>NW_026571447.1:11107801-11467801 GCF_026225935.1 Boleophthalmus pectinirostris | reverse complement strand
CACAATGCACCTTTAACTTTGAGGAAAAACTTCGGAACACGGCACTTACTTTATGTATTCCGAGCGCAGCCTAAATATCTCCTGTGATAAGTATATAAGCACTTTTACTACATTCAGAGGCAAGAGCGTTGGTCCGCAGTCACTGTAAAGCAGCAACTAGCATGCTAACAGTGCACTTCTTGATTGTCAGGCAAGAAAACGCTTCATAGATAGATAAAGACAGGACAAAGTGGACATATCTTGACATCAATCTATCTCTACTGGGGTAAGACTTGCTCAAACAAGTGAAAAAAAGAAAAAGAAACACACTAAATTGCTCTTTTTTTTTTTTTTTTTTAGACAAGGTTTGCAATTAGGATTATATATGTGATTTGTTTAAATAATAGAATACAGTTGTTGTGGTTCACATTTTAAACGCATCCAAAAGAATTGACAAAAAGACTGAAATACAAACTGGCAAACTAACACACGAATCACATTTCACAACACATTGGTACAGATTTTGTCATTTGTAGAGCAAACTACAGTACTTCAAATTCCAATTACAGCCTTTGTGATTCGCAAATTGCGTCCATTCAAATTTTAAATTCGACCGCGATTAATCCTGCTGCCCTACCTGGAAACACAAGAAAACTGTGATTGTGGCGTCACTCCCTCTCTGTCTCTCTCTCCCTCTCTCATTTTCCCTCACTCTCTCTCTCCCTCTCCCTCTCTCTCCATCATGTGACAGAGCACCCTCGTCTCGGTCGCCCCTTCCAGGCAGCTGCTGTTCAGGCTGCCATCTGGAGAGGGGCTGACCACCGCTTAACAGCCCCTGGCTCATCACACAGCTGGTACCGAGGAGGGGATGAGGGGAGGAGGAGAGGAAGAGGAGGGAGAGTGGTGGTGGTAGTGGTGGTGGTAGAGGGGGAGAATGGGAGAGCGAGGGAGCGCTGGAGACAGATAAGGCACGGAGCGGAGGAGATGAGGGGGATCAACGCGAGCCACCGGCGACATTCAGGACGTGGCTTCCAGAATAAACAAACAGGCCAATTCATTAAAGGTTCTATCTTACACAAAATGGATTTATGTGAGTTTTAGGACATGTTATAATGTTGTTACATCCTCAAAAACATACCTGGAGTTGTGTTTTTTTTTCATTCTACTTGCATCTATCTACACCTCCGAAGCTCAAAATGCTCTGTTCCGCCTTGTGATGTCATCTAGTGGTAGTTTTCAAGTTTACCTTTAGTTCAGTAGGGGAGGAGGAGGAGAAGGAGGAGGAGGAGGAGGGGAGGAAGAGGGAAGGAGGGTGGTGGTAGTGGTAGAGGGGGAGAATGGGAGAGCGAGGGAGCGCTGGAGATAAGGCACGGAGCGGAGGAGATCAACGTGAGCCACAGGCAACATTCAAGACACAGCTTCAAAACTGGTGTGAAATATGAACGCTATTAATGGATACTATGCGGTGTACTGGTGCATTTATTTATTTATTTTCAGAATAAGATTCAAAGTGGCTGTATCCATTTTTTTTCATATAATTAAATAAAAACGCTTAACTATTTTGTATGGATCGGTTCATGGATCACAGCAGAGACTCATAGATATATTAAGACAACAATGATATTCCAATTGATCTAATGGCAAACTAAACTAAACTAAATAGGACAAGAACTACTCATAGAGATGATGTCATGACTTATTACCCACATATCCAGATTGGACTACGCACTGTGCCAAGACGCCGCCAACGGAGAAGTTTAAACCATGGCAGATTCCCATTTTAGTTTGTGTAGTATTGGTGAAAACATTGAGTTTCTGCAATGGAAAGTCAACACAGACAATTTGTACAAGTATTGCTTTCTTCTGTTTGATTGAGTAAATTATCTGGAATTTATTTCTCTTACAGTAAGTCCTAAGTGAATAGGGGTGTGCAAAAATATTGAAATATCTGTATACTGTATCATTTAATGTACTGATACAGTATCGATATTGGGGACTGCAGTATTGATATACTGCCAAGGGTTTTTTTTTTTTTTTTTTTGGTATATTTTACTAAATTATTTTGTTACAGCTACAGTTTCATTTGTTTGTTTAGTGGAAGGAAACTCATTTATGCAGCACATTTGACATTTTCATTGTTTTGATGATTAAAATGGGTGTTTTATGTGAACTTTGCACAAGAAGTGGTTTAACAAAGACTTTTAGTATCACAGCAATCATTTAGCATTTATTTTTTATTGAATCATATGGAATCAATTTGAAATATATCATATCAAATCGAAAGCTCACTGTATTGAGATATGTGTTGTATCGTGGCCCATGTATCGAGGTATGTATCGGCAACTCCTTGTAAGTGAAACTGTAAACTTGCTGCCCATACGATGCTTTTTTTTCCTATTCTTTCTCTTTTCTATCATTGTTAGGTTAGGCATTATATGTGCTTTTTACTCCAGCTTAAACTCTTTCAGTCATGATCCAAATGGGGTTGTCGTCTATGGTTTTTGTAGTGCTGCAAAATGACCAGAACTACTACTAAAAAATGCTCTTTATCTAAAAAGAAACAAATGAACATGAGAGGAAAATGCTGTTTTTTGCTTATTTAGATACACTGTAAAATCAGCTCTAAGGGTCAAAATGAGATCACTGTGTGCTGTCTAACTAGGCATTAAGCATTTTTTATTGATTGATTGTATTTAATTGATCTTATCTATCAGCTGTGCTTCCTGGAGGCCAATGAACCAGGGACTAGAGGTAGAAATTAGTACTGGTGCTCCAACCTGGTACAAAGCATCTTAATGTAAAAATTGTGCACTGTCCCTGTCTTATTAAATAAATAAACCAACTAAACTAACTAACAAGCGTTTTGGTGTGCTGTTAGCATGCTAGTTGTTGTATAAAGTGATGACCTCTGAAAGTTGTGAAAGCTGCTCATAAACTCATAGCAGTGAATAAGTGGGATTCTATAGAAAGTGCAGTCATAACTTTGAACAATAGCAAAAAAGACGTAATGTTTTAATGTTTATGAGACTGTTACTGTCCTTGGGTGAATTTTGAAGCGTGATATCTTGCTACAGATATAATTACTGATAATGAAAATCTCTATGCAACTGATACAATAAGCCTAAAGCATAAGAATTCCTGGAAACATAAACACAACATGAGCTACAATAATTAAAAAGCACAATGTACCACTTCAGTAGTTATGATTCAATCCTTTACAGGGCAAATATTAGCAAAAATATACAGCAAAATACATTCTAAAAAGAAAATACAGTTGAGTTTGAAGTTAATTTCCATATAGTAATTATTGTAACAGGCCTCATTTGGAGTCTGACTTTCTATTTGAAAATGCTTGAATATCGTACATATTTCAATATAGTAAAGACTAATATTCTTTCTCATATTTATCCAGACACTATATACTTCCCGATCTTGCTAAGAAATTAAAACACTTGGGTTTGTGCAGTTACCTGCTTGTCTCCATGGAAATAGGCAAAGTTGAATGCCATAAGGTGGAATATTACTGGCAAAGCAATAACTTCTCCATGGAGACAAGCAGCACTCCCTAAACTCACTCACTAACTCACTAAATACAAAATTGGCTTGTTTATTGCCATACTGCAGAAAATTCTAGACATAACAATTATATATCTCCTGAATACAAACATGTGAAGCCTCTTTATTAATGTTACCTAGTGCTACTTTAAATCTATGATCTAGTAACATAAAGTGGGGCCCGGTCAAGCAGAAGTAAACAGCAAGGCCAGAAATTCAAGTTAATGCATCTGATATAAAAATGTATTCAACAGATACATATGTACTCTAGTTTATGAAACTAGTTTATGAAACTTTTTTCTGTACCATTTTTGGTTCTAAAGTTACATACGTTTTAAACAGACCATTTATGAAACATGGAACAAAAATTATTTCCCAAATTTCAAAGACCTGCAAATCATGTAAATAAATTGATGTATTTCATCATATCTTGTGTTATTCGATCTTTAAACTGTTGATGAATGTACATGATTTTTCAAAAAAAAATGTATTTAAAATGATAAAAATTTGCTTTCATTTTGAAGTAATATTAAAGTATTTGGGGAAAAAAAGCTGACAAATTATGCAAAATTCATGCATCTTCTACTTGCTTGCACAATTTTCCCTTCGTTACTTTTCTCTCCGTTACCATGACCTTTCTTGCATGTCCCCTTTAACATCCATTACTCTATTTGTCAATACAGAAGCATGGGTCCTGAAGACAAGCAGAAAAGTTATATAGTTCTACTTTAAATCTAAGCACGATGTAAGTCTTATAAACTGGTACAGAAATCTCAACTTGACAATAACCCGTTTGAGTTATCCTCGCATGTCTCTTTTAACATCTATTACTCCGTTTGACAATACAGAAGCCCGAGTCCCACAGTGAACTTCCACGGGGGGTATGTTCACATGACAAATCCCGTTCCAGACTGACAAGCCAACAAAACAACGTGACATGTACAGCTGTTTGGTTGTTGACAGCCACAATGCTCAAATCTAAACCGTAGGGAGCATCTTCCATAATAATAATGATGCAACAGCTGTCCTATATCAGAGACAAGTTATGTAACACCGGCATCCTCACGAGTGAATGTATTGAAATCGATAGCTACACTTGCACTATGGAGTTTTTCTGTTGAAAGCTCATCACTCGCTTTGCTTGAAATGTTATCTGAAAACAAGCAGCTGTCACCAAGTCAAGTTGCGGAGATCTGTGGAGAGGCCGTCCCGCTCACAATAAGAATGCACGTTTTTCAAGGTATTTTTGAGCAATAAAAAAGGTCCTATATTATACAAAATTGACTCTTGTGAGCTTTAAGTCATATTATAATGTTGTTAACTCCTCAAAAACATGCCTGGAGTTGTGTTTTGTTGAATTCCCATTTTAGAGCAATACTTTTTTATTAGTCTGTCTACATCTCCAAAGCTCAGAATGCTCTGTTCCACCTTGTGATGTCATGTAGTGGTCATTTTCAAGCTCCTTTCACTTACTTACGCTACATTTATATGATGATGGTCTGAACAGAAGACGCAAAAGTGGCATCGCGTCTTCGCTTTTTATTCCGCATTTAGACAAGCGTTTTCAGGAGGAAATCTGTGCATACGGTGACGCAAAAATGTGTGGAATTCGATTGGGTATGCGTGCCAGGCGGCTCGGTGGTGACGCTAGGTGGTGATGTATGCGACGTAAACGTGTACGCGACGTGAGCAGATCTGACCAGAGTTTTGCGTCTTGGGCAGTGTAGACGGAAACGCTACAGTGGAACATGTTCAACTTTTCCACTCTGGATGGTGGTTTCAGATGTTTGCGTTTTTAAGCCCCAAATACGCAGTCGCCATCTAAAAGAAAGGCACTTCCGATAAAATATTCTGTCATTTTTACCCGCAAGCGTTCTCGTGTAAACAGGCCCTTACTTGAGTTCAGTAGCGATTCGCAATCCTAGGGCCGAAATGATCCAAATGATTCCAGTAAAGGTGTATGGAGTTTTAAAACACAGTGGAGCACTTCCTGTATTACCACATGACATCACAACATGGAACTGAGTATTTTCTGTTTGAGAGAAGAACGAAGCCTAAATATACAAGATTGTTTGTGAGTTAAATGTGTGAAAGAAAGAAACAAAACACAACTCCGAGTATCTTAGTTATGAGAAACAACATTATAACACAGATCAGAAAATAAATAGTGTAATATGAGCCTTTAATGTCAAACTGGAGCACTCTTGCTAAATCAAAACAAAAGTTACACCTTTAAGTAGATAAGGCTCCGAGGACTATAATAGGAAGTTTTTTTTTTTTACTTACAAAACGAAGCAAATAACAGCTCGTATAATTATCCAGCAGGTCCCCCAACTGTAGTTAATCCTCATGTAATCAATCACCATTAATGAAGATATATGCCACTACGAAATGTGTCAAGAGGTGCCAGAATTTCAAATTAATTTAATATATGTGCATGTAATTGCTATTAGCTAGCTGCTAAATGAACACAACAAAAGAACATTAAGTTTCTATTTCAGGTCAAATCACTATGGCGACCCAGAAAAGAGCTCGGTATAGAATGATGTACTGGATTTGAATCATTTGAGTCATTTTATTATCTGTGGAAATGTGTTTTTACTGGTTAGTGATCTGGGTTAAAGAGTAAACAGTAACAGTATTTTGAAGAGAGTTTTAAAACAAATAAAGGATGAAGTGTAGTGATGTTCATGAGCTGAGCAGATTTTAAGTGATTCAATTGTTGTTTTTCAATCTTTCTACCTGTTTTGTGTTTTTGAGTGTTTGGTTCACTCAAAGTTGGGAAGATAACCCAAAATTGTTAACACAAAAGTTAGTCTCAGTCATTTCATCAGAATTCGTGTATCATCATCATCGTTCATTTGTTTTTCAAAATCAAATCAAAAATAAGAAAACGAACAAACAATCATTTTCTTCATTATTTGTCTCCATAACCAAAATGAAAAAAACTGATAATGATTTGTTTTTTTTTCATTTTACAATTTTGTGTTTAAACGAGTAATGGGAAAAAAATGGATAACGCCGTCATTTCTGTGACTTAAACTGCGATGCTGGACTGAACCAGGACTGAACCAGGACTGAGACCAGGACTGAGACCAAGACTGAGATGGTACCTGGTTTAATCCTGGTTCAGTCCTGGTCCAGTTCTGGTTTAGACTTGGTTTAGTCCTGTTTTAGTCCTGGTGTAGTCCTGTTTTAGTCCTGGGATCAGTCCTGGTTCAGTCCTAGTCCTGTTCCCGGTATGGTCCCAGTCTCAGTCCTGGTCTCAATCCTGGTCTGGTCCTGGTCTCAGTCCTGGTTCTGGGTTCAGTCCATATGCGGTGCAAAAGTCCGGCATTGCAGTTTAAGTCCATTATACATTTAAACACAAAATTTAAAACTGAAAAAACTTAAAAATGATTCATTATATTTTTTTCATTTTGGTTTTGGAGACAAATAATGAATAAAATAGTTGTTTTTTCATTTTCTTATTTTTGGTTTTATTTTGAAAATGAATGAACAAATGATACACGGATTCAGCAGGTCTCAAACTATAAAGAAACTTTTATTTTTCAGTCCTGTTCAAAAATGTAGTGGAGTAGAAAGTACAGATATGCACTCTCAAATGTAGTGAAGTAAAAGAAAAAAAGTATCCACTGTGAAATGTACTTAAATAAAGTACAGAAAATTGTACTTGAGTATTGTAGGTTTACTTTTGTACAATACTGCTTAATCCTGAGCTGTGTCCAAATATCCACCCTAGCCCCTAAACTCTCATTCATTACGTAGTCCCACGCTCTTTAGTCCTCACTTGTTGTATCAGTGCACTCATTCACAGAGTGATTCAGACACACAGATCACAACTTTTGGGTCACATGACTCTGACATTTGATAAAACTTGATTTCTGTCATAACTAATGATCAGATCAGACTGGCACAACAACAACAAGTTTTTTTTGCCAAACTGGATCTCACACAAATGATTTTTCTCTAAGCTGTGGAAATTATTGCTCTTTTAACAGCTCAAACTAAGGTAATAGGCAAACGCTCACACCTTTACATCATAACGCTTTATTTAAGAGTGTTTTATTCAATCAGGATCAACAGAGCCATAAACCAGAGCTCATCAGCTTCATTTACAAGTGTTGGGTCCAGTTAAACACCTGTCGCTGAATGCCATTGTTTTTCCGACTCTGTGATGAAGGTTAAAGACTCTCACTGTATCTGGTCCATCAGCTGTCATAGAGCCTGGCATTGACGCAGATTCAATCAAAGCCAAATCCCCTTATTTTCCTCGCCTGAGCGTCCCGTTATTACCTGTGAAAACCACTACGTATCAGGGTCCATTGAAGGAAATTAGATCGAGCTACCCTGAGATCTGGGTTAAAATAACAATAAAAATAATCATAATAATACATAACACTTGTATAGTGTTTTTCAAGATACTCAAAGACGCAGTGCACTGTGGCCTATATTGACCAGTCTAGTGACCCACTTCTTTTCTAGGTTCATTGTGGGAAATTCTGAGTGCACTACATTTTCATACACTGGACACAAAAATGGTAGTGCCCTAAATAGGGAATAGTGTGGATATTTGGACACAGCCCTGGTTTAGAACAACTATCCTGCTTCACTTCTGGACTGAACCTTCTGGACTCGAGTTTAGTCCCAGTGTGAGATAGTATTTTGACCCCAACAGTATATTGACCCCGGGGTCAACATACAGTTATAGTAAAGTGACCCCCTATAGGATTTTGACTCCCCTTACTCTTTTCTTTAGTAGTTACTTATATGATCATTATTTCTCATGTAATTTACTTTTATTATATACTGCTACATATTCACTTTCTTTTAAGGTATTTTAAAGAATGTTTTGATGGATAACGACTTGGTATTTTGTGTAAATGTAATTAAAATTGCATATACATCCCAATCTTGTCACTTTTTATATTGTATTTTATATTGTTATGGTTTTTAGTTTGCCATGTTCAGATAATCATTTAAAATGAAGTTACTGATTACAGAAACCATTTAACAAATCTTCTCCTATCATCTATTTAACTACTCAATTGATCAGCCCTGCCTATTTTAACAAGATTCCAAATCATTTTACATCACTTTGATTACCTAACTAAGAAATAACTACTCTCATCTTCAGTCAAATAAGTGTTTAAACAACTAAGTAATTTTTAACATTCAAAAGTTATAATCAACATAAAAAATGCATCTGAGTTCTTCAAAAAAAAAAAAAAAAAACAAAAAAAACAACACTATGTCAATATGTTTTAATTTGTAGATATAGTATTAATATTCAAAGTTTGTCTGTAGAATTCAAGTTCTTTATTAATAAAATATATATTTTCATGTCAACATACCATAATAGGATTCTGACCCCAGAGTCAAAATACTGTATGGTATGTTGGGGTCACCTCACCGCCGGGTCAAAATCCTATCCCACACCTGTATTAACATTTCAATTCTTCAGGTCTCTTTTAGTTTGAGATCACACTTTGAGACTTTTTAGAGACTATTTATGTCTTTAAGTCCTGATTTAGACTTGTTTGGGTTCTGCTCTAGTAATGCCAGAATTTCAAATAAATTTTATATGCGTGTGTAATTACTATTGGCAAGCTGCTAAATGAACAACAAAAGAACATTCACAGTTTCAGGTCAAATCGCTACGGTAACAACAGAGACAGGAGTGACCCAGAAACACAATTGAGGCGTACAGCTGTCCTTCAAGCCTCATAAATCATGCTGAAGATACTTAAATTGTACTATGATACTATTTCTGGTGGAAGTACACTACCTGGTTTGCTTGAAATGTTCCACGGTATGGCATTAAACTTGTATATCTCAATGGAAACAAGCAACAGGTCAGATCTATGAAGAGGCAATCCTGCACACAGTAAGAATGTGGATATCTGATATAAGTCAAACTTGATTCTTTTTTTTTTACATTATAACAAAAATAGCTTAATATAGACCCTTTAAATTTCAGTTCCAGGTCAGATCGCTATGGTAACAGCAGAAACAGGAATGACCCAGAAACACAGTCATAGTTGGAGGTACCAGAGTTAAGCCAGAGTGCGTGTCCTTCAAGCCTCATAAACCGCGCTGAGGGCATCTTTTGGGCATTATCGATTGGAGACAGACAGGCACACCCTCAGGTCTGGGGGGAGGGATACTGGTCATCAGAGGTGTCCACTGTCCCCTGACTTTTATTACAGCCATTCACCTTCGGGCCAATTAGGAATAGTCTCATGTCCTCCACCGACCTGCTTTCACTCAAGAGGAATGGCCAAGGTTGGGTCAGTCTGGGAGAGATTTTTGGTCGGTTTCTGCCACTGTTTGTATGACTGGCACAGAGAAATATTTCAATAAACTGTAATATTGAAACTATTTAATGCCACTGACACAATAATAATAAAGCAGGTCAGTTCCAGTAACTCATTAAATAGACAGAATCATAAAAATATATGAACTTCAACTAATGAATAGCAGAATGAACCAATAATAAGCCACAGAAGTGACTTATTCAGTATTCTACAGCTCAGATCTTTCTGTATTATAAGAAAAATAACAAAGATCTCCCCACTATTGTAAAGAAAATGTACCTACAATAAATATTGGACTTTAAAATATATTGCTCCAACTTGCATATTGAACAATAAAATCATATAGTAATTATTGTGACAGGCCTATAGGTGTAGAGCATTGTTTCCCAAAGACTGGGTCGCAACCCTCAGGTGGATCAGGTAGCAAGGCAGCACCACCTTGCCTAATCACTTTTCTGTAGGAAACACTAACTACTGTTTTTCCTTGTTTAAAACTTGTGTACCGCATTTTTCGGACTATAACGCACACTTAAAATCCCTTAATTTTCTGAAAAATTGATAGTGCGACAGAAGCTGACCAAATCAGCGGACAAGCAGCGAGGTGATTTTTTTTTTTTTTTATCGTTTATAGTTTATGCAAATTAGCCATGTAATTTTGTTTCTGTAAAACGTAAACAAATATGCGCAAAGCTGCATTGAACACATTATAACTCAATCTATATTTGAGTCCTCCTCAAGTAAAAAAGTCTCAAGTGTCTTCCGTTTGTTTCGCTTAATGTGCCTTATAATCTGGTGTGCCTTATGTATGAAAATAGATGAGAGAATTCAACATTATCATTGATATTGCTCCCTATAATCCAGTGCACTTTATAGTCTGAAAAATACGGTAATTCTAATTGTTCAGAGAAACACGATCACTCAGTCAACAATAAAATATCCTCATTAATGTTCAATAATGGTCACAAATTTATTTTGTGATTTACAAATAATGTCTATTGACTTGGGTCGTGAAGGTTTGTGACTTTTAAAATATGAGTCCCCAGAAAAAAGTTTGGAAAACACTGTTCTAGAGAAGAATGGACTATTGCCAATTATTTGCTGCAATGAAACTGAAAGATGAAAACTTTGAAGCAGTTTTTTTGTTTTTTTTTACCACATGAACACAGCAATAACTGATACCTCCCAGTGACATCGTGCTGGGAGTGTTCTGCCTGTATGTTACCATGTTACCATGGTGACAAGATGTACACATCGGCAAACATTGCTAAAAAGTGTTTAGATGATCTGAAAATGCAAGAAAAAATACAAAAAACAACACAATTTTAGGAGCTTTTGATCAATGCAAGCATTCATGGTCCTGTTTAGGAGTTTGATTTTCCACAAAACGTTCTTTTTTTAAGAACACAAATCACTCTCTCATACTTTTACTCTTTCTCTCCCTCTCTCTTTCTCTCTCTCTCCTCCCTTTCTCTGTCTCTCCCTCACCTGTAATAGTCCTGAGTGTTACCATGAGTCACCGTGTCAGTCTGTATCAGGAAGTGTGTGATGAAGGTTAAAGACTCTCACAGTATCTGGTCCATCAGCTGTCATAGAGCCTGGCATTGACGCAGATTCAATCAAAGCCAAATCCCCCTATTTTCCTCGCCTAAGCGTCCCCTTATTACCTGTGAAAACCACTACACATCAGGTCCATTTGACTGGTTTTGAAGAAGATTAGATTGAGCTAACTTGAGATCTGGGTCATAAAAATAATAATACCAATACATAACACGTGTATAGCGCTTTTCAAGATACTTACATGAAGAGACCAACAAAGGCAAAGGTGGTGGAGGAGCTCAGAGAGGTTAGTTTTAGATTAATTCATGTTTGGTCTGGGTTAATGATAGCAAGAGAGAAGTGCACTTAGAATTATAAAGTTTAGATTTGTGCAAACCTGACTTAGTCCTGGTTTAGAACTGGTATCCTAGTTTACTTGTGCACTAAATCATGTTCTATACTAGACCTAGTTTAGTTCGGGTTTAGACAACATTTCTGCTTAGAGGTCTTTTAGGGTGTAATCACGTTGGTCTCATCCTGGTTTAGTCCTGGTGTCGTCCGGGTCTCGTCCAGGTCTCGTCCGGGTCTCATACTGGTCTCGTCCAGGTCTCGTCCTGGTCTCGTCCTGGTTTAGTCCTGGTCTCATCCGGGTCTCATCCCAGTCTCATCCCGGTCTCATCCGAGTCTAGTCCTGGTCTACCCTGGTCTAGCCCTGGTCTCGTCCTGGTCTCGTCCTAGTCTCTTCCTGGTCTCATCCCGGTCTCGTCCTGGTCTCATCCCGGTCTCATCCAGGTCTAGCCCTGGTCTAGCCCTGGTCTCATCCTGGTCTCGTCCTGGTCTCGTCCTGGTCTCATCCTGGTCTAGTACTGGTCTACCCCTTGTCTAGCCCTGGTCTCGTCCTGGTCTCATCCTGGTCTCATCCCAGTCTCATCCCGGTCTCATCCGAGTCTAGTCCTGGTCTACCCTGGTCTAGCCCTGGTCTCGTCCTGGTCTCGTCCTGGTCTCGTCCTGGTCTCAACCTGGTCTACTACCAATTTTGACTTGGTGTGTACAAGTACAAACCAGGCCTTAGTCTAAAGCTGATTGGTCCTGATTCAGTCCTGGTTTGCATCTAACTTAAAGGTGCACTGTGTAAAGTTTGGTTGGAGGTCCGTCACCTGCTTGTTTCTATGGACATGTCATTCTGACTGTGAGCGAGGTTGCCTCTCTGCAGATCTGACCTGTAACTTGGTCTGGTTTGGTCTCCATAAAGAAAAGCATTTGACGGACCCTCCACCAGAAAAATTACTCAATTTAATCCCTGCCAACCTACAACAATCACATACACACTACTTTCATGTTATTAAGTTCTTTTTTCAGACCAAGAGTTTGTTTTGTTGTTGAAAAAAAGAACCTAATAACATAAATTATCAGAAGACCAAACGAACCTCATCGGACTATTACACTACTTTCATACTAGGCAATGTGGGTGAAGTGTCTTGCCTAAGGACACAACAGCAGTTTGCGCTAGAGCCACAGTGCCACCTTGTGTATTAATTGAAGTATTAACCAGATTTAACCCTGTTTAGCGTCTAAGATCAGACAACATTGAGTACTGACCAGGTGGTTTAAACTTTCCTGAACTTAGGACATTTCTTCACACTTCTACAGTCTTTTTACGATGGAGCCAACTGGAATCGGATTTGGATTTCCCTCAAGGTTTCAAAACAAAGAAAAAGACCAAAAAGGGTTGGGACTCTTTTGTGCTTTTGCTTGTTACACGAACAAATTTACATCGAGGTGCCGTTGGGAGAGTCAGCATAGCACATGAAGACCTACTTTCTCTCCTGGACCGTTCGCGGATGAGACGAGTGAGGAGGACTGCTGGGAGATGGAAGCGTTTCATATGCTTAGCCCACTCGTATTTTCACAAATCAATCGGGCCAACTTGGCACTAATTTGGCCGTCAAGTGTCCCGGCGTCCTACTGGGCCAGCAGCGGGGGGAGTTTGAAAAAAGTCTCCCTGGAAAAGGCAGCCTCTCACGGGGGAAAAGGTTAGCCAAGTCCAGGTGTGGTCCAAGCTCCTCTTGGCTTGCGTATTTCTGTCTTTCTCTCTCTCCCTTCTCTCCTCTACTCCCCCTCCTTTCCTTCTCGCTTCTCTCTTTCTCTCCCTATCGCCTCAAGGAAGTCAGGAAGTCAAGTCCAGGTGTGGTCCGAGCTCCCCCTGGCTCGCACATTCCCGGTTTTAATTAACAATTCCGACTACTCATTTGTATATCACCCACACGGTTTATTCACGTTTGAAGTCAAGAAGAGATTTTTCCTAATGAGCTAATGATTAAACAGCGTCGGAATTTGCGTGGCACCCAGTTGAGCGACTTTATCTTCTCACCGGGAGATGGTAAAGCGTTCCAAACATTGACATCTCCAATTCTTTTTCCAAGAGGTGATTTCCTGGAAAATACCGGGATAATCAGAGTTTGTTTTGCCCAGCGCGTTTTGGGAATTGAAGGGATCCAAATGAGCGAAAAAATGAATGCAGGTGTTTGCCCAGTGTTTGCTTTGCTTGGAGTCCCAATTGGAAGCCTGCTTATTGTCCTAATCATCTCAAAGCACATCTGGAACTGGAAATGAAAAAGAAAAAAAAAGAAAATAAAATAAAGAAAAAAATAAATAAATAAAATACAGTTAGCAGAATCACAATCATTGCTTTCTAAAGTCATTTTTTCTCTAGCTCAAAAAAAAAAAAAAAAAAAAGTTTATTTGTTTTTGAAAATGGTTCAATAATTTCACCAAGCAATTTACCACCTGGCATTGTTTTCTTTTCTTATTATGGATCTCGTAACTGCCCAGACCACATCCTCCAAAAGATAATTTAGAAGTTTTGCTTTTATGAGTTGTTATGAGAAATGTTATTATGATGCTTGTGTGTTAGTGTAAAACTCATACGCAGTGAATAATTGAAATGCCTTCTTAAAGGTTAGGAAAGGTTAGAAAAGTATCAGTGGTACTGGAATTTTAAAAATGACCTCAAAAGTACTAAGTTTTGATGTTGTGAATAAAAAATGAGGTATCATCCCATGGTTACTGAATATCAACTAAAACAGTCTATTTTACACTATATTACACGAGATGGATTCTTGTGAGTTTTAAGCCATGTTATAATGCTGTTACTGCATCAAAAACATACTTCCTTTAACCCCTTAATGCCTGAATTTATATAGATGTATATAAAAAAAAATGCTTTGTGTGCTTTTTTTGTCTTTAAGTAGATGGTAAAAAAAAGTTGAGATGATTAATTTGACTATAGCAAAAGAAATAAATAGAAATTTGGGTATGTTGCAAATTTGCGACAACTAGAAACAAGTGCTTGTCAAAGGTTCCAAGGAAGATACTCACTAACCGGCTTTGGGGGAATGCAGCTGCTATTTCGGCTTATATCTTGAGCCAAAAGTTTTGTTGCATATTTGTGACACTCGGCGTTAAGGGGTTATACTTGTGTTTTGTTTCATTCACATGTGTTTGACTAACATCTCCAAAGCTCCAAATGCTCGATTCCACCTTGTGATGTCAGGAAGACATTGGCAAGTCCAGGGCTGAAATCATCCAAATTATTCTAGTGAAAGTGTGTGCAGTTTAAATCATAGTGAAGCACTTCCTGTATTACTGCATGACATAACAACGTGGAACAGAGTATTATCCATTTGAGGCTATGTTTATATGATGACGGTCTGAACAGAAGACGCAAAAGTGGCGTCGTATCTTCACTTATTTATTTGACGAGCGTTTTCGGGAGGAAATCTGGATGCATACGGTGACGCAAAAGTGTGTGGAATTCGTTTGGTATGCATGCCAGGTGGCTAGGTGGTGATGTATGTGACAAACGTGTATGTGACGTGAGCAGGTCTGACCAGAGTTTTGCATCTTGGGCAGTGTAGATGGAAACACTACAGCAGAGCGTATTCAACTTTTCCACTCTGGAGGATGGTTTCAGATGTTTGCATTTTTAAGCCCCCAAAACGCCGTCACTGTCTAAACGAAAGGCACTTCCGATAAAATATTTTGTCGTTTTTACCCGCAGGCGTTCTCGTGTAAACAGGCCCTGAGAGACTCAACCTAAATATGCAGGATTTGTGAGCTAAAAATGAAACAAACACAACTCTGGGTATGTTTGTGATGAGGAAACAACATTAGAACAGAACAAAAAATTATTTATATCGGCATCAGTATCACAATAAATTACTTCAATAGTTCTTTGTTTCAGTATTGGTTCAAAAATGAGGTATTTTCCCGTCCCTAGTGAATATATCTACTAAATAACCTACTACCATAAGCCAGGTAATACAGTCTATTTAAAAGCGAGTCCTTCACATTTATAGATATGCATTCATGACATTTCAAAAGGTCTTAGACGGACCGTCACAAACCTATCCACATTACATTGCTTGGCCATCCTCAATACAAGAAGGGTAAAAAATGATTATACAAGCTGTCAAATGCAGTTGGATCTATTATATGAAGCACTGTGATTTAACACATGCTTCAGTGTTAACAAAATAATATTTCACCTTGAATGAAAGCAAAACGCAATTCAATTTCAAAGCACTAAAATGTGGTAATCAAGATAAGCTAACAGACAAGACTTGAGGTAAAGAAGTTGAAATTTGTACTAAAAGAAAAAGAGTACCATTACTTTATAATTAATAATACTCAATTAGTATGTAGCAATGGTCCAAATAAGACTGAAAATATACTTGGGGATAAATATTCTACTTCAGTAACAGTAACTATAAGAGCAACTGTCAGAAGGTAAAATATGTATAATTTGAAGTTAATGTAATTGGACTGTATTAAGGCTATTTACCCATTTTCCCCATGCATTTGATCAAAATCTATCTGCCCCAGTACAGATATATTATATATGCAACTCTTGAGGGCAAAATATGTCTGCTGCATCTTGTTTGCATCTAATTATGTAGTGTTTTCTTGTCCGATAATCATGAAGTATGCTCTGAAAGTTGTGAAAAGTGCTTATAAATTAATTGTGGTGAATAATTAGGATGCTCAGAATGCATAAGGTAAGTAGGAATAACTTTGGACTTATTTACTTAAAATGAACTAGTTCTGTCACAAATAAGAGTAAAATCAGGTACAGCTAATTTAAGAAAAGTATTAAGAGTGTAAAACATATTCCTCAAGTCTGAGTAAAAGGGCCTGAAAACTAAAATATTAGGGATGTAACAAGAACAGAAATATCGTATTGTCAAAAGTCTCAATAATATCGTGGGCTGTCACAATATATTGAATTACAAGTTCCTTTGGTTAAATGCTTTGTTTTGTAGTAGCAACAGCTTATAAACATAGAAAACTACATATCCCATGATTCATTTCACTGCAAACATGAAGAAATGTGTTTTTCGCTTGAATTCTTGGGATTATGGCAGTAATAATCCACACCAAAATCTCGTCAAGGTATTCTAAAAGTAAAAAAGCATCCTATCTACAATAATATTAGCCTCTCCAAAATATCGTAATAAATATCGTACCATGAGGTGCATATCGTGATCATACCGTACCGACAGATTTGGATATCGTTACATCCTGTAAAATCTACATTAAAAGTTATTCAAAGGTGCATTGTTTCTTTTCTGGTGGAGGGTCCATCGAATGTTTTTCTCCATAGTGTGGTATTAAACCTTTCTATCTTCATGGCGACCAAACCAGACCAAGTTACAGGTCAGATCTGTGGAGAGGCGATCCCGCTCACAGTCAGAATGGATGTTTTTGTTGGGGTTTTTGAGCTATAAATCCACCCGTAATTTCACAAATGTAAGGTTGAGCAGTTTAATGTTATACTATGGAACATTCCAGGCAGAGCAATGACATATCCATAGAAACAAGCAGGTGACGGACCCTCCACCCGAAACGTTACACAATGTACATTTAGGAAAATGTACTGGTGAAACGCTGCAAAATTCTGTAAAATTGCAAAACAGAGAACTTCTCTAAGACTGAACTCAAGCAATGCCAGTTCATTAGCGGAAATAACAGCGAGCGCTCTTCTTTCCAGACATGTGCCCAATTGTCCCTTTTTCATTTACTTTTATGACACGAGAACGCGCCATCTCCGCTTCCGCAAAGGTGCTCAGACGCCCAGCCAGACCTTCTGTGTGAACTGGCAAAGCACGAGCAAGAGCCACACGATTAAATCAGCACATTTATTTCTCCCTTGCTCGTTCCCAATGTCTTTTTGCTCCAGTTTTGCTTCTTTCTGCTTGTCAAAAATGGACGAACACGAGCAGTAGCAGCAGCAGCTCTCCTCCCTCTCCTCCTCTAAAGAGATTATAAGAGCTTGTGAAAAGACTTCAAGCAAAAACAGCAAGGAATTTCCGATATTTTTTTCCTATTTCATATCTGTCTGAAGCCGAAAGACGAAATCCAGAACGACGCCACACACAGGGAAGGCAGCTGACAATGGACGGGCCTTGTTTCAGCGGGCTTCCTCTGACCGCAGAAACCATCTGGCCGGTTGAATAGCACGTTAGCTCGTAGCCAGCGCGGGTTTGGTTGGCGGGTTTGCGAGCGGGGCTGGTTGGCACTAGCCAAAGGGCAGAGCTTTGGAATGGGCCTGTCTTTCAGAAGAGATGGATTACAGCGATTCCTTTAATGACGGTTCTTTATGAGTGTTTCGTACAACTGAACATAGACAGTCTTTGATACAGGAAGAATGGGGAGGGTAATTTGTATGATTCATGATTTTTATTATTGAATTTGGTGAGGATGAAGGCTGGATTATGACCAAGAATGGGACAAATAATTCTGTAATTATGCAGTGACAAGTTTGTGATTGCTTTCCAGTGAAAGTTTGTAACATGATCCTACCTTACATTACCGTAATTTCCGGACTATAAGCCGCTACATTTTTCTCACACTTTGAACCCTGCGGCTAATAAAACGATGTGGCTAATATATGGATGAATTCTTTGTTTTCGCACATTGTCCATTCATATATAAAGTCTGTGGTTTGGCAACACAGCGGATACACACAGCCTGAGTGCAGAAAACGCTGCTGTCTATGCGGGTAACACATGGATCTAAGGTTCATATGAAGTTGCTACACGAGCTAGAGATATTGTCAGTGCACTCAAATAGTTTATCGTCATGTAATAAAATAAGTTATGATGCAAAATGAACATTAATGAAGGGGTACGTCTTACCCGTATGCCTAAATGATGAGAAGAAATGTCTCAAACTTCAGTGGCTCGACATCCACTCATACCTGATCGATAGAACTAGCCCTGCCTCCGAGAGAGTGTGAAATTTAATGAAATCCTCCAGGACACTGACATGATACAGACAGGACAGAGGCTCTTGCAGGAGACATGCGCAGTAGAGCACGGAGACAGACAGGGGTGATGCAGTGGAAAAGATGCTCATTTGATTGCGTTTTGCACAGTTATTTTGTGCTTCATACACACACCCTCCTCATGGAAAACACACATAGAAATGCAGATGATGCAGCTTTTAAGTTAACTGCAATTGATGTGGCTGTCGAAGAAGGAAATCGAGTTGCTGCACGTGAGCTCAACATCAGTGAGTCGATGGTGAGCCTTTGGTAACAGCAGCGTGACGAACTGATTCAATGCAAAAAGACAACAAATGCCTTCAGAGGCAATAAAAGCAGACGGCCTGAACTTAAAAACGTTCTTGAAGACGTGGACACCTGCAGTTTTATATTCAGGTGCGCTCAATAGTCCGGAAAATACGGTACATATATACGGACGAGTCAATAACAGCTTCAATGTTAGGGTAAAAAACACTATAGATCATTGTTTTCCAAAGACTGGGTCTTGGTCGCAAGAGATTTTTTTTTTTTTGGGGGGGGGTCACCTTATTTAAAACGTCAGTAATACTAATTGTTCAGAGAGACACGATCACCCAGTCAACAATAAAATATCCTCATTGATGTTCAATAATGGTCACAAATTTATTTTGTGATTTACAAATAATGTCTATTGACTTGGGTCGCAAAGATTTGTGAGTTTTAAAATATGGGTCACTGCTCAGTTTGTGTTTTCAGTTCATATGCAGTATTGGTGTAAAAAAAAAAAAAAAAGTTCTTCACACTCAAAAATCTGATATGAAATTTGATTAGTACTTGGATGGATGACCGTTGGAAATACCAGGTGCAACAGTGGAACAGCGGTAGCTCTAGTGGAAACTGACATCGTGTTCTTGAGAAAGACACTTCCCCCACCTTGCCATGTGTGAGCGTGGTGTGTGCGTGATTGTTCAGTGGGCACTATGGCGTACATTACTAGCCTCACTTTCCTCGGTCTACCCCAGGGCAGCTGTGGTACATTAGAAGCTGACAACCACCAGGTACAGAATGAATAATGCGATGTAAAGTGTTTCGGGCGTGTTGACAGATGCTCTATAAATTCAATGCATTATTATTTATTAGTATAGCTGCGGTGAGCAATGCCAAAAACAATATCTTAATGTCATTTTCATTGGAGCATAGATTGTAATTTGGATGTTTATCACAATTTATCTTGACTTAGTAGCTTTACATTTGCTTTTAAAGATGTCACTTTTCTAGTAGAGGGTCTGTCCAAGCCTTTTCTCCATGGAGATGTTGTTGCTGTTCCTTTGTCTGGATTGTTTCACAGTATGGCATTTTAACTTTCTATCTTCATGGAGCCCAAAACAGACCAAGACACAGGTCAGGTCTGTGGAGAGGTAACCCAGCAGTCAGGATGCCTGTTTTTCTAAATATGAAAACACCTGTAATTCGATAAACGTAAGGAAGAAGTGTTTAATGTCATACTGTGGTACATTTCAGGCGGGCGATGAGCATTTTCCAGAAACAAGAATGTGATGGACCACCAATCAAAAAGTTACATAGTGCACCTTTAAACTGAAACTAAAGCTCGACTCTGATTACATTTGTCTCTCGCTCGCTCAGATCAGCCTAATTGATATAAAGAGTGCATTAGGAGTTGTGTAAAGCCATCTCCAAGTCTATATGGCTCTATCTTGCAATGGCAAAGTAGTCTGTCCACCACTCATCACAGATACATTAACCCCTTATGAATGACTGGGTGTTTGGCATTGCGTTGCTCTATTAACTGGCCATTGCCCAACTGAACCCACCACGGCTCCAACTTTCACTGGGCTGTACAAATTATATACACATAGTTGTAATATAATCACCTATATCTAAGCTTTGCTACACCAACATACTGTGTGCAACTCATCCAGTGGTCCAAGACAGTTAACGTGTCATGCCTGTTCGCTTTAATAATTTAACAACTCTCCATCTTGATTGAGCAAGAGATAAAAATCAGATTTAATCCCCAAAATCTACTCCGTGAGACTTTTCAACATCAGTGTGTCTTTGTTCTTTGACACATTTTCTTTCCTGATGGTGGTTCTAATGAGTTTTTGGCACATTCGCGGCTGATGCAAGGGCCATTGATATGCAGAAAAAGGAAAGGGGAAACTTTGATGCCAGGTGGTGAATTGCTTGGTGAAATTCTTGGAGATGACATTTTCAATAATCCAGCTGCATCAACAAATGTGGATAAACAGGCTTCCGGAATCATCATTGCATCAACTGTGATTTGCATGAAATTTACTGAATTGAAATGAATGGGTATTAAATAGACAGACAATGCGTGTCGAGGTTAGTGAAAGAAATGTGCCATTGTTCATCCTCAGGCAATTTGTATTCAAATTACAGGTAATATTGTCTTTGCCAAAGGCAATTACTAGAGATTCACTCTATTTTTTAAAAGCTAAAGTACATCTGTAGTACTATCAGTTGCTGAGTACACTATCAGTCTTAAAGGTGCACTATGGATCATTTCAGTTGCAAGTCCATGGAGATGTTTTTGCTTTGCTTGGAATGTTGTACAGTGTGGCATTAAAGTATATTTTTCTCAGTAGAGACCAGCAGGTTTCACCATGGGGCCAGGTTACAGGTCAGATCTGTGGAGAGTAAGAATGCATGTTTTCAAAAAATGAAACAACTGTTCAATAAAAGATAGATCAGTGGAATGCCATTTTTGTGGAAAATCAATAACATCTCCACAGGGAGAAGCAGGTGCCTCACTCTTTATTAAACTCCAGCAAATCAAGCACAAACATGGGGTGTTTGTCAATATATATTTGTTTGTTTTGTTTTGTTTTTCTCCCCAAATTGAAGAGTTTGAGATTGATTTCATGGTGGGTAAACTGCCCAAGGACACAACAGTAATCCACTGACTGAACCCATATACACACATGTTTCTACAACACACGCACATATCCATGACCTGTAATGATTCATACCATAACATTGTGAGCTGTGTATAATTAGTCCTTGTATACTGTGGCCTGGATTAGCACCAGCACAGACGTACAGATAATGGGGATTTAGCGTATAGCAAACAAACAGATTATGGGACAGCAGTGGTGACATCTCAATCCTTTTGGCCTGTGGGTGAACTTGTGTCAGAAAGAGGGAAAGGGGATATTTTTAATTATAGTTATTACATAGAATCCATGTTTGTTCAGTTCTGAGGCTGGGGTAACTGTGATAGGCTTACAGACTTCCACTACAGAAGAAGCACTTCACTTGTTAACCATCTGAACAGTCTTTTGCTACTCATTCAGCTCCTAACAAGCTCACTGTGAAGAAAGAAAGAAAGAAAGGGTCCCTCAAAGTCTAGAGGTTTACAAAAATCACCTAGTTCTAATTTATTACACAATTGTACACGAAACTGGTGACTAGGATATGCTCATTTGGATATTATGAAAGAGAAATGTGAATAAAGGATTGATGGTTAAAAGTGCAAATTTTTCCAAAGTAGATAGTAATAGTAGTAGTAGTAGTAGTAGTAGTAGTAGTAGTAGTAATAGTAGTACATGTTTGAATGCTTACCGGAAGTCTGAACATTATCTGATTTCTGGAGATAATTGCATAAACAGTTAAATGGAGTAATCTGATTTCTTTCACATTGTACAGGTTTGTTTCTCACAAGGAACGTTTGTGGAAAGGGTTAACTAATGTGGCAGAGACAGAAATCATTGATTGATTTCAATATGCAGAGCACACAGACTGTCTACATTTTCCAGTTTACACGTGTATTGAGTGTGGGACGAGATGTAATTTTACGAGACGTGAGACGAGATGAAATTTTGACATTCTTTACAACTAATAAATTGTGCAATTCATTTCCCAATTTTGGTCTCAGTATTTTTGATTTCCTTTATTTCATATTTTATCTGTCACTGTAGCAGCGCTTTCTGGGACTACAGCTTCTCAAAAATGCAACTCAACAGTACTTCACTCCACTTTTGTATCCAATCCAAACATGGGAAAACAAATCTCACAAGATCCTTTTCAGCATGTGCACATAATCGTGAGAATCTTGTGGTGCAAGATCTTGTCCCATCCCTAATAACAAACATTAGCTACAAAAGAAAAGAACACATTGCTTGCTTGAAAGAGAGTGAGAAAAAGCAAATATGTGTATTTACTCTCACCCCAATCCAGTATCTACAAATAAATGTGGTATGCCATCCTACCATTCCAACATATTGTATATACTAGGGATGGGCATTCGATAAAATTTTCTTAATCGATCGTCAGGAGAATTAACGATTGATTATCAATTAATCATTAACATTTTTTATATTAAAATTTATCATCATTATTACTATCTGCACTAATCTGCATAAATAAATTCAACTTTACGACATATAAACCGTAACGACTCTAGAACCACATCAGCCCGTTTGACATTATAATGTGTTTAATGCAGCTTTGTGCAAGTCTCACAGAAACAAAACTTAAAACTGCATGGCTAATTTCTATAAATTAAGCAAAGAAAAAAAACAGCTCTTGTGCGCTGATGCGACACGACTCAGTGGAATACAGGTTAGTGTGACTATATTTGCGTTTGTCAAAACCAGGAGACCGTACAGGAGGTGGAAGGTGGGGACTAATCATCGACATTGCGTGACTCTCACCTGGCAAAGCTTTTTCCCACTGGACACCGAAACGTATGTGCTGCTTTGTGCACATAGCCTCACACTTGTCCCGAATGCAACAGAAAGCCTGGAATTTCTTGTACAAGTCGTCGTTTTTGTCATTGCATTTGTGCTTCGGCACGTTGCAGACTGACCAACTGTCTGTGTCTCGCTCATTCTGAGTGCAGAAAGCTACATGTACGGACCCGTTAGGTCACGTTACGCAACGCACAGCGACCTACATTCGGTTTGTTGATTAAAATGAACGTAATCGATGAAATTCTTTATGATCAATTATCGATTAATCGACTATTCATGCCCATCCCTAGTATATACTGTGTTTTTTAGTCTTTAATAATTATAGAGATACTAAATATTGAAGAAGTTATTTTAAAATGGATTATATTTTGTCTTCCAAATACAAAATTTGCTCTGAAAAAAACATCACAAACATCATAACCTTTATCTGATTATTCTAGTTTTCTGATTTCAACTGGCCATGTGAATGAAGCTGGTGTCAAAACAGGTTATCTGAACAGTCAGTTAATCAAAACACCAAGCAGTGGTACTTGCTCTAGCGGTGACAATTGACATAATCGTCCAGTGACATAAATTACTACTGGTTTATTGTGTGGTAGACTGGATAAACACTGTTAGAACTAGCAGTTTTTGAAAAGGGACTGTTCATAGTAGTGGTGAGATTTTTGGACTTGTCGCTTTCTTGGTTGATCGTCTTTACAACACAGCGTTCTAAAATGAGCCCAAATTCAGTAATGTAGCTGTTTTCCATTAAGTGAGTGTTTTTGAATGTTAAGTTTGACTAACGGCGGATGACTCAAGTGCAGACTTAGACTCCTGTGCCCACCTCTGCACGACTCGCTCATATTTCATAATTAGTCACAATAAACAAGCCGAGCAGCTGTCACAAGTACACAGTAATGAAAGAGTCCCTGGGGCAGAGCCGAGGAGTGACGGAGTGATGCTAACTTCATAGGACACTTGAAAGGAAGCAAGTTCAAATGGAGAAGAAGTAGAAGCAGCAGAGTAGAAGAAGCAGTAGATGAAGAAGTAGTACATAGTCAGTCTACAAGTTTTCTGAACTGAATACATCTGTTTTCTCTTTTGATTTCTTTTAATTGTGATTTTAAAGGTGAATAGCGCAACTTTTCTGGTGGAGGGTTTGCTACCTGCTTGTCTCCATGGAGATGTTATTGCTTTGTCTAGAATGTTTTATGGCGTTAAATATCCATCCAGCATTTATTCATTGTGGGTTTTCCTAGGGATGTAACAATAACCAAAATATCGTGATATCGGATCGTTAAAGTTCTCACAATAATATCGTGAACCATCACAATATATCAAATTACAAGTTTCTTCGCTTAAATTAAGAGTTATGGTGCAGCAATAGCTCAAAAAAGACAGATGGAACTACATAGACCATGATCCTTTGCTCCATTTCAGTGTAGACTACATGAAGAAATAACAGTTCTAAGCACTTTTAAGTCTTAGTTCTTTGGATTAAGTCTTGTCAAGGTATATTAAGAGGAAAATGTTGCATATTAACAGTTTTGTTAGTCTCCACAAAATATCACATTAAATATCGTACTGTGAGATGTATATTGTGAAAACATCGTACAGAGAGATTTGGATATTGTTACATCCCTAATCGTGAGCCTCCCCACCATATCGTGAGCTTTCCCATGATATTGCAATAAATATCCTACATTCATACCAGTTCATACTGTGACAATATCGTATTGTGAGACTTGGATATCGTTACACCCCTGGTGTTTCAATTTCTCGAAAATACAATAATTCCTTTTGTGAATAAGGGCGACTCTCCACAGATCTGAACTGTAATGTAATGTAGCGTAGTGCTGTAATGGGCTCGTATCCATCACAATAAGTAGGTTTAATCAACGCTGTGGAACATTCTAGACAAAGCTATAACATCTCCAGGTAGAGGACCCTTCACCAGAAAAGTCGCACATTCTGTATTATTCAGTAAGGCCATTTGAATGACTTTGTGTGAAAATTGTGCTCAACAAATAAACTTGCTTTGTACCAAGAACATATTCAGAATACTAATTTTGAGTAATTGTATTCCAGTACAGTTACTTTTTCATTTGGTCACAAAGTGGATGTTTGAGAGAAGAATTCAGCCTAAATATGCAGGGTTTGTGCCTTAAACATGTGTGAATGACACATGTCCACAACCAAAACACAACTCCAGGTATGCTAAAGGTGCATTGTGTAACCTTTCTGGTGGAGGGTTGTCAAACTCTTTTCTCCATGGCGATGTTATTGCTTTTTCTGGAATTTTCACAGTATGGCATTAAACCTTTCTATCTTCATGGAGCCCAAGCTAGACCAAGTTACAGGTCAGATCTGTGGAGAGGCAACACAACTCACAGTCAGAATGCCTGTTTTTCTAGGTATTTTTGAGCTATAAAACCACCTGAAATATTAACACATGTAAGGTAAAGCTGTTTAATGTCATACTGTGGAACACTGAAGGCAGAAACAAGCATGTTACGGACCTCCAACCAAAGAGCTACATAGTGCACCTTTAAAAATAAGGAAACATTATAACACAGATAAGAAAATAGCGTAACATGCGCCCTTTCACAGTCTTTCAAACACAATATAGTTGGAGAAATAGCTTCTTTCTTCCAAGCCCACTAAAGCGTACAGGGTTTGGCTTATGGTGGCACCCATAAGGGACAATTAAACCCGCTGATCTGTGACCGGGTGCCACTCCATGTCAGCGTTTGCCTTTTCGCACACTCACTGGGCTTTCCTGACATTCACTAGGGGCAAAGAGTCACTTCAGGAAACACTGTTAATATCTCCTGATTCATAGTGAAGTTCATCTCTGAGACAGTCACTGCGCGCGCCGTCCACATCCGCCCGAGGGGCCGAAAACAGGCGCTTTTATGGAAATGTTAGACTCGAAATGGATGTAAATTGGTGCAAAAAGGATTATTTTTAGGATTTTTTTTGAAAGAGTCTGCGTGGGTTTGGTGCAAATTTAAGAAATGTCAGGATATTCTTTTAATGTTTTTATGATGTTGGATTTTCAGAGACACTTTAAACTGGAATGTTGGAGTGGTCCAGTCTCTAAAAATGGTTTATGCAGATAATATTTAGTTTAAACTGAAATTCACTAAATGGTTCTAAATCTGCCAACAGTTCATATTTAAAGGTGCACTTTGGTTGTGGGCTTGTTTCTATGGATATGTCATTGCTCTGTGTAACCAGGTTAAAATATACAAATCTACAGTCAATAGCAAATATTCCAACTACGACCGCTCACTAAACGCATCACGCTCACGCTCGCGCTTTTAATAAGTCACCCGCTCCCCTCCCTCCATTCACACCCGGGAGTGAGGCGAGACAGGACGGCTGCGCAGGAGCCCTTACCGCTAGCATCCGATGGCGAAAAGACCGTATAAAACAATAACACAAGGGAATTGGCCAGGCGATTCCGGTTAAAAAAACATCCCGATGACGAGCTGAACCCAGGAACTCTGCCTACAACTCACAATACTTCATACAGCTTCTACGGTCGGGTAGGGGCTGTTGCAGCCAGTCCGCTCCCACATTTCACCTATTCTACGTGCGTATGGACAATCACACACATACACCCTCTAAAAGACTATATGGACACGAATTATGGACATTAAATTCCACATTTTGTTTATGAACAATGATAAGGACACTACCAAAGTGAATTATTTACTACTGCTGTTTCGTATTGTTTCGAATGTATTAACCTGACTTGAAAAATCTGCAGATTATTGGGATTATTGTAAATATTGTATATATATATATTTCTTTTCACTTTTCAATATATAGCATCAGCCACCAAACATAGCTCTGCAGTCTCTTGTGTTTTTTTTTTTTTTTAGTGCTTTCCTACCTCCCAGAGAGCTGCAGTCTAGTCTTCTGTTCCTAGCCCTACACCTACACCAACTTTACCCCTTTTGTCCCTTGCATACAACTTTAGATATGCTACATCTGCCTGGAATCTTCTTTACATTTATTCAATTACTGGTGGTTTCACTGCTAAAACATACCTAGAAACAGACATTTTGACTGTAGGCGGGGTTGCCTCTCCACAGATCTGACCTGTAACTTGGTCTGGTTTGGTCTGGTTAGGAACCGTTTAATACCATACAGTGAAGCATTCCAGACAAAGCAATAACATCTTCATGGAGAAAAGTAACTGACAAACCCCCCGCTAGAAAAGTTACACAAAGCACCTTTAAATTATATTATTATATTATATTTTTTCTTTCATATCAGACAATGTTACCAGTCAGATCTGCGAAGAGCCAAGCCCACACACAGTAAGAATGCCAAAGAAGACTAACTTTTTAGCAACCAAAAAGTTTACACAATTAAAAAACTGCAAGACAGGTACGGATACTGCCATGACAAAACTAGAGACAGCAGGTTTTAAAAATAAACTTAAACACATTTCACTAGTTGGAAGTCAGAAAAATGTGTTTATTTTGGTCAGTCCACTGTGTTGAGATGGTGACTGTCAGTAACCGTCAGTCTGGTGGTTTATCAGAATGATCTGAACTGAAATAATAAACTCCAGTACCTCAGGCAGAACACCGAATTATGTAATTTTCCAATTATTATAAGGTTGGCAAGTTGCTGAATTTAACAGTACATGTTTGAGTACTTTCTATATTTGGAGTTCTTTATATAATGTAGTGTAGGCTTGCTTTTCTATATTAATTATGATAACACGTTGTATAATTTGATTTGAGTCATAAAATAAGAGCCACTTATCCAATATTATCATGAAGTTTTATACTTGGTCTGGTATAGATCAAGAAAATTGTAAAGCTCTTCCAACTTTTGTCCTAAATGTATATTTTCAGTATTGATAATAGCTCAAATATGTTTATCTTTTTAATATAATAACAAAAACATACACAAAATAAAAGACATAAGAGACTGTCTACAACTACTTTGGGGATTGAATTTATAACTTTCTTGGTAAGTGCTAAAATATGAGCAGTGTTGGGAGAAGTACTCAATTTGGATACTTAAGTAAAAGTACAGATACTGAAGCAAAACAAAACAAACAAACAAAAAAAACTCAAGTAAAAGTATCACATGAAAAAATCTACTCAAGTAAAATATAACATTTTAAAATGCACTTTAAGTAAGTAATTCATGCAGATTATGAGATCAAATAAAACTTCAATTTTTTTTTTTTTTTTTTGCGTTCTTTCGGCAGGTCTCAAACAATAAAAAAAAAAATAATAATAATAAATCACTTTCACTTTTCAGTCCTATTTATAGAAATGTAGTGGAGTCAAAAGTACAGATACCTGCTCTCAAATGTACTGAGTAAAAGTAAAACATATCCAGTTTAAAATGTTTTTTTTTTTTACTTACAGTACAGTACTTTACTACTTTTACTTTGTACATTCCAGCACTGAATTTGAGCTGTTGAATACAAACAACTTTGCTTTATGAAAACCACAACTTGGTTTTCAACAAGCAGCACGTCCCTACAGGCTTGGCTCTCGTGAAAATGGAAATGTATGATACGAAATTGAAAACATTAACGTCAGAAAGATCCGTACATCAAATCTGCTTATTCGACGTTTCCAGCACATTTTCTCACTTTCACATTTGGATTCCTCCGTGAGACAAGACAGCGAGGGCACGTGAAGATCCTGCAGTATTTGTACGAGATAAAAGTACTTTATATTCGCGGGCTGACACTGAGCCTATCAATAATAAAAAGCATACGCAGTGGAGCACCAAACACGGAACTGCAGAGTGCTTGATCAGCATTAGTACAGAGAAGACACCCCATTGATCAAACGTCACAATATTGCACCTTGGGAATGAAAATGGGCCGATCATTTATACCCACCACGCTGTATTTATCATGTGAGAGTCGCACTATGCATCAAAATCCAGACAACCATTTTCAAGAGTCAAATTATCCTCTTTTACTGAAACATCTCTCGTGGTACTGGTGTTCCAAGAAGAAGGTCTAACAGTGCGTCTCCTTTGTTAGGCTTGAATGGCTTTAATACCGTGAGTGCACTGTCAAGGAAAATACAGGTTTTAATTATTGACGTTTCCAATGGGTTTGGGATTCAGATGAATATACAGAGTGGTTTGATGGAGATGAAAGATACTATCATTTGCGTAATGTATTGAAAAGTGAAATGTAAGCTAAAATAGAAAAATTAGGTGCGTGCCATTTTAAGTGCTGCTGTAGTCAAAGTTAATATATTACACAAAGTCCTAATTACAAGTATTACACTAAATTGACTCTTCTGAGCTTTAAGCCATGTTATAATGTTCTTACCTCATTAAAAACATAGCTGGAGTTGTGTTTTATTTCACTTACAGGTAGGTGTCTGCAGATAGGAGGTAGACCAGTTTAAATCAGACTGAAGATCAAATCAAAGAGCTCTTACTAGTAACATTTGCAATTCTGATTTATTCATAATTAGAACAACACTGCACATGATGGCCAAGTTGATATTATAATTCGTGTTTTGGTTCTCAAGATGATTAGCCTCTTATTCTGATTAAGTTTCGATTCAGAAATACAGTTTACAGGTCGTATGTTGCGCAAAAATTGCACTCTCTTGTGAGCTACAAGCCTTCTTAGAATGTTGTTGCCTCTTTCAAAAAATATCTAGAGTTGTGTTTTGTTTCATTCATACATGCTCAATTCCAGTAGCCAGGCTGGCACCACCTAGTGCCTCCAGTCAATTTCATTTCTCTCCAGCGACTACGTCAGGAATCGGAATACAATAGACGGCTTGCAGGAACTCTGGAAGTTGTAGATCGCGCACTGGCCAATCAGTGAAGAGCTGTGAAGCCATGACACCAAACTCAAGCGACAGCAAAACAGCAAACAAGGCGGTCGAGATGGATGTAGACGAAGCCATACATTCTCCGTCGTCAACAATTTCCGAGATCGAGGATTTAAAGCCAGAACAAAGAGATGTTTGGTGAATTTTATCAAGGGGAAAGACGTTATTGTCCTTCTTCCTACATGATTCGGTGCATTACATACGTCACGACCAAATGACAGTGATTGGTTAAAGAAAAAAAGTACCCGGCTACTGTCGAGCGAACAAATCCTCATGCTGTGAGGTCAGACAGTTTCCACAAAGAGAAACTGGCTGATGAATCCAGGGCTGGCTACAATTCCAGGGCTGAAATCATCCAAATGATTCTAGTGAAAGTGTATGAAGTTACCAGATGAAATCAGAAAGTGAAACAGTGTCCAGTTAGAGAAAATAACTCCTGGTATGGTTTTGATTAGGAAACATTATAACATATATCAGAAAATGTAGTAATATGGACCTTATAAACCTAAAATACTTGTGTCTGATCTGAATGGTCACTACCTACACCCCACCTCCAGACACTGATCAGTGCCAGTGCAGCCTCCACAGCTCAGTGAGTGAATTCTGGAAGTTCTGAGCTTTCACATGAGCCATAATTACTTTCTTCTCTTGCTAAAGCCCTGTTAGATACCTGGTTTAACAACTTCTTTCTTTTGTTTGTTTTATAACAGGTATACTTTTTAAATAATGCATCCAAAATTTTGAAAAATAAAACAGTCATTGATGGTCTAACACAGCCAGTCCCGAATCAAGTGCCCATTTATGCAATTCCAACACCTTTGTGAACCCATGCACACATTTCCATAACTATTCACTCATTTACACATTTTTACAGCTGCCCATCAGATCCATCAGCACAGCCCCTCTTTAAACCCTGCACACAGACAAAAAATGCAAATGACCTAATCTGTTTTCCTCTGTTATTTCCCCCCTAGACTCTCGTGTGTGTGTGTGTGTGTGTGTGTGTGTGGTCTAGAGCCTGCCGTACACCGGGCCTGGCAGCGCACCAACTGGTTCACAGTCAATTACACCAAACGCGAGACAATGGAGATGAATTGGACACGTTGGCGATGATCATTTTCGCCCTTGTAGCGTCGTTTGCGAGAGTTGTTTCTGATGCTGTTTGTGGTGCTGTTATCGCTATAGAAACACAACAGGAAAGCTGCGGTGGTCCTGGAGTTTGTATACAAGCTGATATGACAAGAGACAGAATAGCCATAGTTGTAGTATTAAGTCATTTGGACCTTTTGAGGATAAATATTCAAATCGCGAGTCTCCAAGCACGCACTCATTTGCACAGTTACAAGATGTTAACAATTTGTAGTGGTGGTCATTACTGATCCTTGTAGAATTACTTGAGAATGTTTCATTTTGTTGTTTTCTTTGAATGTGCACTGTGTAACTTTTCTGTTGGAGTGTCCGCTATCTGTTTGTCTTCACGGAGATGTTATTGTTTTGTCCGGAATGTCCCGATATCTCATTAACCGTTAGCCTGACTCATCAGCCGGTTTCACTTCGTGGAAACAGTCTGACCTCGTAGCGTTAGGATTTGTTCACTCGACAGTAGGCGGGTACTTTTTTTATTTAACCAATCGCTGCTATTTGGTTGTGATGTATGTAATGCGCCGCTAACGAGACTAACTGGAATATTAAGCTTTTCCCAAATCTCATAGGAAGAAGAGCAATAACGTCTTTCCCCTTGATAAAATTCACCAAACATTCTCTTTGTTCTGGCTTTAAATCCTCAATCTCGGGAATCGTTGCCAACACAGCATGTATGTCACTTCGCTGATTGGCTGGTGCAAGAAATCGCACTTCAGGGGTTCTTGTAAACTGTCTAGGAAATTCCGGTTCCTGACATAGTCGCTGGAGAAAAATGAAGTTGACTAATTAAACATACCCATCCTGCATCTACTTATTAACATGGGTTTTTTTATTGACAGATGTGTTCTTACTAAGGATGCAATGATACAGTTTTCCCACGACGCAAAAAAACTCATGTAATTGTTTTTTGCTAATGAGTATGAGTACAACATAATATTATGATGTTAATGAAACAATACAAACAATACATTACAGTACAACTATTGTACAATTGTAGTTTATACATGAAGTGTTTCAGTTCATTTAGTTTAATGATTTACAGCATCTTTATTCAGTGAAAATAACAACAGTGCTTCCTCAAGCTATTTTATAATATAGCCAGTCTACTCTTAATATAGACTGTGAGGGGAGTTACACTACCAGACTTTTCCTTTTTGATGAAGATTTGATGATTTATTTTCTTTTTCATCCTGTCTCTCTCCTCTCACTGCTTTCACACACACTCCTGTGTCTAAGCTGTTCTGCCTCGTCTCCAGCAGCAGCACAGACAGACAGTAGCTCCTTCCACACTGTCCTGCTCTTTTTACACACAACGCACTCTACTGTCTTCTTTCTGAACACTAAAACTATGTTATATTAAACAGAAAAGTCTTTTTGTTTTCTAAGGAGATAGAGTCTCAGAAAAATATTGTGAGTCACATTGCGGGTGTCTGTACAAATGCATTTGATTAAAGCCGATGGAAAGCCAAAAGCGATTCTAAAGTATTTAAAAGTGAATATCTTTGTCATCCCTGGGTGTATCAACGTAAAATAAAAAGTGACTGAAAGATAAAACCCACCTCTGTTGTAATATATCAGCTGTAAATCCCTATGGAGCTGTTAAGTCCCAATAGAGCGGTTTTCTTACTGCATCTGAGGAGGACGCCGCAAAAACTGTTTTCCTTTAGGACCAAAATAAATGACAACACAGCGAGCACAGAGGGACACGTGCATATCGACCAAACACATGTATCGAATATATACCAGTATTGAACAATTTGATATTATATCGAATATCATTGCATCCCTAGTTCTTACTGTGAGCGGGCTCTCTTCTCCACAAATATGATATGTAACTGTCCTGTTATCTCCTGATAACAACAACAACAACAAAAATGCTGTAAGTCAACGTACCGTATTTTCCGGGCTATTAGACGCTCTGGATTATAAGGTGCACTGTCATTAAATGGACTATTTTCAAACTTTTTTCACAAATAAACCACACCGGACTTTAAATGAAACACAACAGTTGGATGGGTCAGTGGTTTTGTTTGTTTGTGGCGTTCACGGTGACTCTGGGCTTTGTTCAGTTGTGGCGTGTAGGGAGGGTGCTGTCTGGGACCGCTGGATTGTCGGCGTGTTCGCAGTGACTCAGTTGTCACACAACTGCGGCACATTGCACTTGCTTTTTCGGTTCGTTCCTCCGTTCCATTCCTCGTCGGCGTGGAGTGATGAGTGTGTCTGTGGGTGTTTTTCGCTGCGCGGTCGCTGTCTGCTCAGTGTGTGTTTGCGTGCGCTACGGGTGATGCAGCTTTATAGTTTACTGAAGTCGTGCTGGGACACCCGAGAGGATTCGTGTATAGGGCGCTCTGGATTGTGGGCCACGCAGTCGTTTTTTGATGGGGTTGGAGGCTTAAGAACGTGCTTAATAGCCCGAAAAATATGGTAATGTGAAGAAGCATGGAAATCCAACATGAACATACATCAAGTCCTTTTGTACAGTTTTACTAGATGCTATTAAAAATGTTTGACATCTATTTCTCCTGCTATCATGGGACACATAGTTATTCTTTCTTATTACTTTGCTTACATGTTAAAATGTACATTTTAAAGGTGCACTATGTAACTTCTGAAGGGCATGTCTGCTTCTTGTTTGTCTCCACGGAGATGTTATTTCTTTGCCTGGAATGTTCCACAGAATCTCCCTGGCTTCTCCATAGATCTGACCATTAACCTGTCTCCAATGTGATTACCAATTTTATTTCCATACTGTGAACTAATCAAGACAAAACTATGATATCACCATGGAGACAAGCAGGCGCCTCCACCAGAAAAGTTACACAGCGTTCCTTTAATATCTTTTCCCAGTATTTGTCAAAGAAACTCCTCACATAGTCAACATAATAGGGTTACATAATATTCCTCTCAAAGCTCCGTTTTGAAAGCACACATCTTTTGCCTTACGGTTTCAAAACACTGTCCATTCTACTGCCGGAAAACAGCCCCGGTCTCTGATGTCGTTCCTGATGCCACGATGTGCAGGGAAGACAATGAGAAAAAAGGCAGCACCCAATGAAACTCTTCAGCCTCTAACTTGTATAATAGCACTAGTTACAAGCGACTGGGTGCACGTGGGCGAGCTGCTTTTAGTCAAGTGCAAATATTTTAGCCTTAAGAGGGAGATCTGCCAATATAATGCACCATCAACACCCACACTACTTCCACAGAGGCCAAGACCAACCTTCTGACGAGTTGTACTACAGTATACATAAGAGATATAACATAAAATCACCCATGGCTAAATAGTGCAACATGCTAGTGCACAAATAGGCCAATTAAAACACGCCATCGCTGCTAACAGTGAGCTCGCTGCCAGGCAAACCCAAGCTGGACTCTTTTCACCAAGGCCAGTTACAAAGTCAGGGAGTTGGCAATGAGTGATTCTGTTGATTTGTTGATGTAGAAGGCTGTTTGAACTTTTAATGAAGGATTTCTTAAGAGACTAAGCCGTAATAAGTAACAGTTAGAAGTTTCCAAGAACTTAAAAAAGATGAATTTATAATATTACAGTGAATATTTGTCAGTAAGGGTGAAGAGTGGCTAAATTTGGGGCCAATTAATCTCATTTACTTTTGCTGGTTGAATGAGTAGCCAGGGAGAAGAGGCACTAATAAGACGACGAGCGTACGGGGGTCTGCTAATCAAAAGGTGGATGGTTCAATCGCTACTTCTGATAATTTGTGCTGTCACCGTGTCCTTGAGCAAGACACCTCGCTTGATCTATTTGACACTTCTGAGAGTCGAACCAGAAAACGTACTGTGCAAATGTAACTCGCTTTGACTGGAATGTTTCTACCATTTATTCGATCCATTCTGACTGTGGGAGGGCTCACCTCTCCACAGATCTCACCCTTAACTTGGCCTTTTGGAATCGCCTACTTAAAGGCCAGAGGGTCAGACTCCAATGCAGACGATGGATTTCCCTATGGTGACAATAAAGAGTAGCTTGACCTTATACTACAGAACTTTCCCAGCAAACCAAATACATCTCCATGGGGACGAGCAGGTGGTATACCCTCCGCCAGAAAAGGTTACAGAGTGTTACGGATGCTTGATTATGGAAAAAGTCATTATTACAATTATTTTGGTCAATACTGAAATCACAGTTATTCAAGTGATTTTTTTTTTTTTTTGTACACGATGCATTTTTTCAGCATTTCTCTCTCAAAAAAAACCAAAACACTTTCTTATTGACAACTCATGCAAAAGTTTCAAATTGAAAATAAATATAGGCTACAAATATGTGTCTCGCACTCACACCTGCGAAACCAAACAGGGAAACGGCCTCTGACGTTATCACACGCCGCAGTTTGTTTACATGTGGCGCAGCAGAGCTAACGCTTTTGCAGAGAAAATAAGTCCAGCGACAGAAATATCCATAAACTCCTCTGTGAGTTTGTGGATATAATAACAGCACAGAGGAGTGAGGACAGGAGGAATGAGGACAGCCCGAGGCGACGCTGCCTGGGCAAGGATTGATTGCGCTCACACTGGACAAACTTGCCGCACTTTAGGCAAGGCAAGGCAAGTTTATTTGTATAGCACAATTCGTACACAAAGTAATTCAAAGTGCTTTACAGAATAAGAAATACATTAAAATCATAATAAAAACAAAACATAAATAATCATGAAGATTAAAATTAAAAAAGAGAGACATAAATTGGAGAGAAGAGTGCGGAATGAAAACCTTTCAGTTATATGCACAGTTAAACAGAAATGTTTTGAGCCTGGATTTAAACAGCGTCACAGAAGAGTCTGTCTCACATGTTCAGGAAGACTGTTCCAGGTTTTAGCTGCATGAACCTGAAACGCTGACTCCCCTTGTTTAGTCTGACTCTGGGCACCAGCAGGAGGCCGGTCCCTGAGGTCCTCAGAGTGCGAGATGGTTCATATGACACTAACATGTCACAGATGTACTTTGGTGCTCGGCCATGGAGAGACACTTGTACACAAGCAGAGCTGCTTTAAAGTCTATTCTCTGAGGCACAGGAAGCCAGTGCAGAGACCTGAGCACAGGACGTATGTGCTCGTACTTCCTGTTTCGAGTCAGGACCCGAGCTGCAGCGTTCTGGATGTTCTGCAGCTCTCACAGCTCGTTTGGAGAGACCAGTGAGCAGACCATTACAGTATCTAACCTACTGGAGACAAACGCATGGATAAGTTTCTCCAAGTCTGATTTAGACAGTAAACCTTTGATTTTTGCTATGTTTTTTAGATGGTAAAAGGCTGCAGATGTTATTGATTTGATGTGGCTGTTAAAGTTCAAGTCTGAGTCCATTATTACCCCTAGATTTCTTGCCTGATTTGAAGGTTTTAGAGAGGGGCGATTCATGGTTGGGTATGGTTCTAAAGTCCTAGTGTGAGTTCACCCTAAATCATTTCAACTCAATTATGAGTTTGTAGATGGTTTGACACACAAATCGAAAGCGAGATCAAAATGAATTGCACAGCCTTACACAGTATTTTCAGATTTTTCTACTGCGAAGATTACCTGTGCAATCCCTCAGTCATCAGTCAGACTCAGACTCAGAATGCTCTGTTCCACTTTGTGATGTCATGAAGCAGTAGTTTTCAAGTTAACAGCTACCTTTCCCCTTTTAATTAGTGAAGATGAGTAATTCCAGAGCTGAAATCATTTAAGTGATTCTAGTGAAGGAGCGTATGGAGTTTGAAAACACAGTGGAGCACTTCCTGTACTATCACATGACATCACAAGCTGGAACAGAGTTTGTTTTTTTTCCATTTGAGAGAAGAACCCAGCGTAAATATGCAGGGTTTGTGCGTTAAACATGTGCCACTGAAACAACACACAACTCCAGGTATGTTTTTGACGAAACAACATTATAACTTGCATCAGAAACAGCACAATATGACCCCTTTAACATTGCATTTCAGTTTCATTGTCTTGACAGAACATTGTAGACTCTCACTTGTTGAAACTCCCTTAAACACAACATGTGCTTGCCTTGGTAGACCTTTTATAAAGAAGAAGAAAAGTGAATCATAAAGTCCACTTCTCCCAAGTCTTTCAGAGACCCTTGGCGCCGCCACAGTGCTACAGCTTATGTGACTGAACACAAACATATGTCACTGGGACAAATAAGGCAGCCCAAAGTGTTCTCCGGAGAGGACAGTGGACCACTTACAAGATGCAGCTTGTCAAGACACAGTAAAAACAGCACGGCGTTTTCAACTAACAAGCCAGACTCTTGTATTTTTCATGAGGACATTGTTTTTAAAGCCTAAACTGCCCTGGGAGTTATAGAGGCTCAGGGCTGCCCAACTTTGAAGGGAGAGATTAGAACGAGCAGGACAATTAGCCACAAAACTTCCATGTTAAAATTGTGTGATGGCGTCTTAATTTGAGGATTAGATAACAAATTGAATGGGGAGAAATTTAGCAAAGATATAGTGAAAAAGGAGGAAGGTGTCTTTTCCATAGGTTTCTCTCATTTTGACTTAATTTGGTAGGATAATACCTGTTGTAAATACAAATGATCATTTTACACCAATCAAGAAGCAATTTGTGAAGAAAAGCTGAAAGTTATGTTGCATAAATTACAGAAGTAGAGCGTTCTTAAAAGACTCTATAGGAGAAGTCTATTCAAAAGTTAGGCACAATTTGGGCAACATTGTAAAAGAAAAGAAATGATTCTGTCGACTGGACAAAAGTTTTCTTCTTTTTAGTGAAAATATTCCGCTGTTCATCCAAGCAGCTTTTACAGAACTGCTTCTCTAACAATGTATGCATCAGAAAATGGCATATTAAACTTGTTATTATTTTTCCACATTTAAGTTAAACTAAGTGAAGTATGAAAACTGAAATTATGACACTACTGTCCAGTGTTTCTCATCTTGTTAATCTGATGTTATTACTTTGCATAGAATGTTCCACAGTATGGCATTAGACTTAACAGCTACATTTAACTTTTTGTCCAGTAGAGACCGGCAATTCCAGGGCTGAAATGATCAAAATGATTCTATGGAAAGTGTATGGAGTTGAAAAACACAGCTCTTCCTGTATTACCCCATGACATCACAAGTTGGAACAGAGAAGAGCTTATTCTCTAAGGCTGAATCCCAAACCTTGGCCATACCACTTTCCCTTATCCCTCAGTTTGGCGCGTTCATGAGTAGGTGTAAGGGTGTCCCAGTTACCATTATGGCAAAGGGGTTGGAGAAAGTGGTAAGGCTATATACCCCTCCAAACAAAGAGTTTTCAGAGTCACACTCCAAAGGGGTATGGGGTATGAGCAATTTCCCAGAATGCCTTGCAAATCACCGGCAAGATGGCTGCTACCACAACCGCAGAAACCAAAGAAATTCACAAATTGTAGATGGCATGTTGGATTTCTGGCATAAGCTTGACGCGTCTGCTTACGTAAAAGTTGGCGGAGACTACTGATGATGTCTGTAAGTATTGAAGGGGTGTCCCAATTCGTAGAGGTTTACTTTTAACCCCTACCCCTTGTTGCTCAGTTTCAAGGGGCAATGGGTAGGGGAACGGGTAGAAATAAGAAATTGGATTGGCTCTAAATATGCAGTGTTTGGGTGCTAAATATGAGTGAATTAAACTAAACAAAACTCCAGGTATGTTTTTGATGAGGAAACAACATTATAACATAGATCTGAAAATAGCTGAATATAAGCCCTTTCATGCCATAGTCTGGAACAGTTCTGGTAAAGCAATAACATTTCCATGGAGACCAGCAGGTGGCTTGCTCTTCACCAGAAAAGTTTCAGAGTGCCCCTTTACAATGATACGCTTAAAGCCGACCACCAAACCAAAACACCTTTCATTCATAAAATCGTGTACACTGATTTACATCTCTACTAGAATGACGAAACACGAAGCCCCGGCGCAGGTTAACACGTGAGTAAACCCCGGTGTGGAGTGCATCATTCTCCCTGATTTAATAAAGCGTGCCCGATCACTCATGCCCCCATATCGAGCGCAGGGTGAAGGGTGACTCTCAATTAGCACAGCTCGCCTAATGAATCAACAAGGAGGTGACGATCTGCGCGCCGGCATCGCAGCGACGTCGGGGGTCAGAGAGGCGCGCGCAAACTGACCCGAAACCCATCACACGACCGTCATTACCTAAACCAATATGGCCGCCGCTCCTGCCGTCAACATACAAGCGCGAGAGGAGGCGGTGTTGTCAGCAGAGCAGGGCCCAAGAGGAGGGGGAAGAATAGTCTCGATTGAGTAAAGCTTATGGTGACTGACACAGGCTCCTGCAGTACTGTGCGCGACAGGGGACAAATAGAGGGTATATGAGTTTGGTTTATAAAGGATTAAACAGGTCAGTGTCAAGTGAAGTGAACTGACTGGGGTTGTATTAGGATGGAGTTAATGAAGGGCATAAGCAAGTTGAAGTCTTATTCAGTACTTTAAATGACAATGAAGCTTGTTGCCAGGGAAATGTTATTGCTTTGATAGAATGATCCAGAGTCTGGCATCCCACTGTATTGTACTGTGTAAATCAAGGACTGCAGATGGACACTAGCTATTGCAGTTTTTATTATCTTAATGTCTCTGTGCATTGTTAGCCTGATCATCACCCGGTTTCACTTCGTGGAAACCGTCTGACCTTGCAGCATTAGGATTCGTTCGATCGACCCTTAGGCAGGTACTTTTTTTAATTTAACCAATCGCTGCTATTTGGTTCGTGACGTATGTAATGCACCACTAGCGGGGCTAACTGGTATATTAAGCTTTTCCCAAATCCCGTAGGAAGAAGGGCAATAACGTCTTTCCTCTTGATAAAATTCACCAAACATTCTCTTTGTTCCGGCTTTAAATCTTGGATCTCGGGAATAGTTGCCAACGTTGTATGGATCTTCGCTGATTGGCTGGCCGCCCGGACTCGCTCTTCTGGGGTTTTTTGGGGTCTAGTTTATTCTGATTCCTGACCTAGTCACTGGAGAGAAATGGAATTGAACGGAGTCACTAGGTGGCGCCAGACTGGATAGTACATTGTCCCTTCAAATAAAGACTTAACTAACTAAACAGAATAAATGCAAGGTAGATATTGAACATTTAATTAAAGTAGTGCAGCAAGATGAAATGTTGTGATATTTGTGAGTTCCAACACCCAAGAATCCATCTGGGCAGACTCCCCCTGGTGCCATTGGTCATGGACTGGGCACAGCCACCAGTGGGACTGAGACTGGGCCAATCGCAGTGGCAGCATTGTGGTTTAGGGAAACTCACTTCAGAGTGCTACTCAAATCAGTCGTCAAGCCAAGTAAAGATTTAATGCCATACTCTAGAACACTTCAGGCCAAGATCAAAGTGACAACATCTGGAAGGAGCCAAGAAGGAAGCAGAAGCCCCACACCCTCATCAGAAAGGTTACATAATGCACTTGATCTTTTAACTAAATACAGCAAACATGGTGCTCGTTCAATCTAACAAGAAAAAGAAAAATAAAGTAAATCAAAATGTAAACAAGGCTGAAAATACTGAATGATGAGTTAAGACCGCAAGTATGACAAGATAGATCAAAATCCAAACACATTCCAAACTGTGAAACATTCCAGGTAAAGCAATAACATCTCCATGGAAACCAGCAGGTAGCCAACTCTTCATCAGAAAAGTTACACAGTGCCCCTTTAAAGGTTGTATAGAGGATTTTCCAAGGAATGAGAAATCCAGCAACTGTTTGTCCTTTTTCAAATGTTGCGCATGCGTGAAACCCCCCCCCCCTCCCCTACAGCTCCTACGTAGAAACGCCTCCTCCCGCCTCCTCTTTACGCCAGAAACAGGTTTGTTTACAGCCGCTGCACATGACTTGTAAACAACTAACTACAGTGTTGGTTAGGCAAGGCGGAGAAGTGAGGAGTGGGGGGAGCGGGTGAGCGGACATTTCGTGCGCGGACGAGAAGTGAGGAGCAGGGAGAAGAGCGGAGCAGGGAGAGAGGAGAGGAGAGGGGAGCGGTGCGCGGAGATTCCGTGCCCGAGAAGTGAGGAGCAGGGGAAAGCGGATCGGGCAGCGGGGACAGGAGCAGGAAAGGGGAGCAGAGAAGGTTGCGCGGAGATTCCGTCCGAATGAACTAGCTACAACACGCAGCAGCAAGCGGACTCTTTCTTTGCCTTGAAAATTTAGTTTTCAGACATAGGATATCGCTTTCGTGTCCTGAAAAACGTTTGTCTAGCTCTTGGAAATAAAGTACGTTTTCATAATAAGCAGAAGTGACCTGTCCAGGAGTAATTTGGCGACCAGTGCGTCAGTCTTTAGACCCTGCGTCTGCTTCAGTCGCGCCATCGCTGGAATGAATCTTCAAGAATCACCTTAGTTTGGCTTCGCTGCTTTTCCCCTTGTCTTCTTCTTTCAGCGACCTCAAAAAACGGACTTTCTTTTGCGGCTAACTGCTCCTGGATTCTTGTCGCCATTGCAACAAACGTTGTGCGAACTGCGAGGAAGATATAGGTCAAAAAAAGCCGCTAAGAACTGTTGCGTTGGTGGAGTAAACAGCGTCTGTGCGGCTTGCGTCTGTGGACTGTGTGACAGTCGTACGTAAACCACGTACCGGCGGCGCGCAGGCAAGTCAGTTACACTAGAAACGTAGGGAGTTTGACTGACAGCCTGTCAGCTAACAGTAACGAGCCAGTGTCGTTATCTATTAGCAAATGTTTAGCCCCACCACGTCCAGAGTTGATGAATTTTTATTCTCTTTTTTTTTGGTCATCATAATTACAAGGCTACTGCACCTCTATAATGCTATCATTGACAACTTGAAACAAAAAAAAATCCTCCATACAACCTTTAATATAAATGGAAAATGGTCAAGTTTTTATACAGCGCTTGTCCACCTTCAAGGCACTCAAAGCGCTTCACATCAACCACTCACCAATTCACGCACGCACAAACACCGGCGTAGCTAGACTCTATAGGGGTAAAGCGGGTTAAGTGCCTTGCCCAAGGACACAATCACAGCATTCGTCTGTGAAAGCTGGATTCAAACCGCCTACCTTCGGACTGGACGAACGCTTAACATAATAGAGTATAAATGATATCCAAAACACCAACAAACATGCCTTCATTTCATACAATTGTGAACATTTAGTTTTATATAATAGACCAGAATAAAACGTACCGATGGTCCTTTTATCCAAACCCCTCTCCCTAAAAAGTGAATGGGAGGATTCCGTCGGTGAATGACAAGCGGCCCTCTCTTTCTCTGTGTCCGGGGAGCAATCGGCATAATAAGCCAATTAACTCATTAGGACCTTGTTTGGCTGTTAATGAGGAACAGGGACACTCATTTGTGTAAATAAACAGGGGATGTTTTTGACACCGATTCCACAGAGTCGACGCGTGTGTTCTCCTTTGCAGAGGTCAACACATGCAAAGCAAAGATTCACAGCATGTCCGCACACAGCGTCCCTGCCAATCGCCGCCGCCTCCTCTGATATGTACTGAGCTCGGACGACGCAATATGGTCATTTATTATTCCCACTGATAACGCCAATGTGAGCCAAGTTATAAAGATACGTAAGGGAAAAAGCAAGCTATTAAAGTGCATAAAACAAACACAAATTTTACCATAGTTCACTTTTTATATATACAATTTAAATTACACAAAATTGCTTTAAGAATGCTTCTTTTCGTGGAGGGTTCTACAAATGCTTTTCTCAATGGAAATGTTATTGCTTGGTCTGGAATTTTTCACGGTGTGGTATTAAATCTTTCTATCTTTGTGGAGACCAAACCAGACAAAGTTACAGGTCAGATCTGTGGAGAGGAAACCCCACTCACAGTCAGAGTGCTTGGTATTTTGAGCTATAAAACCACCTGTAATTCAATAAATGTAAAGTAGAGCTGTTTAATGTCATACTGTGGAACATTCTAGACAGTGCAATGACATATCCATTGAAAAAAACAGTCCATGGTTAAGTCCTGGCTTTTTAGTCCTGTTATATACCTGGTTTAGACCTCATATGTCCTGGTTTAGACCTGGTTTAGATCTGGTTTAGTCCTGGTTTGGACCTGGTTTAGACCTCATATGTCCTGGTTTAGACCTGGTTTAGATCTTTAGTCCTGGTTTAGATTTCCTGGTTTCTGGTTTAGACCTCCTGGTTTAGACCTGGTTTAGACCTGGTTTAGACCTCATATGTCCTGGTTTAGACCTGGTTTAGATCTGGTTTAGTCCTGGTTTGGACCTGGTTTAGACCTCATATGTCCTGGTTTAGACCTGGTTTAGATCTGGTTTAGTCCTGGTTCTGGTTTAGACCTGGTTTAGACCTCATATGTCCTGGTTCAGACCTGGTTTAGACGTGGTTTAGACCTGGTTTAGACCTCATATGTCCTGGTTTAGACCTGGTTTAGATCTGGTTTAGTCCTGGTTTAGACCTGGTTTAGACCTCATATGTCCTGGTTCAGACCTGGTTTAGACCTGGTTTAGACCTGGTTTAGACCTCATATGTCCTGGTTTAGACCTGGTTTAGATCTGGTTTAGTCCTGGTTTAGACCTGGTTTAGACCTCATATGTCCTGGTTTAGACCTGGTTTAGATCTGGTTTAGTCCTGGTTTGGACCTGGTTTAGACCTCATATGTCCTGGTTTAGACCTGGTTTAGATCTGGTTTAGTCCTGGTTTGGACCTGGTTTAGACCTCATATGTCCTGGTTTAGACCTGGTTTAGATCTGGTTTAGTCCTGGTTTAGACCTGGTTTAGACCTCATATGTCCTGGTTTAGACCTGGTTTAGACCTGGTTTAAACCTGGTTTAGACTGGTTTAGATCTGGTTTAGACCTCATATGTTCTTGTTTAGACCTGGTTTAGACCTGGTTTAGACCTGGTTTAGTCCTGGTTTAGTCCTGGTTTTAGATCTGGTGGAGGGATGGTCCGCGCAGAGTACAGGATGGGGGAACGTTCACGTGGCATATGGGAGGGGGTGGGGTTCATGCTTTCGTGGTCCGGTACCAAACGACCCACTGCTCGGTCCTGACTTACAGAAATGATCAGGTTCAACATTTGTGTATTTACCGTTTGGATATTTCTTGGTAAAGTACATAATCCATAGTAGGGAAAACTGCCTCTTTCCCCCTATTTGGGAGTATTAAACATTACACTCTAGAATCTGAAAACTACCAATGACAAAACTCTGTTCCAGTCTCTGAAAGTTATGAAAAGCACTCATAAACTCTTCACGGTCAATATTGAGGATGCTCGGAATACGCAATGTAAGTGAGGAATAACTTTGGACCACTGCAAACCATTTAAAACAAGCTAGTTCTGTTTTCCATTTTCATTTTTTCCCCCAGTCAATTTCACAGCCATATTTTAATAGCCCGACTCTAAGCATTCACCAGACCCTGATTGTAACTGATTCCTCACTGGCCCATCCCTCCCCCCGCATCACCAGGAGGACCCATTGATCCGGCTGTTTGGCTCACGCTTTGATGGGAACGCGCAGTAAATTAGGAGCGCGTGATGGAGAGGGGAGCGTGTGAATACGAAACGTGCTCGCCGGCTGCCATATTGGACCGCAAATGTGCAATGAATCAAACAGCGGCGTGTGTATTAGCGTTCTGATACAGGCATTAGAGCCACATAAGGAACATGGCGTGGAAGAATTGACGTGCTTTAGAGTGATGGGGAAGGGGCTGTGCTGCGTTGAGGAGCTAGTAGTAGTGATTGAATACAAAGTGCAAAAATAAAGATAGCTTCCTAATACTGATTAGGTTACAACTATTATTTTTCCATTTCAAATATTGAGCCAGTGATTCAAAAGCATTACACTATTCTGCTTAAACTGTAATGTGGTCTATTTACTGTTTTGCCACCTGCTTGGCTCCATGGAAATGTTATTGTTTTGCCAGGAATATTCCACAGTATGGCATTAAATGTATCTTATTTTCAAGCAGGTGGCAAGTCCGGCCAAGTCACAGCTCAAATTTGCGAATCTGCTAATTAGAAAGCCATATTTTTCAGACTATAATTCGCACTTTTGTCATGGATTGGGTGGTCCTGCGACTTATACTCCGGTGCAACTTATATATTAAAATGTTCACACTGACAGCTGCAAGAGGTCGCTCTAGGACTGCGTGGGAGTATCTGCTACTCCTATTATTCCAGAAGTGACACCGAGGATGAAGAATTCAGTGGATTTAGTGATCTGTAGTGAGATGAGAGTTTTGTAAGCTTGTTCTGTTCTGTTGTTTATGCTCTAGTTATCTGAAGAACTGTTCATGTATGTTACATTAACAGCCTGTTGTCCTCTATTCTATTGTTATTACTATAATTTACCTTTCAAGATGAAATGTCGGTTCCTGGTCTCTGATTTTATAAAACAAATTTCCCCCAAAAAGTGCGACTTATAGTTGGTCCGACTTATATCCTTTAGCCTAATAGTATAGTTGCCTAAGTCATATTTGACCGTTTTTGGAAAACTAGAAGAAAAGTTTTTTTAGCAAGCACATTGTAAAGTTAGGCAGATATTACAATTTGGCCACAAAAATTACCTAGGCAATTATGCTATTAGGCTAAGAATATGTTTTTTCTTCTTCCTTAAGCATATTTTGGCTGGTGCGACTTACACTCCAGAGAGACTTGCAGTCTGAAAAATACGATATATGTTTTCAATGTATTTTTGAGCAATAAAAACACAGCTAATGGAATACATGCAAGAAAGATCATGTATAATGCCATACTGTGGAACATTCCAAGCATAGGAACAACATCTCCATGGAGACTAGACAACACATAAGTTGCATAGTGCACTCTAAAAATGATGAAGAACAGTTGAAAATCAGTGCATTTTTGTGTGGTCCCACATATTTAAATTAGAGAATGAAGGGCATCTGAACTAAAACAAAAGTAAAAATTGATTCTACTGTACTTCAAGACCTTCTTTGGATAAATTTCCATAGTCTATCTGAACCAGGATCTGGGAAGGTTGATGAATTCAGAACACTAACACCGCAGTGGGAAATCAAACCTGAAATCATTGTGGTATGAGGAGAAAAGTGCTAAGCATTTTGCATTCATTGTTTGGCATGACTGTAGCTTCCACATTCTCACCTAACCCCACCTCACCTGTTTGTTTTCTTGGCTCTCTACTCTCATCTACTCTTTGCCTGTAGGACTTCTCGACTATCCTCATAAATCAGGCAACATTTATGAAGTTATTTTAACAATGAAGATTTCGATAGAAGATATTTTTTACACCAAAGCCACACGTCTCCAAACTCGCCCCTGGGTACTGTGTAATGTGCCAATTTGTGAAGTTATCCATCCTCACTGCCTCGGGGTTAAGAGCTCAATAAAGAATATAAAGAATAACCTGACTGAGGGGGTGGCCTGATACAAAGGGTTTCCAAGGCAACGGGTACAAACAGACAAGCTGGTTACAATATTAGTGCAAAATTGTTCAAATTGGGCATTTATTACCAAAGAAGAAACACCTGCCTTGCTTTTTCTTTCATTTACTTAGGTGTGAGATCATAAAATAAAACAGGCCAGATACTATCGCATTTTCTAACACATTTTGGTAGGGTTACATCCAACCAATGCATCTATAATGTAGTCAACATTGCTTTAGGTTATTTTTCTGGGAAATTGTGAACTTGCTGCTCTAGTGAATTTGTACATAGTGTTTTCAACTTTTGGGTCAGTATAAAGACAAGAAATACTGAATGAGAGTCGCTTACGCATAAAATAACAAGTATGTATGACGTCTGGATTTGTTCAGTTGGGCACTTTGATGGATTGAGAACAATTTGGAAACCACTGCATGGGACAATCCGAAACATTTGCTTCTCAATCATGATTTAACATCAAAGTGAAAGAAGAGACTGAAAGTGAACCACGTTTCTCACTCACGGTTCAAAATTGGATATGAGAACTAGGGATGGGATTAGTCGATTAATCGATAATTGATCATTAAGAATTTCATTGATCACATTCATTTTTTAATCAACAAACCGAATGTAGGTTGCTGTGTGTAGCATAAAGAGATGAGGCTGTGTCTGACAGCACAAACACTGGAGTTGTAGCCTCACAGTTGCACGTTTGGGCTCTGGCTCCTCCTTGATCATCACTGTACCATTCAGCGAGAGTGTTTACATGCACATCAGTGTCCCGGTTACAATCAGGTTTTTTGAGTATCTCGGTTTCATCATGGTGCATTTATACACAGTATCCCGGTTACTGCAACATAAAGTTGAGTGTGCATGCATCCAAAGGACAAACACTTTTCATCACAGCAGGAGCCAAAATAAATAAAGTGACCAACATAAATAAAGTGAGCGAAATGACTGTTAAATTAAGAGCTGCGCTAAACCTGCACACGTACTGTATGATCTCTGAAAACATGAACCATCTCCAACGCAATTTACACACAGAACAGACTCACCATCAGCAACATCAACATCCCTCTGTCACAGAAAGAACACACATATATTCCACTGAGTCGTGTCCTTTAGTCCAACACCGCATCAGCGCACAAGGAAAGAGCTGTTGTTTTCAGAGTTTATAGATTATGCATGTGGTTATCCACACGGTTTTAAGTTTCTGTTTCTTTTCTGAAAGAAAATGTTTCTTTTCTCTGTTTCTGTAAAACATAAACAAATGTGCACAAAGCTGCATTAAACACATTATAATGTCAAACGGGCTGATGTGGCTCTATAGTGGTTATGGTTTATATGTTGTAAAGTTGAATTTATTCATGCAGATTAGTAATATTAAAAAAAATATATATGATAACAGTGTGTTTTCAGTCTGAGAGAAGAACGCAGCCTAAATATGTAGGGTTTGTGTGTCAAAAATATGAATGAAGCAAAACACAAATCTAGGTATGTTTGTGATGAAGAAACATTAGAACAGATGAGGGAAAAGACTAATATGGGCCCTTTAACAAACATCTCCAGTCACTTTCATACGAAGAAGAAGTCAAACCAGCTCCCTCCGAATGTCCTTTAAAATCGAGAACACGAGGAGGAGGGCGCCAGACCCATGACTCGTACGATATTAAGTACGGCGTGTAAATCTCTCTCGCGCGCCAAACGCCGAAACCCTTGGCAACCGCGGAGCCTCTGATCAAGTGTGTGGCTAATCCCCACTGACTGCGCCTCCGATATGAGCTCCGAACAGCAGGGGGCAACGCGCACACAAGCGGGGATGGATGGAGTTAGAGAAAGAGAGAGGAGGAGTAAGAGGGAGATTTGTGTACCGTACGAAATAAATGTGCACGGGGTGGATGGTGGATGCAAACAGCTGAAAGCGAGATGGGCAGAAGGCAAGAAATATTGAGAACGTGCCGAGGAGGAGAATTGGAAAACTGGATCCTGGGATGAGGATGAATAGACGGCCAAACAAAGACGAAAAAGTTGAATGTTATAACCTCGTAAGACCCGCTGCTTTCATTTTGCGATTTTGGGGAGCGTTTTTTTTTTTGTCTCTTATTGGATTTTTTTTGGAAGATAGTCTTTTGTAGCTTTGGTTGACATTTTGTTTGCTATCAAAGGTTGTCATATACCATTTTTAAAGGTGCACTGTGTAGCTTTTCGAGTGAGGGGGTCTGCCTCCTGCTTGTCTCCATGGAGATATTTTTGCTTGCTTTTGCTTTTGTTCCACAGTATGACATTAAACACATCTTGACCTATAACTAAACCTGTTGACTGCTTGTCTCCATGGAGTTAGCCAAGTTCAATATGCCATACTGTGTAACATTCCAGGCAAAGCAATAACATCTCCATGGAGACAAGCAGTTATTATACCCTCCACCTGAGAAGTTTCATAGTGCAGCTTTACTCTGAGCTTGTTTACACTGTTGTAAGCTGTTTCTTCGATAGAGTATAAGTATAATTGAAGATAAATACATACCAATATGGAAAATAAAAGTAAAATGTTGAAAACTGTTTCTTAATTGAAATACAGTAGCAGCAGCATCCATCTCAGTCACACGAAGACTAATACAGAACTTTCTGAAATTAAAGCACAACTGGACAATATTTCTATTTTACCTTTTACGTAATAACCGTAGAATTTATAACTGGAGATACTTTAAGTCATCAATCTATATGAGTCTGGAAATTAAAAATATGCTTTGCTGTGTTATGTTGATTATGTAGATTACTTTAAGAATGCAGCGGTTTTTGCATTTATTTTATACACAGCAGCTTATATAGCCCCAAGGTCTGTGTGTGTTTACCTAATATACATTTAAATAACATCTGTCACAGTGATGTGCATTTTAAATTAAAAATGCTGCTGAGGTCTGTATCTCTGCAGGTTTATGTTTGATAAGAAAGCACAGGTTGGTTTAGAATTCTCCTATTTTGTTGATTTGATATAAAATCTCCATTTTTATATTAAAAAATCCCATTACAATAGCGAGCATACAGCTGATAACAAAAAATATGCAATTTATTTCAATTTTTTCTTTGTTTTAATTTATTGCTTCTAGCCTCTGGGTTCGAATAATCAGAGCCATTTGTTTTTGAAATTTGCATATTTCTTGCCAACTCAAATAAAGCCAGTCCTGCTCAAATTTAGCAAAAACATTTGATCCTAAAAAAAAACCCCAAAACCCTCTAATACAGGTGATCGGAGAAGCTGTCGGGAGATGTTGCCAGCTACATATTGTGGAAGATTAACGCCAAAGCAATGAATTTTCTTGGAAACGAGCAGGAAGAGGCCCTTTTTCAGGCCAAATAAGTCAGATTTGCTGAAAAATGTGTTTAAAGATCGTATTTTTAAACTGTTTTGACGTGTTTAGTGTAGGGAAAAGCCTGACCGTGTATGACTGCATGGGCCCTGTCAAATAAATAAATAATACATGAAAACAAATATAGCATTTTCAAATCAATAAAAGCTCACAAGATCTAAATGCATTAGCAGTTAAGGCTCCACAGAATGTGTAATACCCCCCTCCTCTTTACAATGGCCATGCTCAATGTCATTCAGTGTCAGTTTGTGCCCCAGCGACCTGTGCTCTGATGCTGGAGTGATAACACAAAGAAAAGAGCTTTAGGTGCACTTTTTCTGTCCAGAGTCAGCAGGTTCGGTCGCGATCGATTCAAGTTTCTCCAGCGCGAGTCCGCCTCTCCATCTCTGACAAACAGTGGGATGGCGTGATAGACCAGTGGACCAGAGGAGGAGAGGGAGGAGAGGAGGAGCGAGGGAGCAGAGACACAGGGAGGAGGTGTGAGAGTGATGGAGTAAAAGACCATTAAGCCATCTGCGGCCAGTGAAAACAAATCTACGGCATAAGTCACTTTTATTGGCTGGTATTATGTGCAAAGTGCTGGTCGGAGTCGAGACGCAACTTCTGTAATGTAAGTCTCAGAAAGTCTTCAGTCAATGTGACAAGTTAGAAAGGACTGAAATGAATATGGATTTGTGGAGTCAAAAACAAGGAAGAATGGAGTGTAAGAGAGACAAAAGTAGTTAATATTAAGTGTTGCTGGCTCCTCACCACAGATATTTCTCGTTTTATAGCTTAAATTAAAAGTAACTCTGCTCTTGTATTACCAGAGCGAGGCAGTTCAAATGAGGCTACAAACAAACTGCTGGCTTTAAACTCATTATGGCCGATTTGAGCAATAAAAAAAGAAATGTGTGAAGGTGTGGACTTAAATCGTAGAGGAGAACTTTCTAAAATAACACCTAATGATGTACCATATCCTCGTTACAAATTTAGAGGAGTGGTGGCAGGTCACAACTCAGAGCAAGAACGTTCTGGGTTCAACTCCCGCCACTCTGAGCAATTCCATTTACCCTGTCAACCCCAAATGTATGTCAAGATCTGGAGATTGAGTCAAATGCAAAGGACAAATCTTCTTATAGGGACAACAACAGACACCTTAAAGGTCCTATATTATGCAAAATTGACTATTGTGAGCTTTGAACCATGTTATAATGGCAATATCACAAACCTGGAGTTGTGTTTTGTTTTATTCACACGTTTCAGTAATCATTTATTATTAGTCTGTTTATATTTGAAAAAGCTCAAAATGCTCTGTCCCACCCTGAAGCGTTAGTTTTCAAGTTAACAGCTACATTTTACCTTTTGTTCACTGGAGACTTGGGAATTCCAGGTTTGAAATTATCCACATATATTATACCATATTTTCAGGGGTATTAGGCGCGCTCTTAAGCCTCTAACCCATCAAAAAATGACACAGCGCCCTATACACGAATCCACTCAGGTGTCCCAGGACGACTTCAGTAAACTACAAAGCCGCACCACCCGCAGAGCACGCAAACACACACGGAGCAGACATCGACCGCACGGCGAAAAACACCCACAGCCACACTCATCACTCCACACGGATGAGGAACGGAACGGAGGAACGAACCGAAAAAGCGAGTCCAATGTGCCTTTCTGAGGAACAACTGAACAACTGAGTCTCTGCGAACACGCCGACAATCCAGCGGTCCCAGACAGCACCCTCCCTACGCGCCACAACTGAACAAAGCCCAGAGTCACAGTGAACGCCACAAACAAAGTCCCACTGACCCATCCAACTGTTGTGTTTTGTTTTAAAGTCCGGTGCGGTTTAATTGTGAAAAAAGTTCGGAAATAGACCATTTAATGACAGTGCGCCTTATAATCCAGAGCACCTAATAGCCCGGAAAATATGGTAATATAAGCAGGGTTTGTGTGTTGAACATGTGTGAATGAAACAAAATACAACTAAATAGTTTATGATGAGGAAACAACATAACAACATAGATCAGAAAATAGAGTAATATAGGCCCTTTAACCTAAAACCTAACAAAGCTTATGTGTGTATACTTGGTGTTGGTGCATCTGTATAGGCCTATTCACTGTTTGTCAAGAGAAAGTCAGCATTTCAAATATTGGTACCATTCCATACATTAGCCTTAATGCATTTTCAATAGTGGAGTTAGTATTAGCCTATGAAAAACCAGGGCTGTTTTGGCGCCTGATACCAAAGGGATTAGATATTGACTATAGTTTTATTTTTGCCCTTCCATTGAAATGAATAGGACAGAATAGGGCTGCCGAATAGGATTGTCGATATGGGGAAACAAATTTTTTTCCTCAGATCGATCGGTCTCGATGTTCGATTTGATCTTCTTCTATCTTATTGAAAACATAGACAGACATAGTTCAGGCATAGAGGGCAGATTGTCAGGATCACTACAGTTTTTATTTCATGTTGATAGGACCAATAATTCCAGAGCACATTTATATTTGTTTGTGCAGTATATTAAACTCAGTACTCAATACTGGGTCCGGTCAAGTGGTAACGGAGGGAAACAGGGGCAGATTTTTGACATTCAAATAGCTCTTATTCAGAAACTAGAGGGACTATTGAAATAAGTAAAGTATTAGAATGTAGGAAAGAGTTAACACTCCAACAGGGTAAAGTTAAACCTGTGATATTCTTTCAAGTTGTTGACAAAAAATTTAAAAACTCATGTCGGTAACGGAGGGAATGAAATATGCAGCACTTTTTGGGCAATAAATACAAACAGTGATAACTCTTGGTTCTCACTTACATATCCTTAACAAACTGGTTTGAATATTTGCTTAATATAGTTTTCTACCATATTAGGTTGAAAAACCTCTTACTTTTTGAGTAATGAGATTTTTTATTAAGAAAGGTCATGGTAACGGAGGGAAAATTGTGTAAGCAAGTAGAAGGTGCATGATTTTGCATAAATTGTCAACTTTTTTCTTCCGAATACTTTAATATTACTTCAAAATGAAAGGAAACTATTTCTATAAAATATGTCAGTCCTTCCAAGCAAATTTTTATCATTTTAAATACTTTTTTTTTTTTTTGAAAAATCATGTACCTTCATCAACAGTTCAAAGATAGAATAACACAAGAAATGATGAAATACATCAAGTTATTTGCATGATTTGCAGGTCTTTGAAATTTGGGAAATAATTTTTGTTCCATGTTTCATACATGGTTTGTTTAAAACGTATGTAACTGTAGAACCAAAAATGGTACAGAAAAAAGGTAAACAGTTTCATAAACTAGAGTACATATGTATCTGTTGAATACATTTTTATATCAGATGCATTAACTTGAATTTTTGGCCTTGCTGTTTACTTCTGCTTAACCGGGCCCTACTGTAAACAACTGAAACACTTGCGATGTCCGTGAGCTAAATTAGGACTTAAGTTCACTCATAAACAGTGAGAAAACACTTGTTTACTTTTGGTAACTTGGATAATAATGATAAGAAGCACCAGAGGAGAGAAAGAGGAGAAAAGGGGAGGAACTGGATCAAAGGAGCGGGTCAGATGGTTCTGGACACATGCAGAGGCAGAGAGAAGGAGACACTGGACTTTTAGTCAAATTGTTCAGATTTAAATCCAAACTTGTGGACATTTGAGGAGATATGAAGAGACACACTGTGGCTCAGTTACTTTTTACTAAACCAGAGCGTAAATCCTCGTCAGCACAGCGCGCTCACTGCCACATGATTGACTGTTGACCTGTCAATTAAAACGCGTTTGCCTTATCATCAAGATCAACCAAAGCTGAGCCCACGATTTACTGATCTTACGATTTTTGGCACAGCCCTATAGGACAGAACATATCAGTAACAGATTGTGTGCGCAAAGTCTCTTGAGCTTACATCTCCCCAGACACTTCATTACATATCTTCTTATTTAAATCAGGTAAAAGATTAGAAGCCTTCACAATGTCTATACGTGCTTGTGTTTGTTACTGCGTTTGTGGACGAGTTGAACTGTTGTTTAAATGAAGTTAAATGTTATTCATTAACATAACAGCTGCAGTATTACAAAGAACACATCAAAGAGAATACTTCACATATGAGTGTTTACATTGAAAAGTGCTTGTACCATTTGTATGCCAACTATTATAAAGCTTTATGATGCGGTGGAAAAAGGATTGTTGATTTGCACTCAAGTAAAAATACAGCTACATGGTTAAAAATGTACTGCTGCCACACTATACTTAAGTAAAATGTGCACATGAAAACTACTACTCAAAGTATTTCAGCAGCATTAAATCTGCAATTTATATCATTTTTATTTCAAACCACAATTGTCATATTCTCTGAGCTGTGGCCAATTAGACCAGGCAGCGCAGTGCTGTTATGTGTGTTTACAGATACACACAACATGGCTAAAATTATACTCAATTCCAAGTACAAGTACAAGTCTGCAAATCTATATAAAAAAATGCAGTTACCCACAAAGTTTACTCAATGACAAACTAAGGAATAAAGGAACACTCTTTATTTAGACAACAGAATGTCATTTTCAACATTACACTGTAGTACTTTTTTATATTGCCACGCAGCCTTATATTTGTGTAAATCTCTGAGTCATCCAGAAGTGGTTGATTAGGCTTATACTAGTCTGTGTGCTCTTATACATATTGTTCTGATACAGCTCAAGTTCATTCTAAATCTATTCAGGACAGGTTCGTTTCTGGCCTGTGAATGTGACTTTTTTAGTATCAATACTTGCTCAAATGAGTATCTAGTTTCAATACTAATTTTAGTCAAGTGATGGAAAGAATACTGTGAAAATGTATTTAGTTACAGAACACTGAATACTGAATCATTATAATGTATTTTGTAACATATTCTAATACATGGCCTATTCAAACTACTGTATTACTATAGTGATTACTTGGAATACTTTTATATCTAACTGCATTACAATTATAGTGTAACAAACATGGCATATAAACAGGTTTATTTTTGTTGTGACACAATTACTTATGTCTAAATAGAAACGAAAAAATATAAATGATGGGGGATGTAACAATAACCGAAATATCGTGATATCATATCGTCAAAGTTATAATATCATGGACCATCACAATATATCGAATTACAAGTCTCTTTGTTTAAATTAAGAGTTATGGTGCAGAAACAGAGTGAACTACATAGACCATGATCCTTTGCTCCATTTCAGTGTAGACTACAAGAAGAAATAACAGTTCTAAGCACTTTTAAGTCTTAGTACTTTGGATTAAGTCTTGTCAAGGCATTTTAAGAGGAAAAAGTAGCATATTAACAGTTTTAGTCTTCACAACATATTGTAATAAATATCGTACCGTGAGATTCATACCGTGATGATATCGTATCGTTAGACATGGATATCGTTACACCCCTAATAAATGGTAAAAATTTATTCAAAATAAGTGGCAAAAATGGCAAGAGAATCGTGCCAAATAAGGCATAATTGTGTAAAAGTATTTAGTATGTATTTCCCGTGTTTTCAGTGACTTCCCAACACTGATTTCAGTATTGATTATTTTCGCTACTTTTGACAAACATAATATAATGTGCTTCATACTTTTCTCCCAGTGGATTATTTTGCTAAGCCAGCCTCACATCTTCATAAGCAGCGCATGTTACATCTGGCTTGTGAATACCAAACAGGCTGTGGCCTTGGAGTGTCTCATCGTAAGTTAACAGGCTGTCTGCACTGAGCTACGACCGGGCTCTTCTGCAAGGCTGTACACGCTCATCAAAAACACAGGCTCTACTCCAGCCCAGCGCTGCAACCTGACAGCCAACTAATGCTAACGCTCTCATTTACAAGCTCGTACAGGGCTCAAAGACTAATCACAAGCGGTTTTATATTGTAATGGAAACAAAATCAAACTGGAATTAAACTGGAATTTCAATCAAATGTAAAAATAAAAGGTACTACTTTCACTGGGAATATTACTACAACATATTATTACGTAATCCACCTTAATTACATGTCAGATTGCATGGAAACAAAGTTAAAAGCATACTTCTGAACACTATCCATGGAGACAGACATTTTATACTGTAGGAACACCATTTCCACAGATAAACGCAGGAGCTGTCCCTTCATCGTGCCAAATAAGAGTCGGGTTTGTGGAAATGCAAGCCCACTCACAGTAAGGATGAATGTTTTTGTATGTTTTGCAGTGCAATATTTGGAGCTAAAAAGTTACATACTGTGGCAAACAAATGGACAAACAATGAATTCATAAAGATTCAGGCTTAGTAACTACTTAAAGGTGCACTGTGTAACTTTTCTGGTGGAGGGTCCATCATCTGTTTACCAGGAATGTTCTACAGTACATCCATACCATAGAGCGTATGAAAGACGTGGACTAAGCGAGTGTGACGTTGTTCATAGCCTTCAGCATCACTCAAATGAAACTCCTGATGCTAACGTACAGGAGCAAATTTGGAGTCAGGCTCCATATTTAGAAATCCGACCACGAGTATCATAGTAACCACAAGAGCCAATCATGATTGAGGTTGTTAAATGCGCCCACCCTTCTCACTGGAAAGCAGGAAAGGGGCTTACTTAGCAACGAAACGCACTAACTGTCAGTCAAATGTGTTGCTAATGCTAGAGGATGCGACCTTGGGGAATGAAGGCATCTGATTGGTCTGTTATTTATGTTCATATCTTGATTTAGGAACAAAATAGCGAAATGAAAAATTCAGGATCATGTAGCGCGGGTTAATACGAACATTTTAAGACCAAAATGACGAGGCTCACAGCAGCAGTCACAGAGAGAGGGGCAACAAGATCACAATGTAAGTCAAATGGAGCCAGGGTCAGAAGGAGCCGGCCTCCGCCTCCGCCTCCTGACGAACTTCATATTTGGAACGCGGCGGCTAGTATCCTTTCATATACATGTATGTATATATGGTCTAAGAGCTCTGCATTTATTTATCTCTATGGAGACAGCAGGGGACACCAAAGGGCCAGGTTACATGTCAGATCAGTGGAGAGATGAAGCCACTAACAATATGAATGCATGTTGTAGGTCAAAAAAATATATATATTACTGACTAAAGTCAAGATGGATAAATGTAATGCCATATCGGGACATTCCAGACAAACCAATATAACTTACATGGAGACAAGCAGGTGGCAAAAGCTCCACCAGAAAATTTACGCTATGCACCTTTACAGAAAGATTTAGAGTTAGGGATAGAGCATTAAAGGTTGTATAGAGGATTTTTTTAAGGAAAGAGAAATCCAGCGACAGTCCTTTTTCAAATGTAGTGCATGCGTGACACCACCTTCCTCCTCCACAGCTCCCTCGAGAAATAATTTAGAGACCGACACCTCAGTTTTTAGACCCTTCGTCCGCTTCAGTCGCGCCATCGCTGGAAGGAATCTCCAAGAATCACCTCAGTTTGTCTTCGCTCCTTTTCTCCTTCTCTTCTTCTTTCAGCGACCTAAAAAACTGACTTTCTTTTGCGGCGAACTGGTCGTGGATTCTCGTCCGCCATCGCAACAAACTTTATGCGAACTGCGAGAGAGCCACAATTAGAAAAAGCCTCTAAGACCCGCTGCATAGTTACCTTAGAAACGTAGGGAGTTTGATTGACAACCTGACAGCCAATAGAAAATGAGGCAGCCTCGTTTTCTATTGGCTGATGTTTATCTGGCCTCAACACGTCCACAGTTGATAGATTTTCTTTCTTTTTTTTTTGGTCATCATAATTACAAGGCTGCTGCGTCTCTGTAATGGTGTTTTAAACTTTCATTGACAATTTGAAACAAAAAAAAAATCCTCCATACAACCTTTAAGTAGTTAATAAGCATGAATCATTCTTAATAAACTAATCGTACATTATGAATCGTCTTTGTTCATGCTCTACTAAGGCTATTAAAAGTATAGTCGTTATAAACGGTCGCAAAAATAATCTTAAATTGCGATATTTGTTTGAAAATTCCAAAATGTTCGCCCCATCCGCAGGCTTAAAAAGGGGGACACCTACAGATTTATGCGATTCTTTATTAGCTATGTAGCCTCCTCTCGCCGGGCCCCTGAGCTCACGCCGTGTGATAGAAGGGCCAGTCAATGAGAGAAAAGTGAAAGTGGTGAAAGTAAAAAGCCAGTGTTTCAGAGATGGAGCGGGCTATAGGAGCGGGTAAATGGAAAAGAGGGAGAGTACTGAGCAGTGCCAGCGTGACGCAGGCCCGGGGTCTGTTAGTCAAAAGAAGAGGCCACGGAGAGGGGAGAGAGACGGGTAAACAAGCCCTAAAGGATGATGGGAACTGAGGAGGGGACACTTAGGGCGAGGGAACTAGAGATGACAGGTTTGTGTGTGTGTTTTATTATTATTATTACTTGGTTTGGTGGGAAAGTATCTGTGGTAAATGTTTATAGTTTCATATCAGTTAAAGGTGCATTGTGTAAGTTTTTCTAGTGTGTGGTCCTTCAGCTTCTTGTTTCTTTGTAGATGTCATTGCTCTGCCTGGAATGTTCCACAGTATGACATTAAACACCTTACATTTATTCAATTACAGATGGTTTTATAGCTCAAAAATACCTAGAAAAACAGACCTTCTGACTGTGAGCGGGGTTGCTTCTCCATAGATCTGTCCTGTAACTTGGTCTGGTTTGATCTCCGTGAAGACAGAAAAGTTTAATGTTTAACTCAAACTCAAACACTCCAGACAAAGCAGTAATATTTTCATGGAGAAAAGCATTTGACAGATCCTCCACCAGAAAGTTACAAAGTTAATATACCTTTAAAAGTACAGTATGCAACTTGCTGGAGGTGGCACATCACAAGCAGGATTCCAAGGAAATAGAAAGTTAAAATTGAACGTTGGAACGTTGTCTATGGATGTAACTCTATGGAGAATGTTCCCAAGTATGGTTTTAACCTTCTATTTTCATGCCATGCACTCGTTTTATATGGAAATTAACAACAAAGCCAGGTTTGTGGAGATGCAAGTCTACATTTTTTCAGTGCAAAAAACATAACCGCAAAGAAAAAAAAACATGCCTTCACTTTAGTCTATTTTCTGGCTACTGTAGCTTTAAGTGGCAATTTGTTGAAGGAAAAAAGTAACTTGCTTGTGGCTTTTAAACATGCTTTTGGCCACCTTTTGGCATTAGTACATCACATTTTCAAACTAAAACTAAAGCATACTTTGAAAATTATACCTCTGTTTTCAATGAGGTATGGTACAAGTCCACTGATGGTTCATGGAGTTTTTTTTGTTTTATTTGTTTGTTTGTTTTCCAGTGACGTAACAATCAAAGAAAACTGAAACGACTGAATGATTTCTGAGCACACAAAGAAAACAATTTTTGAACAGGATTAATGAAACAACAGTGAATGAAGCAAAACACAACTCCAGGTGTGCCAGCAAACCTGGAACAGATAAGCTTTGAATCCAAAACTTTCAGGAACTACTTCAACTGTAACTTATAATGCAACTTTCCTCCAGCCTGGAGCTTAAGTGGGCAGGAACAATGCCCTTCTGAAGGTCCTGGATGGAGCCCGTTCAGGCAGAGCTAACTGGCTAATGCGCTCGGTGTGAAAAATGTAAGTGGCTTAAATTGCGTTAGATTAAGGCAGCCATGAAGCGAATAAGTGACAGAATAAAACAATGGGCCTCACTGGGAGCAGCGACAGAGGCGTCCTTGGTCAGAGCCAGTTGGACATGCTCCATAGGCAGGTGTAGGGGATTTCATGCTTGTTAGTTTGTCCTCTGTTCACAGGTATCGCCTTATATTCAAAGTCTACACAATCCACTGAGCCATTTAGGGAAAGTTCACAGATTCAGACAAATATTGTGATTGTGGTTAGATTTGTTTTGCACTGTCTCAAGACAAGATTCAGTTCAGAGAAGAAGACACCTGCTTTTGTTTAGCATATTCTGTGATCAGTGGAAGGTAATGAAGTACAAGTAGTAAAGTTATGTACTTAAGTAGAATTTTTAGTTATCTGTACTTTACTTAAAGGTGCATTGTGTAACTTTTCTAGTGTAGGGTCTGTCAAATGTTTTTCTGATAGCTGATACTTTTACTTCAGTAACTTTTTACCTTTGTATCTGTACTCAAGTAACAACACTTAGGTTGTGTTTACTCTGAAACGAATCAGCGTATCACCGTATTAGAAATGATTTGCGTCCAGACATGTCATTCCCCTATCCCCTATCCACACAGCTTTGAGCATATTTGTTTATGTTTTACAGAAACAAAACTTAAAACCACATGGCAAATTTGCATAAACTAAGCGCTCAAAAAACACTTCACTCCTTGTGCCCCGGCGTGGTCAGCTTCTGTCAGACTTAAAAAGGACACGACTCAGTGGAATATATGTGTTCTTTCTGTGACAGAGGGGTGTTCTGCTAATGGTGAGTCTGTTCTGTGCAAGTATTTCTAGCTACACAGTTTCCTGTTTGTCTGTGGTTTGTTTAAACAGTTTTCCGCAATAGCGTCACATGACCGATGTCACGAACCCAGCGAATTAGGAAGGCAGCAAGTCACAGTGACGTGGTCCATTAAGGATGCAACTAGAGCTCTTACATCAGCGTATCAACGTTTTCAGTTTCAGTCAATTCGTGGGAGCTGGCAGCACCAGATCGTTCCATCTCTGGAGCCATTTTCCATCGCATTAGTGTGGACGAACACTGCATCCTCAACGAAAATGACTCAAATATGTAATAGTGTGGATGGGGCCTGAGTACTTCATCCAACACTGTCTATGATACTTGTGGATCATTAATTTATATTTTTCACAGTTTAAATTGCAATATTTCTCTAAATCTACTTAAGAACTTCTGGTTGAAAATTTCAGTGTTGATTTCCATGAACTGCCTCTTAACGGCAAACTTCATCACGACAAGGGGCTGCTGGAAAATTGTTGCTAAAGCAGACTGATGGCCACGCCTATGAAAACTACAGTTCAAGGCAGAAAGCAGTGGATTATTATTCACCTGTACCAAAATTGCTGCCCCTGTGTGTATCATAGATGAAAGGTCCTATATTACACAAATGGATCCTTGTGAACTTTAAACTGTTACCTCATCATTCACACATTTGAGTAACCCTTTATTATTAGTCTGTCTCTTTTTTCCAAAGCTCAAAATGCCACTTCTGTCCACTTTCTGATGTCATGTAGTGGTAGTTTTCAAGTCAACTGCTGCGTTTTAGCTTTTGCCCTGTAGAAACTGACATGTCCAGGTCATCCAAATGATTACAGTGACGGTGAACTAAATACGCAGAGTTTGTGTGTTAAATATGTGTGAATGAAACATAACAAAACTCCAGGTATGTTTTTGAGGAGGAAACAGCATTACAACATAGATCAGACAATAGCGTTATGCCCTTTAAGAAATATCAGAGAACAAAGCAAGTAGAGAGCAGCGAGCATTCATGGAGAGAGGGTCTGTGAAAGTGGACCAATGGCATCTTGACTGCAGGAGAATAAAGATTAGTCAAACATGCATGAATCACTCTGAAAACAACTTTGAGTGGGTAAAGTAACTGAAAAGGGAAAATGATTGTAACACTTAAAAGCTTTGAAACCGTACTATTTGCATAATAAGTGTCCTTTGAGAGAAGACTGAAATATGAACTGCTAATCCAAAAAAACACAACTATTTCTGAACAATTTCATCCATTAAAACTTAACTAAAAACTAAAGTCAAACCCAAGTTAAAAGTTAAATTAAACTGTCAGAGTGCCTCAAACAACACTTCCTATTTGGAATGTGGAGGCTAGTTAGTTATATCCATTTATAGATATATAGAGTCTATGGACACTACAAGAACCATGTTTCACACCTGGAAATACATCAAAGTGCTGCATTGCATTTTTGTGCCGTGGTGGTGACTTTAGTGCGGAGCTGGAGGAACAGAGAGGGGTATGTATAGAACAGGGGCCGACTCAGGTGTCTGAGTGCCCCAGCTGTGTCCCCGGGGCCCCCACGGCTTTGCACCACTCCTCACTGCTGCATGCACACACGGGCTGCTGAGCCAGGCCTTTTCATGGGTTACTCTGTATATGGTTTTTACACACAGGGAAGGACTCACAACATGCAAGAGTTTACAGTTTTGGGGGTGAATTTCAAGAGTTGATGTATGCTGATGAAAAAGGTTGTAGATTAAGTTTGTGAAGGGTGCAGGTGGCCTATGGGGATGATTTTCAGGTGATTCTAAAGAGGTCACAAGGACTTAGGGCCTGTTAATGCGGGTAAAAACAACTAAATATTTTATCGGAAGTGTTTTTCATTTAAACAGTGATGGCGTTTTGGGGGCTTAAAAATGCAAAAATCTGAAACCACCCTCCAAATTTAAATACACTCCGCTGTAGCATTTCCGTCTACACTGCCCAAGACGCAAAACTCTGGTCAGGTCTGCTCATGTCGCGTCACATACATAGAGTACACAGAAACAGACATGTCGGATGGCACGCATACCAAAACGAATTCCACACACTTTTGCATCACCGTATGCACGCAGATTTCCTCCCGAAAACACTTGTCTAAACACAGAATCATACAAACAGAGCCTTATAAATGTTAAAGAACACATATTGTGCAAATTGTACTTTTTTGAGCTTTTAACCATGTTATAATATTGCTCCCTAATTAAAAACATACCAATTTGTATGTCATGCCATTCATGCTAATCCACTATGCCTCCTCAAACACTCAGGATTGTGACGTCATACAAAGAAGTCCTGTGCAGTTTTTAAATTCATAAATCATTCAGGTATTTCTGCCCTGAAATCGCCTCCATTAATGCTGTGTGTCTACATTAATATGTCTGGACATGTTCCCCATTACACAGTTTAATAGCTTTCACTGTGGTAACTCCCTCTGCTGCTAGTAGTTGGCAAGTTGCACCAGATCACCTGAGTATACTGAGCACTGACAGACTTGTTTTCAATACAACATTCATACTGATCATTTTATCTAGAAGTTGAATCAAAATGTTGTGAAATGCATTATTACACCCAGTTGTAAAGGCAGTGTGTCATTAAAAATAGTTAAAACAGTTTTAACTGTCACATCTAGGGTTGGGTGGTATCCAAATTTTTATACCATTAAACTTTCTCCGGATTTTACTGGGGTATAGAGTATTATCGTATTACCAAAATGATTTGGTACTTTGGTAACTTTGGTAAGCTACGAAGCCGCACCGCTATACCATCTATGTGTATGACCTGCACGTGATACACAGACAGAACAAACTAACCGGACAGAACAGACTCGCCGTTAGTCCTACAGAAGCTGAACCGCATGCTGCTTTTATCAGTGCTTTATAGTTTATGCAGATGAGCCATGCGGGTTTAAGTTTTGTTTCTGTAAAACGTAAACAAACGTGCACCTGAAGCCAAAATACTGCCAAATTGCTCGTCTGTGGCCTGACTTGCCATCTTGTCTTGGTGTCTGTGGGAAATATTATGTGTTGGTCATGCTAATTCACCTAATATTATGGACTTTGGAATGACAACAGGGTGGAAAACACGTATGACTATCTATAGGTCTATATAACATGTTTTTCTGTACTTTGAGTGCCATAAAGAACATGTTTTTCTGTACTTTGAGTGCCACGAAGCAGAAAAACTGACATATGTGGACCCCGTGGCATGTTCCCACCCATGATAAGGTGTACTGGGTCAGCAGTATTGTTCATTTTCTTGCTGTATATGCTAAATCAACAAGTTAATGTTTTGTCAAGATGTAGTATAAAGCTACCCCTGATTTTGAGTTGGTCAGAGACGTCGTCCGGGGTGGCAGTTATACTTGGTAATCAACTTGAATCTCTCTCAATGGAAATGCTGAAATAAAGTGGCCTGTTCTCTCGGATTCTCCATCTCCTGTGCTTCTTTTTAGGACACGCATTGAACCTTCCGAAAAAACCCACATGTCCCTTATGAATGTCACGTGACAATGAAACAAAACTAATCGAACGTCATCTCCCCGCACAGTTAAAAGAAACATTATAGACACTATTAGTTTTAAATCATGATAGCATTAAATTGAACCACACATTCATTTGTGCTGAGCAAACAAATTTAGGTATCAGTAAGTTATAATATTATATTAGGTTCTTATGCGCTGCAGATTTAGTTTATGATGGTACTGAAACTGATACCATTGCTACTTTTTGATACTGTGGGATATTATAGTACTGTATTATCGCCCAACCCTACGTCACACCTTCTTTCCACACCTGTAGGTCTTGAGTCAGAACAAGCATCTCAATTTATCAAAGAAAAGTTGAAAAGATCCAGCTGAAATGCACTGCTTGGGAATCCGTTTTGGCTGTTTCCTGGACAGCTCTCTGAGAAGATGTTCTGGGCATGTTCTACTAGCAGGAGACCTCAAAAAAAGAGCTTAAAATTTCTACTGTTGCAAGAAAACAGGTATAAAATGCAATTATTAAGACCTTGACAACCTTTGGAAAAAAAAAAATGCATGAAGAAGCCTTGACATACCAGACAGCAATAAGCGCTCCCTCGCAGAGTTACTACAAAATAATTAAGTGCCAGCTACAATTAACAAATTAATACTCCGTTCTTGCTACAGGCTCGTTAAAACTGCAGCGCGCCAGTTTATCTGAGAAATAAATCTGTTTGACTATGACATAAAAGTGACTCTCCTCCCACTGGCTTATTCATAGCACTGTGGTATATTTGAAAATCAAAAAATCCAAACAACTGATGGTGAACACTGGGACCTGTTCATGTTTTTGGTCACTTCGCCGTCAGAAAAAAATCACATGCGGTTTTGAATTCGAAAAGCTGGAAATCATTTGACACCATATCCAAACGTAGCAGGAATCCCAGTATAAAATGTAGTGAATATATTAGAATAAATTGCCTCAGTAGGATAGAGCGGAGTCAACAAGTTCACATGAGCTTTCACCTTAAGATAAGATATTTTTTTGAGCTTTCCACCATATTATAATGTTGTTCCTTCATCAAAAACATGCCTGAAGAGATTTTAGATGTCATCCATTCACGTCTGAGTAATTTAGTAATCTCTATCAGGCCTTTTTCGAACCATTTTTACGATTAGCAGCAAGATTTTGTGCAAAGCTCCTCCCACAAGTCTACTTCGCCCACAACACACACACACAACAACTTGACAAACCTGATACGATGTTGCACGGCTTCATTAGCAGGATGCATGCTGAAGGGGGAGCGACTTAACATGGGGAGCAAAGGTAGGGGGGACTCTGAGCATCAAAAACAAAAGTGAACCTTACAAAACATGTTAATACTTTATTTTCGGCGAATACAGCTTTTTCAAAATAAAAAGGTAACAGGGTGATCTAAATATGTTGACTATTTGACTACCCCAAATTTAAGACTTTTTAAGACCTTAAATGAAAATTAAGACCAACATCGCACCCATTATGCAGGCGAAAAACAACAGATCCCATTCTAATTATGACCAACCAATTACTTTATGTAGAATCTAAGGTTGCGTTCAGACTGCAGCCTGAAGTGACCCAAATCCGATTTTTTGGCCTCTATGTGACCTGTATCTGATCTTTTAATGACAGTCTGAACGACACAGATCCGATTTTTTCAAATGCGACCCAGTCCACTTGGATATGTGGTCCTGAAACCGATACATATTCGATCTTTTGACAGTTTAGTTTAGTTTATTTTAGTTTATTTTACTTATTTAGTGTCATGCACCATTTAGTTGGTGCCCAGCCCACATGGACTTATAAGACACATAAAACAATAAGCAGACAGATCACACATCAAACATAAAGTGTCCTCTTACGGAGGTCCCAGGCTTTCAGCACAAACTGAGCCAACTTAAAAACATTACATTTAAACAAATACTTAAGTCTCTCCTCATCAGACATAACAAACCAACAGAAAGACACATTAGACAACAACTGACAGTGAAGGTCATGATACAAAGGACAGTAAAACAAAAAATGCATTTCATTTTCAATGTCCTTTAAATCGCACAGAACACAAGTGTGCTCCTCATCTGGGACTGAGTGGAAGCGACATGCGACTTCAGTCTGAACGGCCAAAGCGCATTCATTCGACCTACACATTATCAACAAGCCACAAACGTCACTATTTTGCGCTGAAGTAGGCAAAAATTGTTAATGAACTCCGTGTCACTGAAGCGAAGCACATTGCCACTCACCACTCTTGGCTACGTCTCCACTTCCACACGTTCCTTTCAACGGATATCGCTGATGCTGCCCCAAAAACCTCGTCCTTCTCCTTCTCAATCTTCTCCTTTAAACAAGTAAGTTGTACATGTTCTGGCTCCGGTACGAGAGGAACTTTAAAATCGGCAGGTGCTCAATGCTCGCGTCCATGTTTGGACAACTTCCGTAAACACAGAGCACGCTCGCTGCGGTTGACGTCATCGTGTCTCTCCAGTGCACATGCGGGACACTTTTGGGCCGTTTAATGTTCACACAGGGGATCACATACAAGTCGCATTTAATTGGAAATGTGAACGACCTCGCAAAAACATCGGATTTCACAAAAAAATCAGAATTGAGCGTTAAGCCCTGCAGTCTGAACGTAGCCTAACAGCCACTGTGGATTAAACCTACACTTCCCCAAGATCCATCCAACATCTTCCTTCACTGTACTGACTGTTTACTCATTGCCGCCGGCACCAGAAACCAAAGTATTGTTTGTGCATACTCCAAATTAGACGTTCATTTATGTTATGTGATTTCACGTTGTTTTTTTTTTTCCTCCCTCCGTTTAACATTGCACTATAGGCTAATGAAATGTAAGACCTTTGTGAAAAAAATAAGACTTGGACAACATAATTTAAGACTTTTTAAGGCCTTAATTTAGGAACATGAAATTTAAGACCTTTTAAGACCCCGCAGATACCCTGTGTTAGCAGTTAATACCCCACAGAAGTCAAATACTTTAAGGTTACTCAGCGAAATCTTTCAAGGATCACCCCAGGCCTTCCCACACCCCCTCTCTCCCTTCTCACACCAATATAAACGTCAAGAATGTCTGGGAAATTATTGTGTCAAAGCAAATATGCAAAAAAAAAAGCAAGAAAAAAGCAAAAACAATACAATTACCATAATCACGTCCCCAAAGGGCTTCTACCAGTGGGGCAGCCCAATCAAGCCTTATCTCAATATTTACTGTACTTCACACGCATGAATATTGAATAAAGGCGTAAGAACAAGTAGCTGTTCATCACGTAGAAGGTCCCAGATGACCACATGAGACATTTATCTTATTTCAAGAGGATTGACTCTGTTTTGGTTCGTTGGTTACTTCCTTGATGAGCTAATGGCCCCCGATCATTCTCTACTAATGATGCTTTTACAATATACATGAATTGAATCAGGCTTTGTTGTTGTTTTATTTATTACCTAATACAAATATGTGTTGCTATGAATGATTACTGTAAGTGGGAATTTGAATTGCAAATCCATAGCTTTGGCGGCTCATTTCTCTGGAAGCGAGTTAAGGGACAGACAGTAAAAAAGACTCAAAGCCATTAAAAAGCACAGACCTCCGCCAAGGCACTGGTCCTGTTTTGCAATGTTCTATGCTTTTCTATGGGATTGCAGACGCTGTTTTCAGGTGTTCAGAGTGAAGAATGGATGGGGTAAATAATCCGTTTGTCCATGAAAAGACCACTGGGGTTTTTACAACTCAGATTTGGAGTAGTGCTTGGATTAAATAGGTAAATAAGTGAAGTAATTCAAACTAAGCAAAAACAAACACAGGCTGATAGATTAGCTGAATAGTGAAAGCAATTTAAGGTACGTGGGGTTTTAAAACGAGGGCTTTGTGGTGCAAAGTTATTACTCACTTACCTTTTACCTTTTGAGTGTCCTAATTAAACACCATGATGAGTTCGTAATTGCGTTTCAGAACTTTCAGAGGCTTTTTCCAACGTGATAATGATTACAACTAGCATGGTAACAGTGCACCTCCTCACACTCATATAAAGGATAAAACATGTCCCATCACCAGGGTATAGAGTGAATGAAGAATGCTGTATGAATGAATGCTGAATAATGCTCTGTAAAGCGTCTCTGGGGACAGAAAATGTCTGTGAAAGCGCTATATAAATAAAGACTTACTTATAATTAGATATAGACTTAGATACAACAGATACAACTGCTGAGTGCTGAGTACAGTATCAGCTGTGTCATCCTCACAGTACAAAATACAAAGTACAAAACATGTACAAAATGCAGTCTGTCTCCCAAGCTGCACACATCTCTCAGCTTTCCTCAGGCAGCCATATCAGGCCAAGTCAGATCTGTGAAATTGCGAGTCCAGGATTCATGTAACTTTTCTGGTAGACAGTCCACCACTTGTTTGTCTCCGGGGAGATGTTATTGCCTGGAATGTTAAACAGTATTGCAAATGATAGCAAAAGATTCAAGATCAGGTCAGGCACAAGTTAAAACACAGATTTGAGAATTTCATTGTTATAGAACATCACTGGTGTGCCACCCCAAACATGTATTTGCAGTTAAAAACAAGTCCTCTCAGGTGGGCACAGCCTACCAGACCAAGTTACAGGTCAGATCTGTTTGGGAGAGTCGAGCCCTGTTTGTGTCCATGGAATTTGCAAAAGCTGAATTTTCATGAAACATTATACCATGAAAACTGTATCATCTGTGGAGAGGGCAGGTGGCACCAGTTACAGACCAGAGAAATTACAGAAGCTATCAGAATCTGAAGAATGATGGCAAAACCAGATTCATCAAGAAAATTGGAGATACCATACCATGGAACATTATAGAACATCACTGGACCTTCGTAAGGCCACCAGAAAGCCTACAATCATGGCATGAAACACTAGTGTCTCACGTCACATTGCCAAAACTGCCTACCAGACCAAGTTACAGGAGTTATGTCAGAGGCTCAAGTCAAATAAAACATTGAGCACAAAAAACCCAATTTCAAGCATACATCAGATGTTCATGTTATTAAAAACAAGAAAGAACTGTGACAATCACCAAAACATCAATTCCAAGAAAAACTAACAGTTGTGTCACCCTTTAAACATGTTTGCAAACTGGAAAACAAAAAGATCTGTAATTTCCCTGTAGCTTTTCTAGCTTAGTCAGGAACTGAATGGAGAGTCGAGCCCTGTTTGTCTCCATGGAGATGTTATTTTGCCAAATGGAATTCCAGAAAATGATCTTGTGACCGGAAAGCGGAAAAAAATCATCAAAATGGATGGAATGGATCATACATAGCAATCAGGTGTGAACATTTTTGAGCTTTTAATAAAAACCAATCATTCAAAATGCTATATTAATTGTAAACATACTGTGGAACATCATAGAATAAACACCAGACTAAGCCCTAAAACAACTACAGTACCCTTGTGTTACTACAGTATCAGCCGTGTCACCCTCTAAACATGTACAAAACACTCCAGCCCGTCTCACATTAACACTGTCACAAAACTGCGCACGTCTCCCAGCTCTCATCTCATTACCAGAACCAGAAAAAGTTGACCGATTTGCACTTCCAGAGAGCGGAGTCGAGATCATTTCCAAAGCCGCCGGTCTCGTGTCCTCTCCTTTCTGAAGCCGGCCCCGTCCTATCTCTCAGACGCACTGGGGATGTTAATGATGGCCCTCTTATTTGCAGTGATTTCAGGCAATTCAATGACTTACACGCACTGGGGTCATGAGCAAAATGAACAAGACAAGCATCTTTGAAGATTATGATAATGGAAAACGGGGGTAAGAAATTGGAATTGTTTTAAAATTCCGCTGCACGTTCCACATCTTATTATCCCTCCACTTGGCAGACACCCATTCTCCGAGGCGTGAGCGAAATACACATCGGGGAAGGTAGTTGTGCTTAAGTAAATGAACTGTCTCGAATGCTGTAGTATTTAAATTACAAGGTAAATATTGTATCAAAGTGAACATTTTTTTTTGAGATTTACAAAGAAGATTATCAACCCGAAAATTCTTGAAATCCTTATGACAATTTGGTAAAGAGTTATTTCATTTGAAGGTGTAAATGCATAACTGTACATGCAGTGTCCCTTCAGGGCTACTGTAGGGACTGTCAGATTGATGGAGTGATATGAGATTGTGAATTTGCAGTGTACATAGAAATGGACTACTGTACTGCCTTAAGGTATGCTAATCTCCTAAGCATTTTAAAAGACATTCCATTGGATGAGGACAGTATGAGAGCAGCTGCCCTGGACAAACAATTTGATCTAATTCAGCCCATTGTTGGAGGAGAACAAAACGAAAACATCTATTGTAATTATCTCACTTTTTTGTCATGGTACAATATCAGAGTGAGAAATTTGAATTAGTGGGTTTGGCTAACGTTTCAAATTAAAGCATGTTCTTCACTCATGGTTTATTCATGTTTACTGTGTACAGAACTCAACAGTCCTGCCCACTTCAATGTCTGCTCTGGCTTCAGAAGTAAATTTCTCATTCATTGTTCTCATAGATTCACTTTGTGTTTAGAGAATGGGTATCTTACTTCTATGGCAAGGGTGGGCAATTATTATTTTTTCCATGGGGCCACATGAAAAACAGAAAATATTGTGGAAGGCCAGGCCAAAATGCCTAACTCAATTCTGCATAATATTAATATTATGTTATAACTAAGCAGTGAAAAAGTGAGGTTGCTTTATAAAAAATGTCATTTAAAAAAACACCTCTAAATTAAAAGCAAAGGCAGTTTTAGTCCATGCCTGAGGTAAAATGATAAAATGTGTTCATTTGGTCTTCCGATCATTTACGTTATTACGTTCTTTTTTCAGACCAAGAGTTTGTTTTCATACATGACAGTTTTGACTGCTCACTAGCGCTCTTCCTCAGAGTGGTCACGTGATGTTGCTGAGACGTGTCTGGTCAGCTGATTTATACAGGTTTTGGCGCTGTCTTCGTACCGGTGGAAGATACTGTCCTGAGGACAGTAGTTGGACTACAGAATCCTGTAACATCACGTGACCACTCTGAGGAAGACGCTAGTGAGCAGTCGAAACTGTCAGGTATAAAACAAACTCTTGGTCTGGAAAAAAAAAGAACCTAATAACAGATAATATGTGTTTATTTTGTAATTTCAAATCAGCTTAAACAGACAGAGTGAACCAAAGGACCGTATGTGGCCCCAGAGCTGTACAATGCCCAGGTCTGGTCTGTGGGGAAATAACTGTTCTATTTGCATATTAGCATGTCTCCTTCCATTTGCTCTTTGCGCCAAGTCACGTTCCCTTCAGAACGCTATCACAGAAAAATCAGCGTACCTCATGCTAATTAAACTACTGCACATCGCATCAGATTTGTGAAGTTGTTGTATACACTTCATCATGCTTTTGTGTATATAAATGGCTGTATGGAGCATGAGTGACGTCGGCTTGTGGACTGAGCATTTGGCAGAATGGCACAGCAAAAGTAAGGAGGGTGTGAATAGGGCCCGGAAGAGGTCACTTCAGTACTTTTAATAATTATAATATGGCAAAAAGCTCAAAAAAGTTGAATTTGCATAACACCCCCTCTTTAAAGAATATGAGTTGCTGAATCTGTAAGTAAACTTTTCATTTGTACATTTAATAAGGACACTTTTATAGCCAAGTTCTTCCTCATTTATATGTAATTTTGTCTACATATATTTTACGTCGTATCCCGCTTTGCTTTTCAATATAAGCAAAAACAAACACTACTTACACATGAGTCAGGCGTAGCCTATGCACCAACAGCCCACATTTAGTACTTCCATACGCACATCCTTCTGTATAATTTACTACCATCGAATGTTACACGCCTTCACCCAGCTCCAAATTCAAAACTTCCTTTCTCGAGTCTGAAACGCCTTTTCAGAGCTGCAACCGAGGAGCAGATGGCGCAGACTAAAACATACTTTAAGAGGGAGGAGGCTGCTTCGAAGAGCTATGCAAATGGGCCCCGGCGCGAAGCTGTTGACTCAAGCAATTTCACAGTGTTTACCAATAACAAGTCGGAACGGAGCATTAATAGTGCTTTCGGTGCAGAAGTCCGGATAAGGCTAACTGTTCAGAGGAATGCAGCTGACCCCACCAGCCGAAATGCTACTTTAGCGAATCATGAAAGGCTTTAGCTAGCTGCTCTGCATGAAATTACGCTTTGGAGAAGAAAAAAAACGAAACGGCGTGACCTCAGATTGCCCCGATTTATCAGAAGAGGGAGCTAGTTTTCGTCGCAGGTGGAGAAATTACGGGACACAAGGTTGACTGAGGTAAGAAAAGGTAACACATAACTAAAAATAGTGGTGCGCTCCCAGGACATCGGAGGCGCTTGCTGCTAGAACAAAAGAATGTGAAAGCGAAATATCCACAGCCAAGAGAATTCGTGAAAATCTTTAATTAAATTTTCACTAATTGCAATCATTACGGATGACCCCTGGGCTAAATTATAGCCTAGAAAATTATGAAAAGCGTTTGAGTGTCCTTGATAAAGTTATGAGTGGTGAAAATTGAAAATGTGACCTAAAATTTCAAAGTTAAAATTATTTAGTAGTGTAATAAGTAAGAAAAAAGGGTACCGTACAATATGAAGAATGAATATGAAGAAAACCATTTTACTATTAGTATGACCTTCAGAGCCACCATTAAAGTATCAAATGTAGAAACAGCGCAAAAAGTAATATCTGAGTAAATTCCAGTTACTCAGTTTAAGAAGATTTGAGTAGACTTCACTTGACAAGTAAAAAGATCTATCAATGGAAGTATGGAAGTGTTTTTTTTTTTCTTAATTCAAACAACATACAATTTAGTTTCGTATTTTAATTGCAAAGAGCAGCTGTTTTTCTTATTTTTAGAGATACAAGATACATTTTCCTACAAAAAGGCTTGTTCCATTGGTAGATCATTTTACTTGTCATGCGAAATTGACTCAAATTGTGTAACTTTTCTGGTGGAGTGTCTGCCAAATGATTTGTCTGGAAAGTATCAGTATAGTATTGAACCTTTCTAGCTTCATGGAGTTGCAAGTCAGATCTGTGGAAAGGCAACCCCACTCACAGTCAGGAACGCCTGTTTTTCTAGGTACTTTTGAGCTTTAAAAACACATGGAATTCTATAAATCTAAAGTAGAGTTGTTTAATGTCATACTGTGGAATATTCCAGACAAAGCAATAACATCTCCATGAAAAAAAAGGCTTTGACAGACCCTCCACCAGCTTTGCAGTGTACAGTAAAACTTAAAACACAATGCTTTTCTTCGTTTTCATGACTATTTACATTGTAGATTCAGACAGAAGAACTCACAATTATGAATAAAAACATAGCGTGTAATAAATAAAAAAGTATTTACCCTTCATCATAAAGCTCACTGAGAGAAGGCCAAGGGTTTGCAGGGCTGTCGACAAAGCAAAGGGGGGCTGCTTTGAAGATTCTCCATCTAAAATAAAAAGAAGAAACACAGTTAGACATTCTATACATCTCTCTCCATATATGTGACATCTTCAGTTTTTATCAACATTGTGAAATGTAGTAAACATCAAGAAAGAACACAGAATGAGAAGGCACGTCCAAACTTTTAACTTGTACTGCGTATGTAGATGTAGAACGTAGAATTGTTAATTAAAACAGTTTAATATTAAATTCATTTAGCCTCCTTTACATCAATGAGTTTTTGCATTCAAGTTAATGTAGAACTATTTACAGTCTCAATAAAGCCCAAAGAAAGACTTCATAATGGACAAATACCTCGATGAAGCTTAGTACGTAGTAGTAGCAGTAGTAGACGTACATGGTAAATGGTCACATTTTTATATAGCACTTTTTTTGATGTTGAGAGCGTTATTCAAACCACCAACCTTCGGACTTACGCTCTACCAGCTGGATGTAGTAGTAGTGTAGTAGTAGTAGAAGAAGAAGTAGTGATAGTAGCAGTCGTAATAGTAGTAGTAGTAGTAGTGGCAGCATTGGTAGTAGGGATTGTAGCAGAAGTAGTAGATGGAGCAGTAGTGGTAGCAGTGGTAGTAGTAGTAGTATTAGTAGTAGTAGTAGTAGTAGATAGTAGCAGTCATAGAAGAAGTAGTAGTAGTAGTAGTACAGTAGTAGTAGTAGTAGTAGTAGTAGTAGTAGTAGTAGTAGTAGTAGTAGTAGTAGTAGTAGTAGTAGTAGTAGTAGTAGTAGTAGTAGTAGTAGTAGTAGTAGTAGTAGTAGTAGTAGTAGTAGTGGTAATAGTAGTAGTAGTAGTGTAGTAGGGATAGTAGCAGAAGTAATATAGTAGAAGTAGTAGTAGTAGCAGTAGTAGTAGTAGTAGTAGTAGTAGAGGTAGTAGTGGTAGTAGTAGCAGTAGTAGTAGTGGCAGTAGTAGTAGTAGTAGTAGTAGTAGTAGTAGTAGTAGTAGTAGTGGTAATAGTAGTAGTAGTAGTGTAGTAGGGATAGTAGCAGAAGTAATATATGTAGAAGTAGTGATCGTAGCAGTAGTGGTAGTAGTATCAATAGTAGTAGTAGTAGTAATACTAGTAGTAGTGGTAGTAGAGGTAGTAGTGGTAGTAGTAGCAGTAGCAGAAGTAGTAGTGGCAGTAGTAGTAGTAGTAGTAGTAGTAGTAGTAGTAGTAGTAGTAGTAGCAGTAGTAGCAGTAGCATTCATTTATTGAAAAACTGTGACATTGTACTAGATGAAATAATACTATCATACAGTATTTGGTGTTCCTATCCACTAGTAAAATGTTGTTTGTTCAGGTTTTGATTTCCAGGAGTTCAAATTTATTACAGCACCAAATCACACCGGCCATGCTCTGCCTTGGAGCCCACTTGTTCCACGCCACATTATTTACAGCCTTCTGAACATGCCGCAGTTTTGTTTCCGCGGCAACAATAATGTTTTCTGACTTCATATTTGTCTAAGAAAAAGAGTTTGGAGAATGCTAAGCCACTTGGGTCTGGTGGGCTGAAGTGTTGAGTTGTGTTATGTCTTGCGCTGTACTCCTGTCCAATTGTGTTTGCAAATGTCTCTATATTGTGCATTCCTCTGTGGCATTCGTGGAAAGTAAAAGAACACTGGACCATAAAATGAGCTGCAAGAAAATGGTGCGGAAAGTTGTCTCCAAGTGGCATCTGCAAGGTCAGACATTTTGGGGATGAATAAGCTGTGTTCAAAATATCAGACACATGGTAGAAGCCTGTGTTACGCTATTGTCTATGTTATAATGTTGGTTCCACGTCAAAAAAAAATGTCTGGAGTTGTGTTTTTGTTTCATTTACACATGTATTACACAGAAATCCTGCTTATTTATGCTGGGTTCTTTTTAATGTGGTAATACAAAGAAATGCTCCATTGCTTTTTCAAACCCCATACACGTTCACTAGAATCTTTCGGATTATTTCAGCTCTGGAATTTCCAATCTCTAAATAAAAGGCAAATGGTAACTCTTAACCAGAACAGAGCATTTTGAGGTTGGAGATGTAGACAGATAGCCAGGCTGGCACCATCTAGTGCCTCTGCTCGATTTCATTTCTCTCCAGCGACCAGGTTAGGAGTTGGAAATACACTAAACGGTTTGAAAGAAGTGCAGAAGTGTGAGTTCAGGCACCATCCAATCAGCAAAGAGCCATACATTTTGTGTTGACAATGATTCCCGAGATCGAGGATTTAAAGCAGGAAAAGAGAATGTTTGGTGAATTTGATCAAGGGGAAAGACTTTATTGCCCTTCTTCCTATACGGGATTTGGGAAAAGCTTACTATACCAGTTAGCCCCATTAGTAGCGCATTACATACGTTACGACCAAACAGCAGCGATTGGTTAAATGAAAAAGTACCCACCTACTGTCGAGCGAACGTATCCTAATGCTGCGAGGTCAGACGGTTTCCACGAAGTGAAACCGGCTGATGAATCAGGCTAGTAGACAGACTAATAACTCAAACACGTGAATGAAATAAAACACAACTAGGAGGAGGTAATATGGCTTAAAACGCACAGTAATTAATTTTGTATAATATAAGATCTTTCAAACTGCACAGGAGAAGTCTGGATTTCTACCTGTGATGTAACAATTTGGGCTAAATGCAAACAAAGTACTTTTAGTGCTCAAAGAAGACTGTGGATTAATGGATAAGTGTAAGAAGACTGACTTAAGTTAAATATACGGTAACTCCAGGTAAGTTTTTCATGAAGGGACCTTATAACATGAGTAAAAGCTTTAAAAATATATGCATAATATGTATTTTTTAATTGCATCATTTGGATTATCAGAATAGTGGCAAGAAATATTGTGACTTTATTAACTAGTCCTGACATTTGAACTTTATTCCACTTTTGGTTTCATGTCTATAGACCCAGAAATATTAACCATAAGCAGGGACTAAAACCTGACCTATGCTTCTACTCAATTTTTACTCCAACTATTCAATTCAAGACCACAACTTTTTTTTTTTTTTCTGAACATTGCAAGAGGATTATTTCTCAGGAGGATCCAGTAAGATATACACATTTGCATTCTGAAAGCATTGAATTCCTTTACTTTTGAAGGAGGCCTTGAACTTCTGTATTAAAATTCCATTAGTAAATAAAGAGGCCTATATAATAAGTGGGAAGTAAAAGCAGCTCACTGTAACAAGGTTGGCTCTAATCAAATATGCCTCACAGTTGTAACATTAGTATTGCAAGCTTGTTATTGAATGTGATTATCCAGTGAAGCAATTCCTCTTATGTACTTATTTAATTTGCTTATACTATAACTATAATGCATCGCTGAGAGCCCATATGAATCGTCTTCCACTTTCTTTATCTTACGTAGAAAACTCTATTGTGTTCTGATGTGTCTAGCAGCCAAAAACGATAGGCTGGCAGCGGGTTTGATTCTCTCTCCACTGCAGTTGTCCCATTAAAGCAACAATAACAACAACAACTGAAATACCATGATATCGTTTCGTCAAAGATCTCAAAATAATATCGTGGGCTAAACTACAAATACCACGATCGTTTGCTCCTTCATGGCACATACCTTAAAGAAATAACTGTTATAAAGAACGTTTCTATCTTAATTCTTTGTATTACGATCTTGTCAAAGTAGCATTTCTTCAATTCTGTTAACATCTTCACAAATATCACAATCAATATCGTACGGTGAGTTTTGCATATCGTTATATCCCCAGTTAAAGTTGTTTCTCTTCTCATTTACCCTTTTGAACTTGTATTTGGAGTGATGTGTGCATGTCTGAGCAATCTTTATTCACTTATTTTCAAGGCACCATATTGTCAACCCCCATTTTCACCGCCCCCGGCATACACCAACTGCTCCCTACTTACTTTATTCTCCAATTGTATTTTGTTAATTGGTGATGCACATAGGATTCGGCAGCGTTGAGCATCTATTTTGGTACAATTTGTTAAAAAAATCATCTGGTTGATCTGCAGCTATCCATCAGAGTTGCTTGTGATGACGTTTACCGTGACATCAGGCATCTTAATTTTCTAACACGGAAACACGGAAATCAGCAGACTTGTTTTTTTATTAAGGAATTTTAAATGAATACTGTGATTTAATATGCAGGAATTATAACATAATGACCCACGGGTGTCGCAGATTATAGCTATAGCAGGTTCAAGCACAGCGTGTTCTTTAAGCAAGTCACTTCATCATTTTCCTGCTATATGTACAGAAAAAGTTCACCAAAACAACACGGCTGCTTTATTTGACCTTTGTGGATGCATTGCCCCAGTTGCATTGTTGTTCTAGTTACATAATGCCCAAGAGCACAGAAGATTCTGGCACTTCTAAAAACTGCATAATAGTGCAAAACGAACTCACACATTCATATAACTCAGTGCAACATAAAACAATCCAGACTTTGCTGTTCTTATTAATCATAATGCACAGATTTATTTCAAAAAGTCACTTTTTATTCATTCATTCCATACTCAGTCTGTCCCAGGGCAGCTGTGACTACAACCACTAACAAAAGCAGGGCTGCCAAACTTCACAATCGGCCTCTCTGACCTCCACCAACACTCTCAGACACACACCACAATCATAGTAGTAAAAGTAGAGGGAAGTGTTTTGCCTACGGACAGAACTACAGTTGTAGACTAGATCCAGTGCCGACCCACTGTGGCACCTGTACTTTTTGCAATTTCCCATCCAAGTACCAACCAACCAGATAATTACTACATCAACTTATCGTTCAATATACATATCTTAGATGGAAGAATAGTTTTCGGGGGGTCAATATACTGTGGGGACTTTCCTTAATACGAGTGGGAAGTTTTTGTTTATTTTCTGTATCACTATGAGATGTGAGCTGTAAATAACTTCAATGGCTCATTATAGATTGTGTATTTCAAGCGTGTTTGTGTTTTTTGAGCATATTATAGATATCTTATTTATGTATCAACACAGTGGACGTGCGGGCATCCTGCATTAGTGAGTGGCAGACGTTTGAATGCACCATGTGTGTTTAAAGTGTGTAAATGAAAAGAAGAAAAAGCTCAAATTTCAGTAGCCAGACATCCATCTGATCGACACAACTAGACAAGCCCCCCGGGGGAGTCAGAAATTCAGCTGAAATCCTACAAGAGCCTGACATGATACCAGACAGGACAGCGACTCCTTCTGCAAGAGATATGTGCAGTAGAGCGTGAAGTGACACAGTCTGATAATCCCTCTATACTTTAAGAGTATTTTTTGGGGTATAATTCTACTTTAAGTTATTGTGTCAGAGGCATAAATTATTTTCAGTATTACCATTTTTCGTGTATATTCTCTTTGGCAACATATCGTTCTTGAAAATGTGTTTTCGTGACAGGCCTCGGCACAAACCTCATAGAGAAGGTGATGGTGCAAGGTTGCGTTATTAATCTTAGCCGCAACTTTTATGGTGAAGGGTCCGCTACCTGCTTGTCTCCATGGAGATGTTATTGCTTTACTAGATTGTTCCACAGCATAGATTAAACCTATCAAGAGGGAGAAGGGCAGGTATTCACAGAAGGAATTATTGTATTTTTGAGCAACAGAAACATCCATAATGAATAAATGCTAGATGGATATATTTAATGTCATACCAGAGAAAGCAATAACATCTCCATGGTAACCGAAAAGTTGCACAGTGCACCTTTAACCTTCAAAATGTCCCTCTCTGACTGAACCTGCGAACAGCCATATTACCCAAAGATTGCGTGTGATTGTGCCATCGTGGACATCTGGAGCAGCGCTGGGAAGGACACGGTGGACTCGAGGTGTGAGGGGACCACGAGACAAGGAGATGATGAAGAGGAGGAAGAGAAGGAGGAAGAGGAAGAGGAGGAGGAGGCCAGGTGCTGTGAAGAGCAACCGCCTGGCTCCAGCTGATGATCAAAGACAGCTATAACGGAGCCTGATGAGTGTGGCGTGGCAGAGGGCCAGAGCCAGCACGCCGCGTACCCCCGCGTGAGGGCAGAGGAGCGGAGCAACCAACGCGCGATCCAAAAATACACTGCTGATTATTACGTCTATGTCGAATCACAGGAAACACAAATGACTCACGCTCTTATCGTCCACTTCCCTTCTCTTAACAGCTTGTAGTACACAGCTGTAGTATTGGGACAGCTGTGTAAATGGAAGGGTGTAAACTAATTCACTGCTTCTTTACTGTAATTGAGTAGATTTGGGTACTTGTAGTGTGGTTATAATACTACAAGTTCAAAATATCAAACTCAAAAGTAAAAGGCTTGATATATATTTATACAAATTTTAATACTACAATGATATAAAAGAATGAGAACTTCGCGCATCAGTTACTTCAGACGGGTGCGTCGGAGGAGAGGGAGCAGCTCAAGAACGTAGAGAAAACTCTCGAACACCGTCTTACTTGCAAATTGTGAGATTTATTAGGACAAACCGTGCAACGTTTCAGCACTAGTCCTTTATCAGGCAAAGTATAATATCTTAAGTTTGGGAAATTTTCAAAAATTTAAACTCGCCTGCTCAGTCTACAAAATCTTAAATGGACTCGCTCCACCAGCTCTGGGTGAGTTTATTAAGCCCAGGTCCAGCACTAGTGGTCGGGTAACAAGAGCCTCTATCAGAGGCGACTGTGCAATACACTATAGACGCACAACTTTTAACGTTTAAGACAAGACTGAAAACTCACCTCTTCTCCCTGGCATTTAGTACGAGCTAGTCAGGTTATCTTGGTAGTTTTAACATGTTTTCTGTATATTTGTATATGTAACTGTTTCTTCTATGCTGTTGCTGTTGACTTGTATGTGAAGCACTTTGGTCAACTGAAGTTGTTTTAAATGTGCTATATAAATAAATTTGAATTGAATTGAATTGAACTTTCAGTCAGCAGGTGTGATCAGTCAAGGGCACAGAAATCTGGAACAACATCCCAGCTGCTATAAGAGACTCCACCACATTCAGTTCATTTAAAACTAATCTGAAGCGATGGCTTAAGAGAAACCAGATCTGTGATCACTAATGTTCTGCTCCTATGTAAATGTCAGTGTTGTATGTCATGCTTGTGTGTTTGTCTATTGTGACGCGTTTTATGTTCTTATGTTTTATGTCTCTATCTCTCTGACCTGCCAGGGACTACAGATGAAAAGTAGCCTTAGGGCTAATTCTGGCGTATTTACAAGTATATGTTCATGAATATGCATTGTCCCTTTTAAATAAATAAATAAATAAATAAACAGAATGAGAGCTCAGGCCATCTTAAATAAGGTGTGGCAATCACCCAAGGGTCACAGGTCATAAAGGAACAGTGTACCCAAAACAACATAATTAAAAAAAAAAAAAAAAAAGGTAATCAACATCCAGTGAAATAATAACAATACAAATAATAATATTCATCACAGTAGAAAAATCATTGAAAAATAATAACCAAATAAAATTGAACATGATGAAAAAATAATAATTAAACAATAGAATGCAATTTTGAAGAAAGGTCAGATTTGTGTTTGGAATCATGCATGGAGTAGATTTTTAAACTTTTAAGATTTAAAATGTAACTAATTACAATTACATGACAGTTCTATACGCAATTACAAGTACAAGTCCGATTTGTAACAGTGCAAAGTTTCTGTCTTCTTCTGCTCCTACAAACACAAAACAGCACTGCATCGCCTGCTTTGACTGGGCAAAGCTCAGAAAATACACGGGTTGTGGTATGACTGATCACATTTTGTACTGTGTGATTTAAAATGCTTCTAAAATGACATTAAAAAGAAGAAGTAGCAAGCAGGGTTGTAATAATATCCAAGTCTCACGATACAATATCGTCACGGTATGATCCTCACAGTACGATATTTATTGCGATATCATGGAAAAGCTCACGATATGGTGGGGAGGCTCACGATTAGGGATGTAACAATATCCAAATCTCTCGGCACAATATATATATACATCTCACGGTACAATATTTATTGCAGTATTTTGTGAAGGCTAACAAGACTGTTAATATGCTACTTTTTCGTCTTAAAATGCCTTGTCAAGACTTAATCCAAAGAACTAAGACTTAAAAGTGCTTAGAAATGTAATTTATTCATGTAGTTTGGATTAAAATGGAGCAAAGGATCATGGTCTATGTAGATCTGTCTGTCTTTTGCTGGACCATAACTCTTAATTTAAGCGAAATTATTAAAATATTGTGATGGATCCCTGATATTGATTGTGAGAACTTTGACGATACGATTATCACGATATTTCGGTTATAGTTACACCCCTAGTAACAAGTACTTTGAGTAGTATTTTCCATGTGTACATTTTAGAGATAGATCATATCGTATCAGCTGTCATTGTTAAATCTCTAGAACAGGCCCGTATTTTTCTTCTCCTGCCTAAAAGCTACATACAAAATTTTATATTACCACTTTAATATGAAGAGGTAGCTGCACAAACGGTGACTACAGAACTATCAAAATCTGTCCTAAATACGATGTGAACTCTGAACTCTTTTTACACAAATATTGCAACTAACAATCACATTACTTGTCATACTAATTTTTGTGTACCTGATTTTTTTTCTCTCAATAAATTGTACCCTTTTTCACAAGCACCTTTAGTTACAAGAATACCAGCAGCTCCCTGTGTCTGCTGTTTTTGATTTTTTATTTCACGAAAAAACTCGAGCAAACTCACAATTAGGAACTAAAAAATACTGCTACGATTACAGACCGCTTTGCTCCCAGTGGCATTCTTCTTTCTACTGCCACACTGCCCCTGCCTTCCTTGCCTGATACATGGTTAAATGGTTCCTTACTGTAATGGAATAGCTGCGTATCTGTTTTACGGCGGGCATTTGAACCCATCACGGCGAGTGGCACTGACTGCGTAGAGTTTTACTGCTGTCTTAAGTGCTTGTCATTGACCCACCTGCACAATCTGGACCTCATGTACTAACTGTCCATAAATATAACACAGGGACAGGGGAAAATGTTTGCTAAGAATATTATGATCGGTATTAATGCTCAGTGCCTGTTGCTTACGTCCTCAAATAACTGTACTATAATAAGGATACAGCTATTAAACCATAACTACAAGTCTCACGAATGACTTAGGGATGCAAGATACTGAAAAGTTTGCTGGACTGGATAGCAGTTTTCCAAATTTCGGTTCAGACGGTATCCTGGTTGGCCATATCAAATTATGCAATGAGATTATTTACGATCGTGACTGGCCCAGAAAGTCTCAGAATGTTTGAATTTGTATTTATGCAAAGCTGTCTGTAGTTACTGGAGAGATAAATAACAGCTCCATAGCACTTTTAAAGCAGTTTTATCTTATTTTATTTTAGTTTAAAGGAAATAAATGCTGTCATCAGTCTCTGCAGCTGTATTGATTGATATCAGGTATCAGGAAATACTTAAAAGTATATGTCATTTTTTGGTTGGAGGTCCGTCACTTGCTTGTTTCTCTGGATATGTCATTGCTCTGCCTGGAATGTTCAAAAGTATGACATTAAACAGCTCTACCTTACATTTATTCAGTTACAGGTGGTTTTATAGCTCAAAAATACCTAGAAAAACAGGCATTCTGACTATGAGTAGGGTTGCCTCTCCACAGATCTGACCTGTAACTCGGTCTGGATGTGGTCTCCATGAAGATAGAAAGGTTTGATATCACTACCATACTGTGAAACATTCCAGACAACGCAATAAGATCTCCATGGAGAAAAGCAATTGACAGACCCTCCACCAGAATAGTCACGTTTAAAGCAATAGTATCGAAATCAGTATTGGAACTGAAAAAGCTGGATAGGTGCATCCCTACATTTGACAACTCAAAATATTATAAATTGTTTTGATTAATTGCTATAGAAACAATGAAAACTATCATTATTTTCATACCCATACGTCGCAGTAGTGGGGTGTGCAAAAATATTGATTTATTGATATATATCGTATAGTCTAATGTGATGATACAGTATCGATATCGAGGGCTGCTGTATAAATATATCACCAAGAGTATTTTATGGTATATTCTACTAAATTATTTTGTTACAGCACTAGTTTTGTTGCTTGTTCAGTGGAAGGAAAGTGTTTTATGCGACACATTTAACATTTTGACTGTTTTGATGATTAACGCTATGTTTATATGATGACAGTCTCAACAGAAGACGCAAAATTGGTGTCACATCGTCACTTTTTATTCCGCGTTTAGACGAGCATTTTTGGGAGGAAATCTGCACGCGTACGGTGATGCAAAAGTGTGTGGAATTCAATTGGGTATGAGTGCCAGGCAGCTAGGTGAGGCCGCTAGGTGGTGATTTATGTGACGTGAGCAGATCTGACCAGAGTTTTGTGTCTTGGGCAGTGTAGACAGTAGGGATGGGCATTCGATGAAATTTTCTTAATCGATTGTCGGAAGAATTAACGATCGATTATCGATTAATCATTAACGTTTTTATATTAAAATGATCATCATTATTATTACTATCTGCACTACTAATCTGCATAAATAAATTCAACTTTACGACATATAAACCGTAACCACTCTAGAGCCACATCAATCCATTTGACATTATTATGTGTTTAATTCAGTTTTGCGCAACTCTCACAGAAACAAAACTTAAAACCGCATCGCTAATTTGCATAAACTCAGCGAAGATAAAACTACAGCTCTTGTGTCGCTGATGCGGTCAATTTCTGTTGGATTAAAAGACATGACTCAGTGGAATACAGGTTAGTGTGACCATATTTGCGTTTGTCAAAACCAGGACATCGTACGGTGTCGGGGATGGGAGGTGGCTCCTTCTGAGTGCACAGAGCTACATGTACGGACCCCTGTTTGGTCACGCTACGCATAGCAACCTATATTCGGTTTGTCGATTAAAATTAACGTAATCGATGAAATTCTTAATGATCAATTATCGATTAATCATGCCCATCCCTAGTAGACAGAAATGCTACAGCGTATTCAACTTTTTAACTCTGAAGGGTGGTTTCAGCCCCAAAAACACCATCACCGTCTAAACCAGGCATGTACAAACTATGCTCCGTGGGCCAAATGCAGCCCTCAGACAAATCTTTCTTGGCTCTCAAGCTTCCAGGTAAATTGGCCCAAATGACCTTGCATCAATTAAAAATGTACTTTTTACTGCAAGCATTTTGAAAATCTACCTTGATAAAGCTAATATTTAATATTTAGAGTGTGGTTTTAAGGATCTTAGTGTGAATAAAGACTGATGGCTCATTCTAACATGTTAAACATGCACATATTTCAATTATTCACTTTACTGAGCTCCAGTCTACAGCCTCGATCAGCCCTCTGCTTTGTCTGTGTTTAAATATGTGGCCCTTGATGAAAAAAGTTTAGACACCTCTGGTCTAAATGAAAAGCACTTATTTTGTCGTTTTTACCCGCAAGCATTATCGTGTAAAGAGGCCCAAAAATAAGTGTGTTTCATTTTCACTTTGCGCAAGAAGTGGTTTAATAAAAACTTTTAGTATCACAGCCATCATTTAGCCATTACTTTTTATTGAATCATATTCGAATCGATTTGAAATATATCGTATCGAAACGAAAGTGCACTGTATCGAGACGTGTCGTATCGTGGCCTTTGTATCGTATCAGTAACTTCTTAATGATACCCAGCCCTACGCAGCACTGCTCCACTGCATTAACTTGCCTAGGTGCTTTCCTTTATCAAACTTAAAACTTCCTCTATTAAAACAGTTTGAAGACTAAACTCCTCTGTTTACTTTGGTCAGTATTACCTTCTGCCATTTACCAGCTATAGCCTGCTCTTTGATTGCACATTTAAAGCTGGCTTAGCATCTAGGGAATATTAAGAAGGCCGTTCTATCTTCTCCTCACTCAGAGTAAGAATATGCCCCTACAGCAGACCAGCCAGCGAGCCAAGATAATGTTAATGAAGTCTTATGGGATCCCTATGTGGACGGAGGCCTGATCCAGACGCGGTGGGATCTGCGATGGTTTCCGCTACAACTAGAGCAATTGCGATAATAATTTAAACACTAATGTCATTACAAGTCTGATAGGGAATCTGTACATGGGAGAGTTGTGTCCGGTTACACACAGGGTCCAGTGGGTGTACACGAAGAGGACTGGTCCCTCTAGGACTTTGTCACAGGGTTCTTATGGAAAAATGTCTTCCTGATTGAAATTCGACTTAAGGTGAGATACACGAAGCAACTGAAGTAGAGTTTTAATGGTGCATTATGTGTAAATCACAATGCAGAGAGGTTAATGGTCAGATCTATGGAGAAGCAAGCCTGCACATGGTAAGAATTCATGTTTTTAAGGTATTTTTGAGTTATAAAACACCTAGAAATGATTGAAGTGCAAGGGAAAGGAAGTATGTTTAATGGTCTACACTGGAACATTCCCAAAGAAATAACATCTCCATGGAAACAAGCAACTAGCAGATCCTCCATCTTAGAAGTTACATAGTGCACCTATAATTAAATGGTATTATAACACTTCAGTTACGAAATGATGTACTTTTTGCTTTAAGTTTTATCATGCACATTCATCAAACATCAATATCCTCTCAACACTAAATTAGGTCAGATTTTGAATTTCATCATATTTTGTTGACATTAAAACGGTATTATGGATGCAAAAACATGGAAGATCACCAAAAAAGAAGAAGATTTTAAGAGCACAGGCTTAAAAATAATATTAAAAGTTCACTAGCAGCCACAATTACACCATTAAAGAACACATATTATGCAAAATGACATTGTCCACTGGTCAAAAACATACATAGAGTTGGATTTAGTTTTGTTTATTTCATTATTCCATTAATCAAAAGTTGTCTTCTCCGAGCACAAATTTTGCCAATTTAGTTACGTCAGAGATAAAACTCTACACTTTTCCTACGCTGTTTTTAAGCCCATAAAGCGTCACCAGACTCATTCTATGGTCTCAAAAACATACCTGAAGTTGTATTTTGTTCCCCTCGCTCATTTCATTGTTCCATTAATCAAAAGTTGTCTTCTCTGAGCACTAATTTTGCCTATTTAGTTACGTCATAGATAAAAACATCATAGGAAAAATGTGGAGTTTTAAGCCCATAAAGCATCACCAGACTCATTGTACGACCTCAAAAACATACCTGAAGTTGCACTTTGTTCCCCTCACTCAAATCATTGTTCCATTAATCAAAAGTTGTCTTCTCTGAGCGCAAATATTACCTGTTTAGTTATGTCATAGGTAAAACGTATAGACTTTCTCTTTCCCTACGCTGCTTTTAAGTCTACAAAGCATCACCAGACTGATTTCATTGTTCCACTGCTCAGAGAAGACAACTTTTGATTACTCATTTTGCCAGTTAAGTTGCGTCATAGATAATACTCCAAACTTTTCCTACATTGTTTTAAGCCCATTAAGATTCTAGACTTCTTGACTTCTACAGTCAAATTGTCTTCACTACTAATGCATGGCTCTAATAGCATAACATTCACCGGGGATATAGACTTCATTTGTTTATGTTCTGATTGTTCATTCCCGTTAGTGACAGCAGAGGGAAGCTTCATTGGAAACAGAAGTGAAGTTTTTAAAGTATATTTTCTGAAAGCAGATAATTTTAAGTTAGAAAATGTGAAATACTTATCCCATGGTGACCAAAAGCAAGTTTAAATGTTAATTAATGCAACAAGAATCCACAATGTGTTCTTCAAAACACAAACTAGACTCTGTGTCCTTGGGCAAGACGTGTTAGTGCTGTAAAAAGCATAAAGCCATAAATTGTGAAATGAGTTTTTAGAATGTTATATTTTAATCAAATTTCCCAAAATGAAATTAAACAGTAATTCAAGTTATTTTTTTTAATGAAAAATAACAGATTCAAACTTTAAATTAGGAAAACCACATGTCTAATTCAATCCATGTCCACCCCTGTCGGTAAAACCTAGAAATGACTTTCAAAATTGCTTCAAAACCAAATTCTGCCCACATGCTCGGAGAGTTAAAAATGAAAGAAAAAAAAAAAACATGTCGAGATGGATTTAGCGTCAAAGGATTGTGAAACATAAAATTTTCACTTGCAGTTTGAATGTGGCGAAATCACTCCTCTATTACAACTAGTTCTGGATCAGCCTCTCCATTGATTTTGTGACTGAGTTCGACACGGTGCATGGTTACAATTGTCACTGCGTTCTCTGAGTTATGACGTGTTGTAAGTATTTTGGAAGAACATTTCGATCTCTATTTCAAACTTGTCTTCCGAACTCGTGGCAATAAAAAGCAAGACACTCTTTCTAGCATCAGATTCAACAGTATTCACGAAGATTATGTAACGCCCGGTATTATTTACAGGTCCTATATTATTATTATTCATTTTTGATCTGTTGTAATGCTGTTTCATCATCATAACTATACATGGAGTTGTGTTTTGTTTCATTCACACATGTTTAACACACAAATCCTGCAATATTTGGGCTGAGTTCCTCTCTAAAACTGAAAACACTCACCTTGTACCACCTTCTGATGTCATGTAATAAAGGAAGCGCTCTATTGCGTTTTCAAACTCCATTCATCTTCACTAGAATCATTTGGATAATATCAGCTCTGGAATTGCCAATTTCTACTGAACAATTCGATTCCTTTGTATGTACATGTACATGTGGAGAGAATTGACAGTAAAGGCCCTAATTCAAAAGGTAAAATGAAGCTGTCGGCATGAAAATGATCACTTCATGACATCACAAGGTGGACCAGAGCATTTTGAGCTTTGGAAATGTAAACAGACTAATAATAAAGGATTACTCAAACATGTGTGAATGAAACAAAACACAACTATGGACATGTTTCTGTCGAGGAAACAACATCAATATTGGCTAAAATCTCAGGATAGTAAATTTTGCATAATATTGGACCTTTAAACAGGGATAAACATGATATGAATATGTATGCATAGTGAGTAATTATCTATGCAGTATCTGAGAGCCATAAAGGAGTGTGTTGTAAGATAACCTGCGGGGATCTGAGCTAATGCATTTTAAAATGGTATATTGGTACATTTGCATTTTTGGACATGTTCTTAATAAGATTCCTTTCATTTGGAATCGAGGAGGGTGAGAAAAAGAAAATGTGTTTTGACATGGTTCTCAAAGTTCGGTTTCAGTCCATTACATTCTAGTGAGAATCTCTGAAAAGCTTTATGAAGATATGATATTCAAGGGCCTATATTAAGCAAAAATGGACTCCTGTGAGGTTTGAATCATGTTAGAATGTTGCCTCATCAAAAATATACCTGGAGTTGTGTTGTGTTTCTTTCACACATATTTGAGTAACCATTTATTATTAGTCTGTCTACATCTCCAAAGCTCAAAATGCTCTGTTCCACCTTGTGTTTTCATGTATTGGTAGGAGGCAATTTTGGAGTTTAAAAACAAAGTGGAGCTTTTTTGTCTATCTTTCGTCACAAGGTGGAACAAAGTGCTTTCTGTTTGAGACAAGAAGAGCCTAAATATGCAGGAATTGAGTGATAAACATGAACGAAAAAACAACAATGTTCCATAATAAAAGCAACATTTTGGATACACTTATTCTTCTTTATTTAACCAGAAAGAAATTTGGAATCTCATTTTCATGTCTCAGAGGCCTCCCACCACAGAAAGGCCCAATGCAGTATTTAAATTGTAAATTATTAAATGTTTCAAATATAAAACAGTTAAAGTTTTAGTTTGAAGTTACATTTTTGTGGAAATGTCACTGTCAATATTCAGAGTATGTCACCATTGCAAGGACTAGACTTTAAAAAAATTCAGTCCATACTTTGACCATAATATTGTTACAATTATATAATGTTGATAATACAAGGGATGCCGATCATGTTAACTATCAGAGATGCAATGGTATCAAAATCCCTCAATATGATATTTTCACGATATGCATCTCACAGTTCGATATTTATTGCAATATTTTGTGGAGGCAAACAAATTTTGAATATGCTACTTTTCCTTTTAAATGCCTTGGAAAAGCCTTTGGCACTGTTATAATCTGAAGAATTTTAGATTTAAAAGTGCTTAACAACAGTTATCTCTTCATGTAGTCTGCGCTGACAACACCAAAGGATCATGGTCTATGTAGTTCCCTCTGTTTTTTTAGCTATTGCTGCACCATGGCAAGGCAAGGCAAGTTTATTTTTACAGCACAATTCACGCACAAAGTCATTCAAAGTGCTTTACAGATTAAGAAAGACATTAAAATCATTAAAAAGACAGACACATAACTATTCATTTAAGCAAAAAGACTTATAATTTGATATATTACGATGACCCATGATACAACTGTGAGACTTTTGATAATGACGATATCACGCTATTTCGGTTTTTGTTGCGCCCCTATTAACTACAGGCACAAATATTCACCTGTCTTTGCAAACAGTGTCAGTACACAAAAAATTCCTGCTTTAAAAGACGACTGCGCACCACCAGCATATACTATTCTTCCATATTATGCAACTCGAAGTATGCAACATCACTTTTACCTATTACCTTACATTGCGCAACATCAATAAACGCAGCTACTCCATGTCTTCCCTGGTCCATTAGTACCCTCTCTGTGATATAAAGTATTCATATACCTTACATGGAGTACTTTCTGAATCAGCGAACCTGTGGAGATATACCCCCGCGTATACTGTATATGTATGTCTGGGTATATTCCAAAGACACATCACACTCTTCTGTTGTAATGTGCTCCAGTCGATGCCTGTGGCCTCCCACTAAAAGCCTTATGTGGATTCCCGAAGGATTCACCTTACGAAGCGGGGAAATCCCCATCCACGTGCATTATAGCTGTGAGGGGAAGGCTCCTATGGCTATGCAGTGCCAGTCAGTAGTGCGGGTATGTTTGGTTTGTCTGTCAATGTTTCTCAAACTGTGGTTCAGGGATCATTGGTGATTACATAGACTAGTGCTTGTTTAACAGTAAGAAGGTCCTATAGGTTTGATTCACAGACCTAGTTGGAGATTTCTATGTGGAGAATGGTATATTTGATGTAAAATTGATAGTTTCACCTATAACAACCAACACATGCCCAACAGACAAACACTACAGCTATATGGTCATGAACGTAACTCAAGATCTAGAGAAAGGTCCCTGGGTTAGACTTGTCAGAAGTATTTGAAATCTGATACAAATTCATAATTTACCAGATATTCATTTGAGCAAGGATCCATAAATAAGATCACTTAAAGGTACACTATGTAACTTTCTAAAGGAACATACTCCAAAGAGATACTGTGGAATTTTATAGACAAAGGAACAACATTTCCATTGCCTGATTCATCAGCTGGTTTCACTTCGTAGAAACCGTCTGAACTTGCAGCATAAGAATTTGTTTACTCGACAGTAGGTGGGTACTTTTTTATTTAACCAATCACTGCTGTCTGGTCGTGATGTACAATATGTAATGCCCCGCTAACAGGGATAACTGGTATATTAAGCTTTTCCCAAATCCCATAGGAAGAAGGGCAATAACATCTTCCCCTTGATACAATTCACCAAACATTCTCTTTTTTCCGGCTTCAAATCCTCGATCTCAGGAATTGTTGACAACACAGAATATATGGCTCTTCGCTGATTGGCTGGTGCCCAGACTCGCACTTCTGGGGTTCTTACAAACTGTCTAGTGTATTCCGATTCCTGACCTAGTCGCTAGAAGAAGAAGGACCTTCTCTAAGCAAATAAGAGTCATGTTTGTAGAGTTCAAGTTTGCTCACAGCAAGGGCACAAGTTTTTATGTTAGTCTCTTTTTTTGGCCAAAAATGGTTTACATACCGTGGCTTTTACCATTACAAAATTGTAAAATTTCTGGTCAGTTTTACAATGATCTTGAGCTTTATCAGAACTAGTATAAGACCATTAATATTCCACAGTAAAATATTAAACATATCTATCTCCATCGAGAGAGAGACCCCGCTCAAAGTAAGAAAGCATATTCACTGAATAATCCAAAATACATGTGTTTAATACCATACTGTGGGACATCTTAGGCAAAGCATTAACCTCTTTGTGGAGACAAGCAGCTGGCAGACAAGCAGCTGGCAGACTGCAGAGAAGTTACACAGTGCACCTTGAAGAATCACTCTGTACTGGCAGATATGTCCAAGGATTGTAAATAGGAACGCTGAGCAGCTCGCGGCTCCACTGTCCTGTCTGACGTCCGATTCTTAGGCTCTGCTCTAATTAACTTCTTGTAACCAAAGGGGGCGGGGGCAGTGCTGGCGGTCTCTGGGTGTATTGGGTGAGCTGAGCGCGCCGGGGCCGATAGCTGAATGTCACGCTCTCCTTGGGCTCGATCAATCCTGCCGATCAGATATCAGCCACATAAGGAGAGAGGCTGGAGACGGGGGAGGACTCAACAGCACTGCACACGGTCATGCACACATGCACCCACGCCCGCAGACATGGGGGGGACGGGGATAGGAGAGGGGGGAGGGAGAGAAGGAGGGAGAGAGAAAGGGAGGGAGATAAAAAAAAAAAAAAAAAGAAAGAGAGGGAAAGGGGGGAGAGGGAGGGAGAGGGGGGAAAAAATGAAAGGAAAGGAGCTACTGCAATCAGGGGAAGACTGAGCATCAGACGGCCAAGGGCAAAAAGACACACAAAGGTAGAACGTAAACAAAAACTATTTAGGCTTCAGTGATTTGGGGGAAATACATAATTGTGATTTTTCTGACAAGCATTTTCTTTCTGTTTAAAGTTCACATTTTAAAACACATCCAGAGGAATTAACAAGAATACTGACATATAAAAGAATTACATTGACGAACCGATCACGAAGCAACAGCACACAGCATTTAATTTGCAACACACAGATTACAGCGGCTGGACATTGGCTTCATATAATACACAGAAGAATCCAAGTGTTAGGTGAAGGTGAACATTTGCAGGCAATAAAGGTGTAATCTTTTGCACCACGCAGCTGTATGCTTATGTATTAGTTTAAGATTTTCTGACAGTATTACAGCGTACACCCACACCCAGACTAATTATTCCGTTGCTTCCCTCATTTGTGGATGCTTTTGGTGTTGATTATTATGTTAGTAAAGTTGCAGTGAAAGGAAGGTACAGTGTAGAGGTGTTATAATATCCATGGTAGAGACGCACAATATGAGTCTAAGGCCCCATCCACACTAGAACATATTCAAGTCGTTTTAGTTGCGGACAGTGTTGGTCCACTCTAATTCGAAGGAAAATGACTCCAGAGACGGAATGATCTGGTGCTGCCAGCTCCCATGAATTCATCTGAGTACAGATCTGATCCGGCACTGTGTGGGCGCCTGAAAACGCTGATATGGTGATGTAGGAGCTCTAGTTGCGTCCTTATTGGACCATGTGACTGTGAGTTGTGCCTTCCTGATTCGCTGGGTTTGTGACCTCGTTCATGTGACGCTATTGTACAAAACAGTTTAAACAAACCATAGGCAAACAGGAAACAGCGTAGCTAGAACTACTCGTTAGTACACGGTCCACTAAAAGATCATTTTCACGCTGGCCACCTTCCTCGGCTCGAAAGGAAGATGGAAACTTCAGACACAGTTAGCAGAACACCCCTATGTCACAAAAAGTTAGTCCAACAGCAGAACCGCGTCAGGACACAAGGAGCAACAAATGAGCCATGTGGTTTTAAGTTTCATTTCTGTAAAACGTAAACAAATATGCTCAAAGCTGTGTGGATAGGGAAGGCTTGCAGATGCAGAAACGACGTGTCTGGACACAAATTGTTTCTGATACGGTGATATGTTTCAGTGTCAACATAAACTAAAAAGCTATTGGCTGAGGAGAGGATATGTCACACATTGCGATAGTCTGCTGTTTTTTCGCCTCAAAAATTGTCAGGAAAAGTTACCCATTGTCAATAAATGTGCGAGAAATACAAGAGGCAACAAATGTAATTAGATTCCCTGATAAATGTAGATAGGTGGAAATCAATCAACAGTACATAAAAGGCAGCTGGACCATCTCTTATCAGGAGGTGCACCAGCGGTTTTAAAGTCCAAACACTTTCATCAGAGTCTAATTCTCTGTCTTTACATAGTAGTGTTTCTCGCAGCGTTTTATAGTCAAGACGGCCACCTTGACAACGAGTGGCCCCCGCCTTGACTAACCAATTTTCTGTGGGAAACACTGCATAGCTATTGTTTTAGCCCCATTTAAACTTGTCAAGTCCTTGTGTACTGTACTCTGCTTGGAACAATGTTTTTTTATTTTAATCGGGACCGAATATGTTGACTTGTTTTTCAAATGCAACCATTACAAGTTAGAAATGGCGTTGGTGTAATACAAATTCTCAGCGGTTCCAGCTTTATTTTCAATGACTGTATCAGACTGAATAGACCGAACAAATGCAGTGCTCTTTGACATCACCGGACAGTGTTATTCAATATGTGATTAGAAGTCTAGTTAAGGTGCAGGTTGGGGAAATGCATGGTTTGATATTTTAAAGAAAAAAAAGCTACACAACAATCACAGCTTTGAAATGAAACTTTGAATGGCACTCATTGAAATCCCATCCAGTTTTGTCTCTGACTCACAACAAAAACAGCACATAATAGCGACTGAAGGTTTTTAGCCTTGAGTGAGGTGCATTTTGCAACAATATTTTCTGTAGATGGCAATTCAGCTCAGCAATTATGTTTCCAAACGCTGTGTGGCGGGTTTGATTGGCCAAAGCCTGTCTCTGTTCAAAACAGAGCTATTTATTGACATCTTAAATAATGTCGCCTAGAGCATGAATAAAAACAGTAGTTGAATAAACAAGAATCACAACTGTACTGTAGATGAATTATACGATGAAACTTGTATTGATTAACCTGCATAGTTCGGTCATTTAGTAAAAGAATCCAGTGGCAACACACAACGTTTTACTAGTTGCTGAGTTTGTGTGGGGTTTTGGGGCTTTTTTTCTTAGGCTTGGTTGTTTGTTGTTCCCTAAAAATTTGGCAAACAAGTATGAGTCAGATTTGTGGAGATGCAAGAACCCATGTTTTTCAGTTTTTCAGATGCAATAAACACAACTTAAAAAAAAAAACAAAAAAAAAAAAAACATGCTTTGGCAAAATATGTACATAGTTATGTACATGTGGCTTTAAAGGGACATTCTGCAATTTTGGACATAAGACCTCATTTCCTAGTTAGCCAGAGTGTTGGAGATGTATGAAGACACTTTTTTTAATCATTCCATCCAGTCCTTGTATTTGCAGAGGTCGCTGGTGCTAGGCTACTGCATGTCAATGGCCATAGTTAGCCTGCCACTAAGAACAGTCTTACCCACTCCACAAAACACCCGAAGCAAATCTATTATTACACCAGACTATTGATGTAGTCTAGAAGTAAAACTAGCCTTGCATTTTAAGGATTTATGTTTGAGCACCAACAGCAGTGAGTTGTACTTCCTGATTGAAAGCTTGGCGGCGGCGGACTGATATCACCTAGCACCTATCTTACAGGTAAAGTAAAATTGCTGCTGAGAAAATAGTCCCTCAACATGCGACGATTCACACGATGCAAGGTTAGTTTTATTTTAAACATTATTCTATTAACACAGACATTTACATCGACAGTCTGGAGTAATAACAGATTTCCTTCGGGTGTTTTGTGGAGTGGGTAAGACTGTTTTTAGCGGCAGGATAACTATGGCCATTGACATGTGCTAGCCTAGCACCAGTGACCTCTGCAAATACAAGGACTGGATGGAATATTTAAAGAAGTGTCTCCACACGTCTCCAACACTCTGGCTCACAAGGAAATAAGGTCCTTTGTCCAAAATTCCAGACTGTCCCTTTAAAGTTACCATCTGTAATCAGTTTGGCCGGCCCACTCCTGTTAAATTCTCACATATCAACCCTCCTTACAGTTAGCTGTAAGATTCTTTCCAACACTCAGCCCACAAGCCAACGTCACTGATGCTCACACATGAAAATTCTCCATAAACAGGGTATCCCCAGGTTTGACTACCCAAATCTAAGACCTTTATAAGACCACTTAAATGACAATTAAGACCAACATCACACTCAACCAACTACTATATCTAGAATCTAAGAGTCACCGTGGATTAAACCTACAATTGCCCATGATCCATCCAACATCTTCCTCCACTGTACTGATTGGTTACTTACTGCCGCCAGCGCAAGAAACCAAAGTATTGTATTAGACGTTCATTCACGTTACATGATTTCACAATGTTGTTTTGAGTATATAAAAAAATTAAATAAAATAGGCAAATGAAATTTAAGATCTTTGTGGAAAAAATAAAACTTGAACCAACATAATTTAAGACTTTCTAAGGCCTTAAATTAGGAACATGAAATTAAGACCTTTTCAAGACTTTTAAGACCCCACGGCTACCCTGATATATATACAAAAACATGGTCCACAACATGACGAGGAACATGACGAACCTGATGTGTTGTAGTTTCATTAGTGGGATGCACCTATGTGTTGTGATTGCGCTCTGAAACGGGAGTGACTTCGCACAAAGAACAAAGAGAGGGGAAACTCAAGAGGTGAAACTTATAAAACATGTTAATGCGTTGTTTTTGGCGAATATGCATCTTCAAAACAATAAAAGGTAACACTGTGATCTAAGTGCGTTATGTATTAGCCGTTAATACCCCATAGAAGTGAAATACCCCCTCTTTAAGGAAATGTACTAAAGCTGAAAACACACTCTAATTAAATTACCTTGGAAATTGCACTTGAGTGAATTACAAGATAAAACAAAACATCTACTTTCCATTCTTACCCACTAAACCATAATGTTATTTCAGCCTTGACTTGATTCTCAGGTCATAATGCAAACTTAATCACATTTGGAGGCGCATTACTTACAGACGGGGGAAGATGGCGATGGGGGGATTACAATAGATGAATAAAATATTTGTTCTGACTATCGGGGCTGTTCCAGAGAGAGGCAGGCGGCGCAGCTCTGTTTGAGTAGATCTGAACTTTGTAAACAAGCTCTTAACATGAGGGAGGGCTGTCATTGGAGAGGTGAGGGGAGATGATCCACAGATGCAAGCTCACGGTTTCCCAGGGAGGGTTGATTGTTTTGGAAATGAAATAATGTACACCTCCTCTCGGCCCCTCCCCTCGCCGAAGCAATTACAAGGTGCCAGAGCGGAGACGTGTTCGCACATATGGTATTTGGTACGTCTGACCTTGAGGTATAAGCACAGATTTGAGCTGTCATATCAGTTTGACGTACAGTATACAATGGATGTTGTTGCATTTGTATTGTAGTAAAGGTATACTGTGTAAGTTTTTTGGTGGAGGGTTTGCCATTTGTTTAAACTTTATTGATCCGCAAGGGGAATTACTTGGACACAGAAGCTCACACATCACAATATATTATAATAACAAAGAGCAAATGCATAAATGGTAATAAAACATTCTAAATAAGCAGCAAAAGTAGTGTCAAATAAGGCATAATTATATAAATGTACAGTTAATCCATTGCTTACAGAAAGAAGCTTTGCGAATTATCCATTAAGTTGGATTTTTAGAACAGACCCATAATCTTTTTATTCAATCCAATCTCCTAAAGATTCCTGACCTGGTCTAATATTATACACTGGTCATTTTATTTAGAGCATTCAACAATTTACTACCAAGTAATTTACAAAGCTTGTTCAAAATGAGAGAGAGAACTCATCATTTTAGAGGGTATGAAAATTTCAAATTGCCCAATCTTCAAACTACAGTGGTTCCTCGTTTATCACGGGGGTCTAAAAATAACTCGTAATAGGTGAAATCCGCGAAGTAGTCAGCTTTATTTTTTGCAATGATTCTAACTGTTTTAAGTCTGTAAAACCCCTCAGCACACACTTTATACACTTTTCTCAGACACCCTTTTTGCATCCTTCTTAAAACTTACTGCTGCTGTCGTCCTTATGTTATTTTCCTCTTTCTTTATGCAACAAACCGAAGATTCATTTATTCCATAATGGGCTACAGCCATGTAATTTCTTCCTTCCTTCAGCATGTCCAGAGGTCCAACTTTTTGTGCGATGGAACCTTTGTCAGTGCAGAACGTTTCGTCAACATTATGGGTTTTGTCGGGGAGAAAACTTGCAAACATAGAGCACTTCAGAATCACACTGCTTAACGACCGAACATTATTGTAAATTTGGCAAGCTGAACGCATTCTGTACTGTACCGTTCCTAAGTCAATCTGTAAAATTAAAAAAATTATAAAACATGAACTGTGTTATAGTGAGGGACGACTGTACCCATAAATGTTTCTGTGTGTATATGTTGTGTAAAACTCTGGAACATTCTGGATACACATCTCAAGCGATGCCAAAATCCATAAATTCAAGTGCTTATATAAACTGGTCACAGTATATAGAGAATGGGTCTTAATATTAAAATAATACTGCCTTCTGTAGTGCTGCTTTATGCTTGTTGTTTCCTGTTTCTTGTATCTGTTGTCTGTTATCACTGTCCACATTTGTAAAGAGTTCATATAGTTATGTATGAAAAATGCAATGTTATTTTTAATTACGATTTCACTATCGTTATATGTTCCATTGTATAAGACCGTAAAACTCTTACTTGCACAAACTAAATACATAAATAAATGTACAAGTAAAAGTAAAATTTGGAAATATAGTAATAAAAAGTGAAGTAAAGAGTATTATGTGTGGTGATAGTACTAACTCTATTGATACTTTGCAGCTGATGTCATCAACATTCCCTTGGCATGTGGTGCTAAGTGAACGCACTACTTTTTTAGAAGCGGTATTATTCAAGTTAAACTTAATCTGGGCTTTATTTTAACACAATCTAACCAGAAAGAGCTGACTGGGTTGGAACTACAACAGGTGAGATGATTTGTGCTGTTAAGCAAGTCTCTCACACAGTCACAAGATAGCAGTTACTCATACTTCCCTTTTTTGCTGAAAAGAAAACACCTAAACAGAATCATGAACACTACTTATAACAGGCTTCTGAAAATGTGTTGTTTACACCCATTTTGTATTTGTACTTCAATTACTGCAGTTTTTGTGACCAATTATGTTCATTCAAATTGAAATTTAGGCTGCGTTCAGACTGCAGCTTCTATGTGACCTGTATCCGATCTTTTAATGACAGTCTGAACGGCACAGATCCGATTTTTTCAAATGCGACCCAGGCCACTTGGATATGTGGTCCTGAAACTGATACATATCCGATCTTTTGACATGCGACTTCAGTGTGAACGGCCAAAGCGCATTCATTCGACCTACGCGTTATCAACAAGCCACAAACGTCACTATTCTGCGCTGAAGTCGGCGAAAATTGTTAATGAACTCCGTGTCACTGAAGTGAAGCACATCACCACTCACCACTCTTGGCTACGTCTCCACATCCACATGTTCCTTTCAACGGACGTCGCTGCCACTGTCCAACAAAACGCCACGGCCAAAAACCTCATCCTTCTATTTCTCAATCTCCTCCTTAAAACAAGTAAGTTGTACATGTTCTGGCTCCGGTACGAGAGGAACTTTAAAATCGCCAGATGCTCAATGCTCGCCTCCATGTTTGGACAACTTCCGTAAACACAGAGCACGCTCGCTGTGGTTGACGACATTGTGTCCTCCAGTGCGCATGCGGGACACTTTCGGGCCGTTTACTGTTCACACAGGGGATCACATACAAGTCACATTTAATTGGAAATATGAACAACCTCGCAAAAACATCGGATTTCACAAAAAAATCTGAATTGAGCGTTAAGCCCTGCAGTCTGAACGTAGCCTTAGTTCCATCTTGTATCCCTACTCTACACCATTGCAACAGAGTCTCTTTCCCAGTCATCTCCCATCCATAGTAAAAGAACAGGCCGAGGCACAGGGGAAACTGCTGTAAGTATTGTCATTATTGAAAGTGTTCTGGACCTGAGATGCGGCGAACATTGTCGTTTGTTGTAAACTTTGTGGCAGCAGCAAAGTGCCCTCATCCGTGAAAGTAAAACAACTAATCTATAAGAGTGTTTGACACGTCAGCACCGCGGATAGGGGAGCTGCTCCGACAAAGGCCCAGGCTCCACTGATGTATGCACTCAGGCTAAACAACAGCTACAACACAACCCGAGCGGAGGGCAGCGGACAGACCTGTAGTCCAGTACACAAATAAATACTTTGAGATGTGGAGGAACTGCAAAAAAGGCACTGTTGTAATTTTAGAGCTGAGATTGTGTTGTGTTCTGTTTATTGTAAAAGCAGCACTGTGACAAAATGAGACCACTCTGAGCAGTTTGTAGCTAATAATAAAGCATTGTTTCTTGTCAAGTTCTTGAAAGCAAAAGTCAAAACCAGCAGTCCACTTCAGTTTCACTTCATATGAAAGGTGTGTGCACATGCCCTCAAATGAATGCATGTGAATATTTACAATTTGCGAAAGGGTTGATGAGAGTGGGTATCTTCCACAGTATGCTTTCAAACACTTTTTCTCCAGTGAGTGATTGGTGCGCTCTCACTGAAACACACCACATTCAAATTAGGACTAAACCCAGGGCTTTACATGGTCTAGACAGGGTCTTTCACAAAAGCAAGAAACCTTGGCTTGCCTCCAAAGTCAGTTCCATTAAAGTCAGTTCCTTCCAATCAAAGAGCCCTGCCTCAGCTCAAACAGAGGCAAATGGAACAGGCTTCAGAGAGATGAGCAGCAGCACCAGTCACACAAATGAATCAAATGTTCATAATAGAACTTTCTGGGGGGGTCAATGGGAGCTTTTGCTAATCAAACAGAGGACACATGCCTGCGGAGGACATGATGACTGAAACATGGCTTGGGCACTTGGTGATAAGACTAAGATAAAACGCCTTGTATTTGAAAAACAGCTAAGGACTTAACCAGTGCCAAACTTATCCACAGCAGAACTTAACTTTGTTCAAACCAGGACTGTAAGAGAATTTGAGAAATTTATCCTCCACATCTCTCAGTTTAACATTGACTCACAAAATCTATATTTACACCATGATCTTCCTTTGGCATACCATTGGCATACCACTACCTAAATTGTGGCATATTTCTATCTAACGGGAGCCTACTGGCCTTCATAGTCTCACCACACTTGCTTTATAAACCTCCTCCTTTGGGAGCTTAGTCAAGGTGCTTGAACACTCAAGGATCATACTATGTTCACTTTTTAAAATCATACTATGTTGACTTTTGATGATAAATGAACTCCTCCTGCTTAAAGCATCCAGTTGGTCTCCAGCCTTTTACTTCCATCCTTTCTTGGACAAGCTGAAAACTTCTAGTCTGATTCATCAGCCGGTTTCACTTCGTAGAAACCGTCTGACCTCGCAGTGTTAGAATTCGTTCGCTCGAGGGTAGGCGGGTACTTTTTTTCATTTACCCAGTCGCTGCCATTTGGTTGCGACGTATGTATTGCACCACTAACCGAGCAATAAAGTCTTTCCTCTTGATAAAATTCACCAAACATTTTCTTTATTCCGGCTTTAAATCCTCAATCTCAGGAATCGTTGACAACACAGAATGTATGGCTCTTCTCTTTGAACCTGCACTTCCAGGGTTTTTGCAAACCGTCTAGTGTATTCCGATTCCTGACCTAGTCGCTGGAGAGAAATGACAATGAGGGGAGGCACTAGGTGGCGCCAGCCTGACTAGAAAACTTCTACACCAAGGACCAAACCAGGGCAGGTTTGAAAATGTGTATATAAATCCCTAAGCCCTTTTCATACTTATGTCCTGCAGGATCATGGTCATCATTAGACAAACTACAGCTCTACACCATCCTTTCATACACATATATAGATCTAAGCATGTAGTTGTGCCTGAGGTCAGCTGCCTTTACACCACTCCAGCCCTGCTCCAGAGTGAGACAGGAGCTGCTCCAAGGCCACTTCAAGCAGGTGGTCTCAAAAGCTCTTTTATATCCACCTAAACAAAGGCAGCACGCAACCACTCTTAGCTACTGTCCAAGGTTAGTCTTCTCATTGTATATCTCCCATCTGGACTTTAACAAACCCACGACCTTCCATATATTCAGGCCTTCCTTTACATTTTGTAGAGAACTCTTATTCAACTATAGCTTAACAACTTTGACATTTTTCATCCTTTTTGTTGCGCGTTACCCATGACGACTCTACGAGGCCTTGATGGAGGAATGCTTTCTTATGACTCACTTGGACTTTCTTTCACATATCTTTGCTGCAAACTGCTTCCCTTCAACCTCATTATCCAACACACTCCCTTCATTCTTCTCTCCTACTCTTATTTGTGTGATTCTGTAGCTACCCTGACAATACATTCCAGTGTTTTGGACTTCTGCTGTGCTGTTCCCTTGACCTCGGAGACTTCCCGCTTCCAATACAACCAATAGACCCATTATTCTCTCTCTAAGTATAATTCCTCTGGTACTTTTTGTGTTGCGCAGCTCCTGTCAGTGGAGTTTGGCGATAAAGTGTAGAGGAGAATGTGAAAACTCAAGCTTCTCTGTGAAGCCTTGGCCTGCTACAATGCTCTCGCGTGACCTGGTATTGACCTGTGCTAAGCTGCAGAGCTAATCCAGCAGAGAATTACATTAAATACAGTATAACTATCAGGCGTTGAAAATCCGCACTGTGAGCTGGACTGTAGGGTGTAATGGGCTGGTGTGGTAACAGAAATGTCAGGGGTGAGAATAGAGAGTGGAGTGCCAAGAGCAATGGGACGAGCATAGGAAAACTGTGTAATATATGCATGAAAATGTATTCATTTAATGTATAGCTTTTTTATATTTCTAATAAGTAAAAAAGATGGTTTGATGGCCTATACACTTAACCAAAAAAATGTAAAAGGTGCTGTTTACAGTTGTTCCTCACTTACCTTACACATGCAAGCATCCTAATTATTCATTCATTATTCATTGATGAGTTTATGAGCATTTTTCACAACTCTGAGATCAAATCAGTTTTTGCCAGCAGCAAGCATGCTAACACAGTTCCTGATTATTAGACAGTAAAAACTAGTATAATTAGGTAAAGACAGGGCACAGCAGACTTATTTTGGCCTCAAATATATCTGTACTGAGGCAAGACACATTTTGCTCAAATACTGGAAATAAACTGGATACTGGGCCTTTAAAGGGACAGTCCAAAATTTGGGGCATAGGGCCTATCATTTCCTAGTTAGGAAGAGTATTGGAGATGTGTGGAGACTTTTAAAAATATTCCATGCAGTCCTTGTATTTGCAGAGGTCGCTGGCGCTAGGCTAGCGCATGTCAATGGCCATAGTTAGCCTGCCACTAAAAACAGTCTTACCCACTCCACAAAACACCCAAAGCAAAACAATTATAACGCCAGACTATGAATGTAAATGTCTGTGTCAATAAATTGAAAGATTTATGTCAGAGTAGCAGCATCGAGTTGCACTTCCTGAAAGAAAGCTTGGCAGCGGCGGACTGATATCACCTAGCACCTAATTTACTGGCAAAGTAAAATTCTGCTGCTGCTGAAAATAATAATAGAATAATGTTTAAAATAAAACTAACCTTGCATCGCATGAATCATCGCATGTTGAGGGAATATTTTCTCAGCAGCAATTTTACTTTACCTGTAAGATAGGTGCTAGGTGATATCAGTCCACCACTGCCAAGCTTTCTATCAGGAAGTAGAACTTACTGCTGCTGCTCAGACATAAATCCTTCAAATGCAAGGTTGGTTTTACTTCTTTACTTCTAGACTACACCAATAGTCTAGTGTAATAATAGATTTGCTTCAGGTGTTTTGTGGAGTGGGTAAGACTGTTTTTAGTGGCAGGGCTAACTATGGCCATTGACATGCGCTAGCCTAGCGCCAGCGACCTCTGCAAATACAAGGACTGGATGGAATATTTTTAAAAGTCTCCACACATCTCCAACACTCTGGCTAACTAGGAAATGAGGTCCTATGTCCAAAATTCCGGACTGTCCCTTTAATTTCTTACACATAGATAACTATTCATATTGTTTTGTATTGTAACCATTTTATCAAACAATCTTTCTGAATGATACAGTGAAGTTAATGTGGCAAAAATATGCAGATAGAAAAAAAGAGCAGTTTCCCATTTAGGTTAACTTTTTTGGAGTAGATTGAACTGAAATGACTGAATTTTGCATCTAAAATAGTGACCATTATTACTTTATTAGTTCCTACCATTATGTAAAAACTCATCTCCCTAAAACAGTGAGTGTGTTAGCTGAAGATTTTGTATTTTTTCATATACATGCAAAAAGGCAGATGATTATTCTTATACTGTAAACATTTCTCGTACTTTCTTTGGTCGACTACAGCCCTAATATGCATGCCATATAAATAGCGCCTACTACAGAAATATCGTTTACTTTTCCTTTCAGCTCAACACCCACTTCAAAGTATTCCTGTAACACAAGCTCCAAAATCAATTCCCAAACTTGAGCACTCCATCTCCTCTGCAGCACTTTCAACACGGGGAGCAGCCGCCATCTTCCAGGATACTGAGGTAATCCAATCACAGCTCATCACAGCACAGGGATACCATTATGTGCTTATTTGTTCAACTGGCACTCCCTTTGAGAAAACACACGCAAATCAATACCCGAGTCATGCCCTTGCTCCTCACATATATTTTAAAAAGTCTTAAATTGGGTTTGGAGAGAGAATGAAATGGGGAGTTTTAGAGCTGAAATGGTAGGCTCTTAGTCTAAGCACCAAGGCAAAGTGAATAAGAAGGTCCTATCATTTAATCAGGGCGCATGGATTTTGTTATAATGTTGAAATGGGAAGAAAATGAAAATAGGAGGAGATAAAGTAATAGTGGGATCGCGAATGGGAGATGCATAAATTTGGCATTCCAGTTCGGAGAGGCAAGGGAAGGGGCTTAGGAATTCAATCAGCTTTGGAGAGGCAGAGCTGTATGTGATCCTGCAGTGTGTCCCACATAGACGATGAGGTACTACAGGAAGTAAAAAAGTTAATGAAGAAAATTCTAACCAATAGAGAAAGAAAAAGTTTGGGATTTTCTTTTCAGTTTGGTAAGTTTGGAGTCGCTTTACAATTTGGTGCGTTCTTCATTTAAACTTCTCACACGATGATGGATCACTGACCTTCTGAACTCCTTCCCACGACCAAGTTTTGCCCAAGGACACAATGGCAGTATGCTGTGATTGGAGATCAATATCTAACAAATAGATAATTGGATGGTGTCCACTCGTGTGTATGTTGTATCTGGGGTCATTATTAAAAAATGTGTGTGCAGTAATCATAACAAGTAAATTTCTACGTCGAAGTTCTAGTCTATCCAGTTATCAATTTCTTTGGGCGTGATTGACAGGTGGATTGGCCAATCAGGGACATGCAGGGTCCAACTGTATCAAAACAAAACAAACAAAAAAACAAAAAAGGTTGCTTATGTAGAAAAAAAGTAAAGAAAGAAATATCACCAGGGACTGAAAAAACAGAAAATATTAACAAACTGCTACACTCTGTTAATTTGATGTTAGAGTTTTGTTTTTGTTTTTTATTCTAAATGATAGGTGACCAATGAACTCCTTAGTTTCACATGCAACAGTAGCTGAAGTTACGTACACTTGTGGCCATACCGGTATGTCAAAGTCTGATCCCGTCAGATCTCAGAAGCTAAGCAAGGCCGGGCCTTGGTTAGTACTTGGATGGGAGACTGCTGGGAAAATCAGGTGCCACAGTGGTGTGACAGTTGTAAAAAGTCGCTGTGTTCTTAAGCAAGACACTTCACCCACATTGCCTAGTATGAAAGTGGTGTGTACGTGAGTGATGGTGGTGGTCGCAGGGGCCGATGGGGCAGATTGGCAGCCTCGCTTCCATCAGTAGCTTACCACCACCAGTGTAGAGTGAATGAAAAATGCTCCGTAAAGCATCTTTGAGTGTCCAGAAAAGCACTGTATAAAACTGATGCGTTATTATTATTAGATTACAAAAAATCTGATTCATCACATTTCTTTATCCAAAGTATCCACAGGGTTTTCAATCAGTCTTCCAGGTTTTAGTGACATTCATTTCAAATTTTATTCACTTCCGAACAACAAAAACCCCTCTTCAGATCCTCTATTTTTGCCCTGTTCAGATTTCAGTGCAAATTCAGTTCCTTTTTTCCCCGACCCACTATTGAATCACGCTTGAATACACCTTAAATTACTCTACCTTGGAAGAAAAACTATATTAAACTCACAAAACCTTTCTTTCCCAAGTCCATGTGTTGATGCCATCTGGCTACACCTTTCTTGCGGCTGCCCCTCCACAAGCATGGGCACTACCATATTGATCTATCTGTATACCCTTTTTATTACCTCTCCCCATGCCATCCGAAGACTGCTTTCCGCTTTGATAGCACCGCCGTCGTGGAAAAGCATAAATTCTTGGGCCCATTTGCTGAGAGGGGGCGGATAAATGGATGTGAAATCAAGCCATGAAGAGGCAGCGTGGCATGATAGGGGAATTTTAGCCCGGATTCATTACGGCGTTGGGAGTGCGAATGGGACATTGCTTCTTTCAAATAGGCTGCGTGTGTGTGATGTCATAAAAGCCTATAGGATACAGTGGGAAATTCTGGGAGCCATTTCGAAATGATATTAACGCCAATGCAGATAAACCATTTGCATAATGTTATACTAATACGCATATACTGATTAATCACAGTTTCCTACAGATTTAATTTGGACTCTGGTGACACCAATACTTTCTAGTTTAATCATTTTCTTTCATGCAATTTGTGAAATTTTAATGAAATGTATTACTTGTATTTCATATTTAAGCAGTCTTTTTGAAAAGAGTAGTTACTTTTTATATGAATGGCAATGCAAGGAGAGACAAAGTGCGATTTTGCTTTGCCACTCTCAAGTCAATGTTCTTTTTAGACTATAGGGGAAGAATTTTAGGAATACACTAGACCGTTTGCAAGAACCCCAGAAGTTGTAGAATGCGCACCGACGAATCACTGAAGAGCTGAACCAGCCCGACTTGTGAGAGCAGACTGCATATGCTATCCTCCTTTGGACTTCCTTTGTCAAATACAAACTTTGCATTTTTTATTGCACCTTTAATTCGCAAGTTCATCGACAATGATTGTTGACACTCTCTGCTTTGTTTGCCATCAATTACTTGGACACCACTGAGCGTTCCGGTGCATTACATACATCACGACCAAATAGCAGCGTTGAGCGAATGAATCCTAATGCTGCGAGGTCAGACAGTGTCCACAAAGTGAAACCGGCTGATGAATCAGGCTAGAATTTTAGACTATTGGGGACACCAGAGACTCTTCTTTTAATGGGAAACACCGGACTCATCTCATGCAGTTTATTTTGAATTATGTGGTCTGAAATTTTGCATAAATACCAACTGGAGGGTTAACGTAATATACATGTCTTAAAGGTGCACTGTGTAACTTTTTTGCTGATCCACCACTTCATTGTCTCCATGGAGATATTATTGGTTGCTTGGAATGTTTCACAGTATGGCATTCATGAACACTGTTTCCATTGGAATTCAGTTTTACACTAGTGCACTCCAGGCAAAGCAATAAAATCTCCATGGAACCCAGGAGATGATTTTTTTTTTTTGTAAGTTTCATAGTGTACCTTTTTATCAAATAATGGTTTAACAAAATTATAAGTGACCATATCACAAAGGAAAATGTTTTGTAAATTAATTCATTTGCAATTACTGGATAAAATTCTTGACTGACAGCACTGGTAAAAAAAATGCCATTACTAATCTGCGTAACATAACCTACATAATACCAGATTACAGATAGTGAACACAGACTATTAGAGGAAATGTATGGGCTTGCGTAAGGGATGTGTGGTCCTTGGCACAGCAGTCGTGGGAGAGCCGGGCACTGAGGGAGAGAGGGAGGGTGATGGGGTGAGGAGAAGAGGGTCCCTGGCCTCTCTGGGTGACAACAAGGCAGGCTAAATAGAACTGTGCAGTCACTGAGCTGTCTCCTCCAAAGGGCCTGTACTACTCTGCCAGGCCTAATAGGAACTGAATGACATAACTCTGAATGAGAATTTTTATTATTACCAGCCTAGTGGAACTCTGGGCCATGGTAGAATTTTAAAGGACCTACATTATGTTATTTTCTGATCTATGTTATAATGTTTCCTCATCACAAACATACCTGGAGTTGTGTTGTGCATTTCCAGTGCATTTTTAAACTTGTTTTGCGCAGACCTCCGCCAAGGACTACCCCCATTTTTTATATAAATTGCGATAAAATCAGTCTTCTGGATCAGATCCGGATCAGCCTTTGGAATATGAAAGAGGATCCCATTGTCCACCCCTGAGTCAAATTTCATGGGGTTTGGTCAATAATTAACCGAGATATTGAGAAACAAAATTTTTGGCCCCATTTACCACAATGTTAACTAAAATTTCAAAGTGATCCAGAATCCAGGATTTCTTCCGGATCACCCCCAAAATGAAATCAGTTCTTCCTTTTCACATTTCCAACAAATCCTGAAAATTTCATCAAAATCGGTCCATAACTTTTTGAGTTATGTTGCTAACAGACAAACAAACAAACAAACAAACAGACAAACGCCGGCAAAAACATAACCTCCTTGGCGGAGGTAATAACATGTTTTTAGGGACAAGGGACCAGGACCAGGATCTAAACAGGATCTGACCCAGAACTAAGACTATTAGCTTTAGACCTTGATTAATGAAAAAGACCCTAGGGAATCATTGACGAAGAGCAATAACTAAATCTTGGTCTTGATTCAAATTTGCTAGATCTGCTAATTGGTATACCGTTAACAGCTTCACTGTAAAGAATGTGCACATTTTCCATGGAAGTTCTCTCAGATGGTACAACATACAGAAGAAATAAGCAACACTGTTAAAGCACTATTTCATTCAGCCATGATTGAAGTAACATACCAACAGGGACCACTCTGATTATCAGTAGCCAGAAGCAAAAGCTAAATCTTAACACCGTTAAATGGTTTAACTAAAACACCATGTATTAGTAATTGGAAATATGTTTTGAAAATTCGTCTCAGTCCAATCTCACTGTTTCTCCTTCTTAATAAATGCTTAAAAGGTACACTATGTAACTTCTAAGGTGGGGGGTTCTAAGGTGAGGTTCCACAATAGGGCGTTAAACATATCTCAATTGTATTTGATCAATTACAAGTGTTTCATAGCTCAAAAATACCATCAAAACACAAATTCTTACCAAATACAGGCTTGCTTCTCCATAGATCAGACCATTACCCTGTTTCTATCATGATTCCCAAGTTAATTTCCATACTGTGGAATAATCAAAGCAAATCAGTATCTCCATGGAGACAAACAGATGACCGACCCTACACCAGAAAAGTTATGCAGTGCAACTTTAAATCGCCTCGCTGTTCTGTGAAAGAATCTCCACCTATACAGACAGCGGATTAATGCTCACAACCCAAAGCCCAAAAGACAAACAAACCTACTTTTTCATGTTCACCAATTTGTGCAGGTCTGCAGGTGCTGTTGGTGGGAATTGGCTTCTCCCGCTGCACCAAGACGCCTGCAAGATCCTCTGTTGTCTTTAAAGTTCAGAGGAAAAATCTGCTCAGTGGAAAGAGGCATCCGACTGGGCCCAAACAGAAATAGTTGTTTGCTTTGAATGTTCTTCCACAAACGCGCTAGAAACACAAAGGAGCGAGCAAAGACAGGTATACTAATCCAGAGGAGGATGGGGGGGGTTGGGGGTGGTCCTCTTTACCGGATGTGTGCCGGGCCCCGGGGGACCTGTGTGCATATATTACACTATTGCACGTGGATTAGTGCGAGTTTGTGGAGGGATATTCGCAGTCTGTGTATTGGCGGCGGCGTGTTTGCATAAAGCTGACTATAGGCCTGACTAAAGCGATGTTGTCAAAAGATATATACAGGCACAGGTACTTGGGTGGGGGCAGTGGTGGAATATAACAAAGTGGAAGTAGCAAGGTACTGCACTTAAGTGAAAGCACTGACATACTTTCTTAAACAGATACTTTAATACTGTTGCTTTATTTTTTTCAGTTGGTACTTTTACTTTAATATTTTCTCTATATTTTTTTTTTTCTTCGCTGAGACTGATTATTTCTTCCACTGCTGAGAGGCAGATATAAACTATACCTTTTTTTTATACACTGTTCTGACTTAATAACTTTACTTGATACATAAATACATAACAATATATATACAGGCATAGTCGGAAGGGAAGCAGAACTTGGATCTACAAAGAAACTGACAAAAGTTCTGATGGTGAATTGTAAGAAAAATACATATTGCTAATGGACGGTCGCTTGGATAACTGTGCAATTAAGAGAAAAACTACAAAATGGTGAAGCATTTTGAAAAATGTGGTTAATTGGCACAGGCTGTAAAATAGTAGATTATCATTACTCTACACTATGATTAAAACATTTTGGCTAGAGTTATTTCACCATTAGTTAAAACAGCTTGGATTCTTCATAAAAGCAAAGATTTATAGAGTTTAATGCTTCACTTGATTTAGAAGACCTGCGCTCTTTCTCAGTCCTCTGTCTAATTTTTATTATCTTTCTTTTCTACTTATAAAACGATATGTTTTATTGTTTTTTGTCTTTTACAAGCTACGAGTTTCTCTGATCAGTGTGATCAGTGTGTGGTGTTGTTTGAATATTTACTATGCCTCAACATATGTATTAGTGTTTGCATTGAGACACAAACGTTCCTCAGACAGACGTGTCCTTCGCTAAAGTATTCACTTAATTTGTGTACTTTTTAACATGTTGTCCGTGGCATCCACCCGCAGTTCCCTGTTGCCTGATCTTTAAATATTTATTTATTTTAGCACGACTCGGCAAAAAACACATTAAGGTCAACTTGGACAGGACGAAGTGACGCTAACAGTGAGGTGCACAGAACCTACGGGCTTGACAGAGGCATCTTCTGTCAGACCAAATCTGGCACATTATCACAAAGCAGTAATGTAGATGGCACCTGGTGGTGTTATGTGGGAATACAACAAGGCCCGGTCGGCGAGTCTAATTACAAATGGTAGCTTTAACAAAATTTTTAATGCTTAATGTGGAAGGGTGGTCAAGTTTAGTCTAAAAGTAGCATTTCTACCTTAGCCACCCCATAATATTTCAATAACTATTGTAAAGTACTTGCAATAAATACCAAGATAATATCGCTTGTGAGATTTGATTATTGTTAAATCACTGGAAACTGATACATGCAACAATAATTCATAACCACTTACATTACGACATTGCCTAATCCGCAGAAGAAAAACATGTAAAAGCCAAATCTAGAAGGAACCATCTTATCTCGACTCCCATCTCCACACCATCTGCACTCCCAAAGCCCGTTGCACGTGCCCAGAGTGGCCCTCCCTCACAGCAGGGGGCAGAAGAGCGCTCCGTGACTGCTCACTGTTCAACGTTCTTTGGCTAACAGGTGGTATCATCTCCGCGAACCCCGACCACCGCGAACACTGCTCCAAGCTCCATTGTTCAGAGCGCAGATGATGAACAAATGTATGAATTATCAGGGCACAAAGACAGGCACAGTGTGAACTCCAGACTGAATGAAGACTCAAAGGGGGATTCTCCAACCTGTGGAGAGCGATAAAATGTGCTAATTTCTTGAGGCGGAGGTGGTTTCCTTGATTTTTGTGGGGAAACCTCTGATTCTTAGCTCCATTGGCCAAAAGTGTTTCAGACGGAATAGGAAATCAGAATAAAGAGGTACAGCCAGTTCTCATTTCCAATCTTCTTGGAGCAGTTGAAATTTTTGGATTGCATTTCTTCAAGGATTGTGCACACGCAGATTGCAGAGATATTGTATTACTTATTTCTGTTTGAATGTATTTTTACCTGTTCATATACATTTATATATTTATGCCTTATTTGACAGCAGTCTCTTGCTATTTTCGCTACTTATTTAGAATTTATTATGACCATTTGCATTTTTTTTTCTCTTTGTAATTATACTGTGATGTTTGAACTACTGTGTCCAAGTAATTTCCCTTGTGGATCAGTTTGTCTATGTCTACACTGCTACAAATGTGTTTTGTCATTGAAGAGACGCGGTTACGGAAACGTATAGGCTTAAGGTACGCTTTATTGTTCCTATAGAGAAATTTGTCCTCTGTATTTGACAGTTCTTGTTGATATTGCAGTACATTTCCTTATTGTTATCTCGACTCAAGTGAAATAGCAATGCACACCAAGAATGTTCTTCTTTTGTTGAGGTACAGACACAGAGGAAAGCTATTTCAAATCTTAAAGGCGCCGTTCTGAAAATGTGGAAAACAGAAGCGTTTTATTTTCAGTTTGCCATTTCAGGGGCCAGATCTGAGTTTTGCCGTTACAGTAATGATAACAACTAGCATGCTAATGGTGTACTCAATGATTCTTGGACAGTAAAATGCTTTATAATTATGCAAATGGTACACAGTGGATTTATTTTGAGCTGCTGCAATCTTTATCTCTAAAAAAGTATTTCTAAAAAAAGGGGCCGTGGCAAAAGCTCTCAAAACTATTACATATCTCTTTGGGTTGGGGTTTTCCATGGGGCCACATGAGAAACAGAAAATATTGTTGAGGGCCGGGCCAAAATGCTTAACACAATTCTGAATAATATTAATTGTATTTCTTTATAAAAAGCAGTAAATGGCATTGTTTTGATAAGCTGGTAAGCCCGCTGTTATGAGTAAGCAATGAAAAAGAGAGGATTCCTTATAAAAAATGTCATTTCAAAAAACACCTCTAACATAAAAGCAATGCAGATTTAGTCCATGCATGAAGTAAAGTTATAAAATATGTTTATTTTGTAATTCCATATGAGCTTCAACGGGCCAGTCAGAGTCAAACAAAGAGCGGTATGTGGCCCGGGAACTGTACAATGCCCAGGTCTGATATAAAGGCATATTAAACTTTTAAGATTAATCTGCCTGTTTACGTATATATATATATATATATATATATATATATATATATATATATATATATATATATATATAATATAAAAAAAAATGTAAAGTATTCTTCAGGTAACTCAGTCATTAACTTCTCTTTTCTGTTCTGTTTTTGTTGTCCCATATGAATCCTTATCTTCTACATAAAATCTTTAGTCAACTAATATAAAGTATGTATGTTTTTCAGGCCATTGTTAAGCAATATAAACACCTGCAATTGAACTAATAAAAAACTTATAAGTTTAATGCCATACTGTGGAACAATATATATATATATAGACTGATTCATTAGACGGTTTCACTTCGTGGAAACCGTCTGACATTGCAGCATTATAATTTGTTTGCTTGATGGTAGGTGGGTACTTTTTATAAATTTAACCAATCTCTGCTATTTGGTCATGACGTATGCAATGCGCCAAATCCTGTCGGAAGAAGGGCAATAACGTCTTTCCCCTTGATAAAATTCACCAAACATTCTCCAGAATGTATGGCTTTGTCTACATCCATCTCGACTGTTTTGTTTACTGTTGTGATGTACCACAAAAAGGGACCAGTCATGGCTTCACAACTCTTCACTGATTGTCCAGCACGTACTTGCAAATGGTCTAATGTATTCTGATTCCTGAGAAATTAAATTGAGTGGACGCACTAAGTGGCACCAGCCTAGCTAGAGATCCCCTCCCTTGAGCTTATTAAAAGGAGAGTACAATTGCTTAATCTACTTCAAAAAGTGTTTTCATGAAATTTGACAATCTTCATAAAACATGAACCAATTAATCAACTACAATAGATCCATACTGGGACAAGACTCAGTGCTCAAATACATGGAGAAAAAGACTGGTACCAGCCCTTTAAAAATGCAAAACAGAACACATATTCACCGCTTTTGCTACTCGTTAGCCATTATTGACTTCTTAGCTCCTCCATCTTTCCCAGTTCTGACAGGTTGGGTGCCCTTTCGTGTCACATGTTGATGCATGGGCCTTACCGCAGACCTCTGGGTTACTTACACAGTCACTATTGGACACGCAGCAGCCGGACGCATGTTGGATTCCCGCAAATTGCTTGGAAAAGGTCCAATCTTCCGAGCAGTCACCAGCGTGTATTAGGAGCCTGTATTACGAGGCTGTATTACGAGGCTGCCAAATGCTGCCCAGTTTCCCACTTTAACAATCAAAAGGAATTAAAAGCTTTCTTGAAAACATTATGTAGTGATCCAGTGTGCATCTGTCAATGAAAGTTACTTGGTGAAATGTCGATCTAAGTACATTAAAGGAGCACTATCTAACTTCTAAGGTGGGGGTAGGGCATTAAACATACCTCCTGGTGTTTTAAATGTACCTCAAATATACCTTAAAAACATGAGTTATGACCTGCTTGCTTCTCCATAGATCTGACAATTAACCTGTCTCCATTGGAATCGCCAAGTTTATTTCAATAATGTCACCATTATCTTGTTAAATGAAGGTTTAAATTACCAGAAAAATGGCTTTCTTGGGTATAAATTGTTCAAGCATATTTGATGGAATTTGGATAGAAGTTGATGACGTGAGCAAAAGTATTCCATTTTAGAACTCACCACAAATTCCTATATATTTTTTTTTACTTCTCATCTTTTTTTCCCCGTAAACTGCCACTTACCCTACGTAAAACTACAAGAAATATTTATACAGGTGCTAGAAAAACAAAACAAAACATAAAAACCTGCAATATGCATTTTAACTTAAAGATTCACTCCAACTTTCTTCTAACTCAAGGGCTTTGTGGATGGATTAGAAAACAAATCATGGACAAAACTCAGAGATAAGTTTTGCGTAAATTTTGCATGATGAACTAACCAGTCAGTGGAGTTCTATTGACAAAAAGCTGAAGCAGGAATCGATTGCAATGGAAAGGGATTTAGCTGTAGCTCAAGCATTGATCCACAGACTTAAATAATAATTTATGAGGATTAATTTAATTCAAAATGGATTGCTGTGTGGGAGTGATTTTACAATTTGATCAACATAGCCATTGGTATTGCTCAAAATACAAATCCAAATACAAGTGCATTGCCCAAGGACATAAGTAAAAATTATTGATACCCGGGATCAAACCTTCAACCTTTGGGACAGTCAACAAATTTCTCCTCTAACTTCCAATACCGCCGCTATTGCTATGACTATGCTTAAAGGTGCACTGAGTAACTTTTCTAGTGGAGGGACCATCATCTGCTTGTCTGTTGCTAATGTTATTGCCTTGCCTGGAATGTTCCACATTACGGCATTTAACTCATATATCAAGCTATTATTTGATAAGTGCTTTTATTGCTCAAAAATCTAAAATACTCTGAAAAACATGGATTTTTATTGTAAACGGGTTTCCTCTCCACAGATCTGACTCATTACTTCGACTGATTGCTTCCTGAACTTGTCTCCATGGTGATAGACAAGTTTAATGCCATACTGTGGACCATTTCAGATGAAGCAATAACTTTTTTCTGCGGATGTAAGCAGGTGCCAGACTCTTCTCTGGAGAAGTTATGTACCGTATTTTTCGGACTGTAAGTCACTGCAGCCGAAAAACTCTTCTGGGCAGACTAGACTCGGCATCAGTTCCAGTTAGAATTATTCCGGGCTTTCTGAATCCCGACAGGATGGTTTCAGTTGTCACTGAAGTCCAGGTTTTGTCAATCCATTCAATGACTTGCAGGAAAGTTGCGTGGCACACCGTCCTGGTTGTCACAATTTTCTCGCTCACTCCAAGCTTTCTTTCTGCTGCCCAATTACCGTTTTTGGCTGCATATTTTACTACTTGCAGCTTGTAATCTGCAATATATGATTTTCTTTTTGGGGGCATTTGTGTTCAGTCTTCTCAGTTATCATAATAAGTTTGTTTAAATTGGTACAGAAGTAATGGTGCGATCAACTGACATGATCCCAGACAGGACAGAGGCTCTTTCTGCAGGAGACATGCACAGTAGAACACCAAGTGACAGTGTTACAGGAGTAATAGAAGTAGCAGATACTGACACACAAGCCTAGAACGCACCCTCGTGGCTGTCAGTGCGAACATTTTAATACATAATTCGCACCGGAGTAGAAGTCGCAGGACCACCCAAACCATGCAAAAAAGTGCAACTTGTAGTCCGAAAAATAAACTAGTGCACCTTTAAAAGCGCCCATAATACGCTATTTTTGAACAATGTTATAATGTTGTTTCCTCATCAAAGTATATTCCTGGAGTCACACAGGCCGCGTTCTTCTCTCAAAAGTAAATCACTCGACTCTTAACAGCATTATAACATGGCTTAACGCTCACAAGAATCCATTTTGTGTAATACAGGACCTTTACAAAATTTCGACATATTTCTATTGAGTGTCCATTTTCTGGAAGGCCACTTATAAAGACTGTACATTCTGTTCCAATATCTATTCTCTATTAGACAACATTAGCAGACATAGATTTGATAAAAGTAGCTAAGTGGGTTTTGAAAGCCTTAAAGGTATGGGGAAGGCTCTGGAGTGCTTTCCTGTATTGGTAAAGACGGAAGTAAATTGAGAGCACATTTGTATTAAAGAATTGGGCTGCTATTATGAAGTAGTGTCCTTGAGTATGCCCTGTACGAGATCTTTAACTAGCCCAGAAATAGCCTACAGCGAGCTCCCATTTTTCCTTTCATTTATCAGGACGCGGTGTCTTCATTGGCTCGTAATTTGGAAATCAGGAGAGGTGCGGCGGATAAATCGTAAAAGATGGCCGCCGAATGCCTTTGCACTGTTTCAAGCTTGGGAAGATTTGAAGGGATTTCTGTTACGCTGGGTTGGTGCTTCCTCCTCTGGCTGGTTCTACCCTTTCTCCTCCCCGCAAATCACAGTCTTTGCACCTGTAACCCCCAGAGCAGAGATGATTGCACCTTCCAAAGCACAGATTGAGGCGAGCTTGGCCCCGACCTCCAAGCAACAGCCAACCTTCTACCATCAGCACCTCGGAGTATGACAAAAAAAAAACGAGTGAGTACAACTGCTGCTTTTGAAATGACAGATCACAACATTCTGGAAGGAGGCCTCAGTGGCTGCATGTGTTCAAGTTCAAGAGTGGGCTATGGTTAAGAAAATAGAGGATAGAAAAAATGCAGTCATAGAATATGTAAAGATTCAACATGTTTTGACCAGGCTTAAAATGAGGAAAAATATGTGAACTTGCCGACCAAAAATCTGAAAGTTCAACATGAGTATTTGCTTCCTGAATATTTAATTAAAAATTCTTCACAATATTATGGTGTGGTTGACAGTGTGTCAAATTCAATTTTGTTACTAAGAAAAAGACTGGATACCAATTTTGTTACTACATTGACAAAGACCTTTTTAGACAATAGGACGCAAAATAAGAGTAGTTTTTTTTAACATTATGCAATAGTTAAATAAATATTATACAAAAGACAAATTATTTCCTTTAAACATAAATATCCAAATGTGTTTTGTAATAACAGAACAGCTTTGTAAAAATACAAGTTAAACATTTTAAGATGTTTTGGGCCAGAATTAGCTTGTCTTATTTCACCAATTTATAGACCAAAATGGGATACCGGCTGAACCGATATTATAGGAAGTAGGGTTGTGCGGTAATGCAGTATTACGGTATCCCGCGGGATCAAAAAGCAGCAAGGGTATTAGTTTCATTATCGTCATTTAAAAAATCTGCAGCACATAATGACCTAATATAATATTATATTTTATTGATACCTAAATTTGTTTGCTCACCACAAATGAATGTGTGGTTGTATTTTCAATTTAATACTATCATGATTTGTGATAGAATGCGCACATTTGTTTACATTTTACAGAAACGAAACTTAAAGCCACATGGCTCATTTGCACAAACAAAAGTGCTTATAAAAACAGCTCCTTCCTTGTGCACTGATGGTCAGCTTCTGTCAGACTAAAGGACACGACACAGTGGATTATGTGTGTTCTTTCTGTGACAGATGATGTGCTGCTGATGGTGAGTCTGTTCTGTGCTTTTGTCGCTTTGGAGATGGTTCATGTGAAACTTTTCAGAGATTATAAGTCTGCAGGGCATACGCATAGACCACTGTGTGGCTTCGTAGCTTACCAAAGTCGTACTAAAACATTTTGGTAACACAGTAATATCGTATACCCCGGCAAAATGCTGAGAATGTTTAACGGTATCAAAATTTGGATACCACCTAACCCTAATAGGAAGCCAATATCTGAACCACCAAAATTTCCAATACTGGCACTGATCTTCAATACCACTATTGTATGGTTGCATCCTTATACAAAATATCTTCAATTTAAGTATCAATGGCAAGGCAAGGCAAGGCAAGTTTATTTGTATAGCACAATTCGTACACAAAGTAATTCAAAGTGCTTTACAGAATAAGAAATACATTAAAATCATAATAAAAACAAATCAAAACATAAATAATCATGAAGATTAAAATTAAAAAAGAGAGACATAAATTGGAGAGAAGAGTGCGGAATGAAAACCTTTCAGTTATATGCACAGTTAAACAGAAATGTTTTGAGCCTGGATTTAAACAGCATCACAGAAGAGGCCTGTCTCACATGTTCAGGAAGACTGTTCCAGGTTTTAGCTGCATGAACCTGAAACGCTGACTCCCCTTGTTTAGTTCTGACTCTGGGCACCAGCAGGAGGCCGGTCCCTGAGGTCCTCAGAGTGCGAGATGGTTCATATGACACTAACATGTCACAGATGTACTTTGGTGCTCGGCCATGGAGAGACTTGTACACAAGCAGAGCTGCTTTAAAGTCTATTCTCTGAGGCACAGGAAGCCAGTGCAGAGACCTGAGCACAGGACTTATGTGCTCGTACTTCCTAGTTCGAGTAAGGACCCGAGCTGCAGCATTCTGGATGTTCTGCAGCGTCTCACAGCTCGTTTAGAGAGACCAGTGAGCAGACCATTACAGTAGTCTAACCTACTGGAGACAAATGCATGGATAAGTTTCTCCAAGTCTGATTTAGACAGTAAACCTTTGATTTTTGCTATGTTTTTTAGATGGTAAAAGGCTGCAGATGTTATTGATTTTATGTGACTGTTAAAGTTCAAGTCTGAGTCCATTATTACCCCTAGATTTCTTGCCTGATTTGAAGGTTTTAGAGCGAGAGACTGGAGGTGACTGCTGACACTGTCCCTTTGTTTCTGTGGACCAAACACTATGACTTCAGTCTTGTCAGAGTTTAGCTGGAGAAAGTTGTTTTGCATCCACACACTGATCTGTTGGATGCAGTGACCAAGTGACTCCACTGGTCCATAGTCTCCTGCTGCCAGAGAGACGTAGATCTGAGTGTCATCTGCATAATTGTGGTAGGACACGTTATTGCTGCTTATTAACTGGCCTAATGGCAGCATGTAGAGATTGAACAACAGGGGGCCCAGGATTGACCCCTGAGGCACCCCACAGGTCAGGGCCATGTCATCTGAGACACAGTTTCCAATTTCAACAAAATACTTCCTGTCTTCTAGATAGGACTTGAACCAGTTTAGTACAGTACCAGAGTTGCCCACCCAGTCCTCTAGTCTCTGTAAGAGGATCCCATGATCGACAGTGTCAAAAGCAGCACTCAGATCTAACAGGATCAAGACTGAGACTTTGCCTGCATCAGTGTTCAGGCGGATGTCATTTGTCACCTTGATAAGAGCAGTCTCAGTGCTGTGGTGGGCTCTAAAACCTGACTGGAAAACATCAAAGGAGTTGTTCATTTGGAGAAAGTTCGTAAGCTGTTGGTAAACAGCTTTTTCAAGGACTTTGCCAAAAAACGGCAGATTTGAGATGGGTCTGAAATTGTTCAGTACTGTGGCATCAAGACTGCTCTTCTTTAGGAGAGGCTTAATGACCGCAGTTTTCAACGCATTTGGGAATGTTCCAGATTGAAGTGACATGTTCACTATGTGAGTGAGTGGTGAAAGTAAAACTGTTGAGGACGGACTTTTAGAAATCTAGTGGGTAACATGTCCAGGCAGCAAGTAGATGAACTCAGACTGGTAACGATCTCTAAAACAGTTTTGTCAGTTACAGGTGCAAAGTGATTCAGCTCTAAGTGTCTCTGTGGCTGCATGCTTGTTATTTGTGTTGTGGAATTGATGGCATTTTTGATGCCCTGAACTTTGTCATTAAAGAAAACTGCAAACTCATTACATTTAGATGTGGAAATTACTTCTAGTGGCAGTGGAGCTGGAGGGTTTGTTAATCTGTTCACTGTTGCAAACAGGACACGAGAGTTGTTACTGCTGCAATTACCAATAATGTCCGAAAAATACTTCTCTCTTGTTTTACTCAAAGTGTAGTTGTACATATGCATTGTTCCTCTGTAAATCTCATAATGAACCTGGAGGTTTTGACTTGCGCCATTTCCGCTCAGCCTTCCGGCACTCCCTTTTCTGTGCTCTGACTGAGTCATCATTCCTCCACGGAGCTTTTTGCCTATCTTTAACCACTTTAACCTTTATCGGGGCGATGGCATCCAGAACATTCAAAACACTCAAAGTCACAGAGTTCAACACATCATCAACATTAGAACATGAGGCAATTTCAAAATGTATCATTTCCATGAACAGTGCACCTGTGTTATCATTTATGTGTCTCCTTCGAACAACTGTAGGAGCAGCCGGTGGTTTGGGAATAACAGACAGGTCAAAAAAGACACAGAAATGATCAGACAGAGCAACATCAACCACACTGACATTTGAAATATTTACACCCTTTGTAATGAGCAGGTCCAGAGTGTGCCCTCTGTTGTGTGTGGGCTCACTGACATGCTGAGTCAGACCAAAAGTTTCAAGGACAACATTAAGCTCTTTGGCATTTTTGTCACACACATTATCCACATGTACATTAAAATCACCTGTAATGACTAAACCATCAAAGTCTGTGCATACAACTGAAAGCATCTCAGTAAAATCATCAATAAAACTTTGACAGTGCTGAGGAGGTTTGTATATGACTATGAAGAGTATGGACGGTGATTGTTTTTAGCTCCATTTTGAAGGAAACATACTCAAATGATGAAAACACCCCAAATGACAACCTGTGTGTAACCAAATGATCTCTAAAAAATGCACACACTCCTCCACCCTTTTTATTTGCTCGTGTTTCAGATTCAAATTTGAATTGCAAATACTTATATGTATCTGGATGCCATTTTTTAAATTCATAGTAGAATTATGGACTTTAATACGCACGCTAAACATCTGTGGATTTGTCTTTAGTTTGTTGATGAAATTACCATATAATTACTACATATATATTTTGTCCTACTCCCATCTCATATTGTGCAATCATCACATTCTCTAATCTGAGACTAAACAAATATATGCACTATGTTTAGAGAATCATGCAATAACAACATTGAAGATAACATTCAGCAACAAATCAACATCATCTTTTGGAAGATTGGCAGCATTGTCTTTGTTGTCACTAGGCGCTGGAGGATTAGGCAAGCAAACACTGAAAATTCTTGTTTATAAAACTGGAAAATAGAGATTTGCCTCACGAGATTATTGTAAAGCAGATGAACCCAGATTAAAGTAAAAGAAGAAGAAAAAAAAAACTCACGTTATGTAAGATCAGTTCAAATTATTAAAAAACTAGGGGTACATCTTCATCTTCAGTGTAAAATGTTAAAATTATAAACAGTAAAATACAAGGATTTGGTGGGAAAATGCATAAATAATTAACTACCTCTTGCAAATGGAATGAGCCTAAGGTATCTGTGCCCTCAAATGAATGAATTGGAAATCTTTAGCTGCTCTTAGGAAAGGTCTATTTATCGCGCAGGCATAATTCATCAAAGTGCCTTCTTCTAGACACCAGCCATTGATTGTTGTCTAGCTCTCGATTGCAACACAAGTTAATTTGTGATGTGCTAACTTAAACTGTTATATAGTATACAAATACTCTTAAAATCTTAGTATACTCTGCAAATGATCAAATTCAAAATCGAGATTATAATTCAGTCATCTTGTCAATGATCAGTTTGGGTATTTTATTTGAGACTTCTACAGCCAGTTCTGCCAGTAAAAGCATGTGATTTGGAGAAGAAGTCAGACTTTCAAGGGAGAAACATTTGTTTTCTGGTAAATGGCATAAAGTCTGTATTTTTTATGTTCAGGGAAATCAATATTTGAATTGTGTTTTTAATAGACAAAATTACATTGAATAAAAATTATAATTGAACAATATGAAATTTGTACACTCAGCTCATGTATATTATGAGATATTACACAGCAGCAAATTGACCCATTTTATACAAAACAGCTTCTACGTTAATAATCAATGTCACAAAGCGCAAATGTTTGCGACTGAAAGTAAAACCAAATCTTTGATCTAGATTTCTGGTTTCTGAAACCAATCCTACAATGTTACCATATTTTAAAATATGAGGACATTATTATAAGGGCACTGTGTACGTTTTATAAGTCCAACATCTTTAATCTCTATGAAGACATTATTTCACCTGCAATTCTTCAAGAAAGGAAAATAAATCCAGGAAAATAATCCTGCAATTTCCATAGAGACGAGAGGTTGACCCCACTAAACCAAATGTTTTTGACAATAAAAACGTACTGTAAAACATTCCAGGCACAGCAGCAACATGAGACAAGCAGTAAATCCAAGAAAAATTACATAATGTACATTTAATGGTTGTGTATTAGAAGTTAAAAGTCTTATGTTATGCAAAATGGATTCTAGTGAGCGTTTAGCCAAGTTGTAATGTTGTTACCGCATCAAAACATAAACGCAACTTTGTGTTTTGTTTCATTCACACATGTTGAGTAAGGCTGCATAATTAGTACATTTACATCTCCAAAGTTCAAAAAAGCTCACTTACACCTTGTGATATCTTGAAGCGGTAGTTTTCAAGTTAACACATACCTTCTACTAGTCAAGCTGGCACCACCTAGTGCCTCTGCTCAATGCAATTTCTCTCCAGCGACTAGGTCAGGAATCGGAACACACTAGATGGTTTGCAAGAACCCCGGAAGTTGTAGACCGCTCACCGGCCAATCAGTGAAGAGCTGTGAAGCCATGACGTCAAACTCAAGCGCCTGTCTGGGTCCCTTTGTGGCACAGCACAGCAATAAACAAAGCGTCGAGATGGATGTAGACGAAGCCATACTTTCTGTGTTGGCAACGATTCCCGAGATTGAGGATTTAAAGCTGGAACAAAGAGAATGTTTGGTGAATTTTGTCAAGGGGAAAGACTTTATTGCCCTTCTTCCTACAGGATTTGGCAAATTGCATATGTCACGTCCAAATAGCAGCTATTGGTTAAATAAAAAAGTACCTGCCTACCCTTGAGCAAACGAATCCTAATGCTGCAAGGTTGGACGGCTGATGAATCAGGCTAACCTTTTACCTTTTGTTCCGTAGAGATTGGCAATTTCAGGTCTGAAATCATTCAAATGATTCTAGTGAAGGTGTATGGAGTTTAAAACCACAGGGGAGCACTTTCTGTATTATGTTTGATGAGGAAACAACATTATACCATAGATCAGAAAATAGTGTAATATGGACCCTTAAAGTGTTGATTTTCAAGAGTTAACATCCGTGTAGCGTGTGCCTGAGAAAATGAAACTAAAACCGTCAGCTAATGTTCCCAGGACGCCATCTTGGACATGGTGTTTGAACTCTGATAAGCACATATGACAAATCCCATCCGCCGTGACATCCTGGAGCCGAGCGGGACCGGACCAGAGGCGTGAGCGCAAATTCACTAAAGCACAGGGCTAAACGACAGGTAGTCAATGGCCTATGTCTCTGTGTGCTGCGTCCCCTACAGAGTCAACTCAACCAACCTATTTCCAGAAACACAAAGATACCCAGCGCCGCTCCGCACAGTTCTGTTTGCTTCCTGAAGATGTGAGTCAGGCTTCTGCTTTGACTATGTTTAAAGATGCATTGTGTAACTTTTCTGGTAGAGAGTCCGTCAAACTCTTTTCTCCATGGAGATGTTATTGCGTCATCTGGAATGTTTCACAGTATGGCATTAAACCTTTCTATCTTCATGGAGACCAAACCAGACCAAGTTACAGATCAGCATTTCAACACATCATTTGGTCTTCCGATAATTTAAGTTATTGTTATAGAATTTTTGTGTTATGAGCATTGTACATTATAAGATTATCAAAATTGCTTTGTGTCTTGTTCAAACTGTATGTAACCATAAAAACATCAGCTGAGTTTGCTGATGCACCAGCTGACTCATTTGGGCTAACACTATAGAAAATCAGCACATGACTGTTAACGCATTTGGGCTGACACGGGAAATGAAGAGGCTAAGAAGGAACTGTGTGTGAACAAGGATATGAAACTAATGATGTAAGCGGGTGCAGTGACAGCTATAGTCTGTTAGTCAGCGATAACAACTGAAAACTTGTAACTGCCATGATGACAAGGCCATCGTTGTTGAGCTCTGCACTCCTTTTAAACTGACAGTTAGGTTTCAAGTGTTTTTCCTTATTCCTTACCACGTGATGGACTGATACGGAGCAAACATCATTGGGACAGAGGACAATAAACATCGTCGTTAGATTAAAAAGACAACTGAAATACGGAAACGTGCCCATGGGACTATAAACTGGGACGAGGGAGCTTTTTAACTCTCACACACCTAGGATACTGTCCTGAGGAAGCTGGAGTGCAGATGGCGCTGTCGTCCTGCCTCTACTGGTAGGAAGACAAACGCCAGAACCTGTTTAAATCAGCTGACCAGGCACTAGGGCTGGGTATCATTAAGAAGTTGCCAATACGATACATACACATGCCACGATACAATACATATCTCAATACATAGGCCACGATATGATACATACCTCGATACATAGGCCACGATCTGATACATATCTCAGTATATAGGCGAAGATAGGATACATATCTCGATACACAGGCCACGATACATACTGTATCTCGATACAGTGCACTTTCGATTTGATATATTTCAAATCGATTTTATACGATTCAATAAAAAATAATGGCGAAATCATGGCTGTGATACTAAAAGTCTTTGTTAAACCACTTCTTGTGCAAAGTTCATATAAAACACAAACATTTTAAATCATAAAAACAGTGAATATGTCAAATGTGTTGCATAAATGAGTTTCCTTCCTCTGAACAAGCAACAAAACTGTAGCAAAATATACCAAAAAAAAGCCAATATATCGATACAGCAGCCCGTGATATATCAATACTGTATCATCACATTAAATAATACGATATTTCGATATTTCAATATTTTCGCACACCCCTACCGGACACGTCACAGCAACATCACGTGACCACTCTGAGGAAGACCACTAGTGAGCAATCGAAACTGTCAGGTATGAAAACAAACTCTTGGTCTGAAAAAAAAAACAAAAAACCTGATAACATACAGATCAGCTTTTTGGAGAGGCGACCCCACTCACAGTCAGAATGCATGGTATTTCTGAGCTGTAATTTAATAAATGTAATACATTCCAAGCAGAGCAATGACATATCCATAGAAACAAGAAGATCATGGACCCCCAACCAAAAAGTTACACAGTGCACCTTTATGTCTTCCTTATTCTGTAAAGCACTTTGGACTTCATTGTGTACAAATTGTGCCATACAAATAAACTTGCCTTGCCTTTGCAGAAGAGTATAAATATCAAGGGGGAGATTGAGGGCAACTGAAAAAAAAAAAAAAAAAGATTCAAACCAAAAATTTGTGATGAATTGAAGGGAAATGAAAAGAACGGAAGATGGGTTTGAAGCAAGATAGCGTCACGTCGGTGAGGAGGGGGAGGAAGAAGAGGGTAGAGGCGCATTTCACTAGCTTATTTACACGTAGCAAGCAGTATGACAGGTAATTTGGGCGCATTTTCCACACAGCCTGAAGCAGACGGCGGGGGATAAAGACGGAAAAGCAAACGAGAAAGAGCAGAAAAAAAAAGAAAAAAAGACAGATGGAGGTGACAAGGTTGACGTGAGCGGACTGCCTCGATGACCAAGATTCCAATCAGAGCTGGAGGAGAGATGGAGAGATGAGGGAGCGTACGGGGCCCAAACGAGGTCCAGAGCAAGTCCCCCCGCTGACAGCCGCTGATCATTTTATTTATCTGAGGCGAGGACGAGCCATCAAACGTATTTTTAAATTCAATTTCTACTTTCCCGTTGAGATCAGGCAAGAGTGAATAAGGAAGACGCGCTGAAAAACATAACACGTTTCAATTTATTTGAGATGAAATTTAACAGGCAGAAGGGGTGTGGGGTTTTGATGCTAACGGCGTAAACCAAAGGGATGTTGACCAGCTTGACCAGTGTTAATTTGTGTGTAAAAAAGTCGATTTTAATTCATTCCATTTTCCAATATTCATGGGTTTCAGCTTCCCGTTTTGTGCAACATTTTGAGGACTTAATTGCATTCAAAAGATGCTGTATCTTCAATTAAATTCGCTATAGCAACAGTCTTAATTGCTCATCTTTCTGAAACCCAAACTCAATTTTTATTCAATCTTCCAATATACAAGTTCTAGCATCTTAAAGCGAACAGGCCTAATATGGGTGCAAAATAACAAGCAATTTAACTAGGCAGTGGCATGGAAGTTTTACATGTTTAAATCGTAATTTTATGTTTTGATTTGGTACAATTTGGAATCTTAATCATACCTTGGACAAACTTAATTTTCGAGATTTGTTCGATCAGATTTACTCTTGGAATATAACCTGTTAAACTGATAAATAATTGCTAAACGTTATGTATTTAAACTGTTAATGAATGCTGGAAAATAGAGCAGAGAGAAGTAAAGTCTGGAATCCAAAACAGCCAAGTTTGACGATGATGGTCAACTCTAATAAACTGAATGAAATAGTCAAACTTTCATAGACATTTAAGCTGAGGAATACTTGTGGGAGTTTGTTCAGCCAGTCCACATGTGCTTTGTGGATCTGGAGAAGGCACTTGACCGTGTCCCTTGTGGTGTCCTTTGGGCGTGCTCTGGGAGTATGGTAAGGGCTTAGAGCTGTCTGGTCCCTGTATGGCTGAAGCAGGAGCTGTGTTCATTGCCAGCAGTAAGTCAGACCTGTTCTCGATGGACAATGGACCAGGGTGAGAGAGTGACTTTTGTGTATTTATTACATAAAACCCATCAGCGGAGGTGATCGGCTTGACAGCTGTGATCCTAGTTAAGTCCTGGTTTAGACCTTGTTAAGTCCTGGTTTAGACCTTGTTAAGTCCTGGTTTAAACCTTGTTAAGTCCTGGTTTAGACCTTGTTAAGTCCTGGTTTAAACCTGGTGTATTACTGGTGTAGTCTGGGTGTAGTCCGGGTGATCGGCCCTGTGGTTTGTTGTGTGTATAATCCGCTAATGACACGGCGTAGGTTCAGTCCTGGTTTAGTCCTGGCCTATTGGGCTGTTGATCTAATGGGCTGATCCCGATTTATCATGGCCATGGGCGGGTAACGGGTGTAATATTACCGGGCCCGGGAGGGTGCAGATAAAACTTATAATCATATACTCACAGGTTAACGGGCGGGTGTGGTGCTGTACTGCACGGGTCTCCAAAAATGGACTCATGCAGGACTCAGGTCAGGGCTGCTATTTGTCACCAGTTCTGTTCATTGTATTTATAGACAGAAGAGGTTTTACATTGCTACTTTCTCTACGGTAACTGCACAATTGTGAACAAATAAACCTCAACCTTGCAATGCACACTAATATTGGAAGACGTATTACACTTGCTCGAAATTGTAGTAGTAGTAGTAGTATTTGTAGTTTTAGCGTAACAACTTCTATGTATAGATGTCTTGAAAGTTGAAGGAATTAGTGCAGCGTACAAAGCAAAAGAAAGTGGGGCATACACTAAGACATGCATACATTACAGCACCCATATATAGCTCTTCTTAGACAACACCGTTTCTGCATAGTGATTGGACAGATGGCAAGAAATATCGTATGCAGTTTACAAGTTGTGTGATTTCGCTGCCTGCCAGATGTGAGTTTAGGTAAAGGCACATCTACTCTATTGAATTTAAACAAGTTCCATCAGTTCTTAAAAAAAAAAAAAAGTTAAAAGGTCCATATTACAGTATTTTCTGATGTTATATAGTTGTTTCCTCATCACAAACAGACGTGGAGTTGTGTTTTGTTTCATTTATACATTTTAATAAACAAACCCTGAATATTGGGCCGAGTTCTTCCACCTTGTGATGACATGTGGAGATGCGTAAAGTGCTCCACTGTGTTTTAAAACTCCGTACACCTTCACAAGAATCATCAAGAATCAATTTGGATCATTTCAGCCCCAGAATTGCCCATCTCTACCGAACAAAAGATAAAATATAGCTATTAACTTGAAAACTACAGCGTCATGAACTTCACAAGGTGGAACAGAGCATTGAAGCTTGAGATTAATAATAAAAAGTTCCTCAGACATGTGTGAATGAAGCAAAACACAACTCCAGGTATGTTTTTGAGGAGGTAACAACATTCTGACATGGCTTAAAACGCACAAGAGTGAGTTTTGCGTAATATAGGACCTTTAATAATGGCTTCATTCAGAGCAGTAGCTATGGAAGTGGGGTGTGGGCTGGAGTCAAACGGCTAAAGGTGGATAATACGACAGAAGGGGTCTCCATGGGGGGTCGAGGGGGCACAGAGACGGACCCCCATGGAGGATCTCACCTTCTGTGGTGAGTCACACTTCATAAAGGCAGAGACGAGGGATGGACTTAGCAACCGTCTGGATAGTGCGATAGTGTTGTCACGTTACTAGGGATGTAACAGTAACCGAAATATCGTGATATCGTATCGTCAAAGTTCTCACAATAATATCGAGGACCATCACATATATCGAGTTACAAGTCTCTTTGCTTAAATTAAGAGTTATGGTGCAGCAATAGCTTAAAAAAGACAGAGGGAACTACATAGACCATGATCCTTTGCTCCATTTCAGTGCAGACTACATGAAGAAATAACAATTCTAATCGCTTTTAAGTCTTAGTTCTCTTTTCTTCTTGTCAAGGTGTTTTTTAGAGGAAAAAGTAGCATATTAACAGTTTTGTTAGCCTCAACAAAATATCATAATAAACATCGTTCCATGAAATGTATATTGTGAAAATATTGCGTAAATATCATAAGAGATTTGGATATTGTTACATCCCTAATCATGAGCCTCCCCACCATATCGTGAGCCTTCCCACGATAACTCAATAAATATCGTATCATGAGGTTCGTACCGTGACGATATTGTATCTTGAAACTTGGATATCGTTACACCCTAGTAGCAACAGCTTATAAACATTGGAAACTACATATCCCATGATTCATTTCAGCGCAGACAACATGAAAAGATATGTTTTTTACTTCAATTCTTGGGATTATGACAGTAATAATTCACACCAAAATCTTGTCAACGTGTTTTAAAAGTCCCATCTACAATTCTATCAGCCTCTTCAAAATATCGCAATAAATATCGTACCGTGACATGCATATCGTGAAAATATCGTACCGTGAGATTTGGATATTGTTACATCCCTACACAGTACTAAAACTTCAAAATCATTTTCAATACTAAGGCTCGATAGCAAACAATACTGATTCCAGGACGCCAATAAAAACACACAATAGAGACAATAGAGTGTGATTTAACATAAAATTATAGCATTTTCTTTTATAATGCCAAGTGTCCTTATGTCTGTGTGTATGTGACAGCGGTCCATAGGCTTTGACAACTCTACTGTGAAGTTATGTACACTATTTCTAGGTAGTCTCCATAGTAGTAAATGATAAAACCAATCTGTCCAGTGCACTTTTTCTGCAATTCATCTTCTTATTATTATGGTTGTGTGGTGGATACCTCTGCTACACAGTGTTAGTATTATTTCATTTCATTTACATTAAGTTAATTACAGCACATATCATTTAATTCCTTTATTTAGACTTGTATTCTAATTTGGGTGCACACATTTTAGTTAATATAAGTCTGGATTATTTATTTACACTTGTTCTTTTTTTGTTTGTTTGTTTGTTAGTTTGAGAGGCCAGATGGAGGACCTTTGGCAGAAACCATCCACGCCGAACAAAGAAGGGAACACTATTTAATTGGTTTTACTAAATTTGTCTGTCTAATTTGTTTAAGGTCACTTTATTATCACTTATTATTTTCAGCATTATACTTATTTGCCTTCTTGTTACTTTGATTAAGTTAGTAGTTTATTTAATTATTTATTAATTCCCCTCTCTTGTGTTCAGTTTTAGTTGACCCTCATTTTATTCAAACACATCTGTTCTTTGTCTGGTTAGTTTAGTTTTGTTCTGTTCAGTTTGATTTAAGTTACTTCAGTTGGGCTCGGCTTTTTGATAATGATTTATCTAATTTGAGCCTTTGTTAAATTACATCTTTTTTTGACTTTATTAAATTTAAACTTATTTTTATACCTCGTCTTTTCCTTTCTGTTTGGTCCACTACCGATTCTATGTGGTGTTTTGGTTGAAAATTACTTGTAGTCTTGTTCCTGAATACCTTCTATACAATTTTACAGGGTCGGTGCAATTTTACAAGGGTTCATAATTTTTTCAGTTTTACATTTATATGAGCAAAAACCCATTTCTCAATTCCATTAGAACTTTAAACCTCAATATCTCAAAATTACCGGAACGCAGATAAATAGCTCTAACTTTTAACTATTCTATTTCCCACGACTGAAGCTCCAAATACAAAATGTGGTAGTTTTTCACAACATCCATAAGTAAAGACCCAGCACATGTACCTAGGCTTTTACATTTGATAGCTGTAAATGTAAAAACTAAGGCTTCATGACATCACAAGGTGGAACACAACATTTTGAGCTTTGGAGATGTAGACAGATTAATAATAAAGAGTTACTCATACATGCACATGAGGATCCCGGTTATGATCGGGTTTTTTGAGTATCCCGGTTTCGTCATAGTGCATGTATACGGTTTCAGTATCCCGGTTATGAGAAACCGGGATACTGTAGCTGGTATTTTCTGATAGTAACCGGGATACTGTGGCATGTATACACAGTATCCCGGTTACTGCAACATAAATTTGAGTGCGCATGCGTCCAAAAGACATACTTTTCAGTCTTTTCACCACTACAACAGCGACATAAATAAAGTGACCATACATGAGTGAAATGACTGCCCTAAACCTGCACAGGAATCTGCACTCGTACAACCTGCACGCGTGTGATCGTTGAAAAGTTAAACATGAAACATCTCCTATACGATATACGCACAGAACACACTTACTATCATCAGCCACTCCTCTGTCACAGAAAGAACACATATATTCCACTGAGTTGTGTCCTTTAGTCCGACAGAAGCTGAACCACATCAGCTGCACAAGAAGCTCACTGTTTTTATCAGTGCTAACAGTTTATGCTAATTAGCCATGTGGTCTTAGTTTCAGTAAAACGTGAACAAATGTGACAAAGCTGAATTATATTATCAAACGGGCTGATGTGGTTATGGTGCATATGTTATAAAGCTGAGTTTATTTAAGATTATGTCAAGAAACTGGGATACTCTATTTGATCATGTGTACACGAATATGAGTATCCCGGTTTCTCAGCGTGCATGTATACACAGTATCCCGAATACTACCATAATACATAATAACCAGAATCCGTGTATCATTCGTTCATTCGTTTTTCAATATAAAACCAAAAATAAGAAAACGAAAAAACAACAGTTTTCTTCGCTATTTGTCTCCAAAACCAAAATGAAAAAACGGATAAAGATTCGTTTTTTCAGTTTTCGATTTTGTGTTTAAATGAAGAATGGAAAAAACGGATAACGGCCGTTTCCCGTTTACGTGACTTACGTGACTTCCGTGACTGCGATGCCGGACTTTTGCACCGCATACGGACTGAATCAGGACGGATCCAGGTCCGAGACCAGACCGAGACCAGAGCGGGACTGAGACCGGGACAGAGCTGCTCTGGTCCTCCGCGCTCAAGAACCGCGGCTGGTTCCGAGGTGGTGCAACGTATCCGACTGATGCATTCACACCAATGAAAATGAATCGAACTAAGAGCTTTTGGTTCAAATGGACCAGGTCCGGGACCAGACCAGGACCAAAGCGCTACTGAGACTCGGACCAGACCAGGGACCAGAGCGGGCCTGAGACAGAGACCGAGACAAGACCAGGACCAGACCGGGACCAGACCGGAGGCTCAGAGCCCACGGCAGGGCCGGAGCTCGAAGCTGAGGCTCGGATCCCGTGGAGGCTCGGAGTCAAAGCTCGGAGTCCGCCCTGGTCCCACTCTGGTCCCTGTCTGGTCCCGGTCTCAGTCCCGCTCTCTGGTCTCGGACCTGGATCCGTCCTGATTCAGTCCGTATGCGGTGCAAAATTCTGGCATCGCAGTCACGGAAGTCACGTAAACGGGAAACGGCCGTTATCCGTTTTTTCCATTCTTCATTTAAACACAAAATCGAAAACTGAAAAAACGAATCGTTATCCTTTTTTTCATTTTGGTTTTGGAGACAAATAACGAAGAAAACTGTTGTTTTTTCATTTTCTTATTTTTGGTTTTATATTGAAAAACGAATGAACGAATGATACACGGATTAACCAGGATACTGATGTGCATGTATACGCACTCAATGAAACAATACACAACTCCAGGTCTGTTTTTGAGGAGGTAACAACATTCTAACATGACCAAATGTTCACGAGAATCACTTTTGCGTAATATAGGACTTGTGAAAACCACACGCACTGGTTATGAATGTGATGAATTTTAAACACAATGCGGCAAATGTCCAGTAGTAGAAGAGACAACAGGGCTGACATCATACAGTTTGTAACACATTCGAGGAACACGCTGAGCCAGACCCTCAAGGCCAGCCCAGCCCTCACGTTCTGCAGTGAGTCACGCTTCATAGGCGGAGGGGGAGGAGGAGACGAGGAGAGGATGAGGGAGGGAGGAGGAGAGGAGGAGGAGAGAGGGAGGCAGATTGAGAGTAGGAAAGGGGCAGTGGAGAGGAAAGGGAGAAGGAGACAGAGAGACGAAGGGAGGTGAAGAGGGAGAAGCAGGGAGAGGAGGAAAAAAGGGAGGGAGATAGAGAGTAGGAGAGGAGTGGTGGAGAGGAGAGGGAGAAGGAGAGAGGGAAGTGAAGAGAGAGAAGTGGGGAGAGGAAAAGAAAGAGAGGAAAGAGAGAGAGAGAGAGAAGAGTAAGAGAGAGGAGAGGGAGAATGAGAGAGGAAGATGGAGGGTGATGAAGAAGAGAGAGAAGTAGGGAGAGAGGAGGAGAAAGGGAGGGAGAGGGAGAGAGAGAGCGTCTGAGGAGGTGAGAGGGAGGGGGAGAGGAGCAGTAGAGAGGAAGGTGGAGAGACAGAGAGAAAAGGAGGGAGATAGAGAGTAGGAGAGGAGTGGTGGAGAGAAGAGGGAGAAGGAGAGAGGGAGACGAAGGGAGGTGAAGAGGGAGAAGTAGGGAGAGGAGGAAAAAAGGGAGGGAGATAGAGAGTAGGAGACGAGTGGTGGAGAGGAGAGGGAGAAGGAGAGAGGGAGCTGAAGAGAGAAGTGGGGAGAGGAAAAGAAAGAGGGATGTGGAGAGGCGGAGAGAGAGGGAGGGAGAGAGGAAGGTGGAGAGACAGAGAGAAAGGGAGGGAGATAGAGAGTAGGAGAGTGGCAGTGGAGAGAAGGAGAAGAAGAGAGGAAGACGAAGGGAGGTGAAGGAGAAGTAGGGAGAGAGGGAGGAGAAAGGGAGGGAGGCGGAGAGGGAGGAAGAGAGGAGGAGAGAGAGAGAGAGTGAGGAGGTGAGACGGAGGGAGAGAGGAGGACGAGGGGAAGGTGGAGAGACAGAGAGAAAAGGAGGGAGATAGAGAGCAGGAGAGCGGCGGTGAAGAGGAGAGGGGAGAAGAGAGGGAACATGGAGGAGAGAAAGAAGATGGAGAAGTAGGGAGAGAGGAGAAGAAAGGAGGTGGAGCAGTGGAGAGAAAAGGAGGAAGAGAGGAGGAGGAGAGAAAGGAAAAGAGATAGGCAGTAGAAGCGGGGCAGTGGAAAGGAAAGGAAAAAAGGATAGAGGGAGATGAAGGGAGGTGTAAAGGGAGAGAGGAGGAGAAAAGAAGGGAGGTGGAGCGGCGGAGAGAGGGTGAAGGAGATAGAGTGGAAGAGAGCGTGAGGAAGAGAGAAGGAGGAGCGGAGAGAAGGCCGTGAAGAGGAGGACGGAGGGAGAGAGGGAGATGGAGGGAGTGAGAGAAGGAAGAGAAGGAAAGGAAGGGTTCATCTTGTCTGACCTCCGTCTGCTGGTATCTTGAGAATAGTAAACAGGAGGTGTGAGTGTCCTGTTGCACATTAGACACATGTACACAGACACTAACTATAGCACCACAACAGAATGAGACTGAGTGAGTAAGATTATTGTGACAGAGAAAAACAACACTGTGGTAAATAATGTCACTTTTTTTTTATTTTAAAAACACACACACGCACAATAAAGGTACACAACAGCCAAAACACGATTAGGCTTATTACATAACTTAATTACGAGTTAAGTTTGAGAGAAAATTAAAGACTCTTTGTCCAAGTATTTAAGGTAAATTTGTCTTGTCTCACTAAAATATAATATACTGTAGAAGTTCACTGTGTATCTGCATCTAATTCAGGAAGTGTGCTGTTAACATGCTAGTTGTTGCATTACTTTAACAGCTAAACTCTGTTCTCTTGAAGGCTGTGAAAAGCATGTACCAACTCATTTGCCACGTTTACATGAGAGCTTACAAGAGAATTACGAATAAAAATGATTTAATTCTGAATAAAAATGTGTATTATGTTTTTAAAAAGAACATGTAAACACTTAATTCCTAATAGGGATGGGCATGATTAATCGATAATTGATCATTAAGAATTTCATCGATTACCTTAATTTTAATCGACAAACACAAACAACACAAACATTCGGTCAGTCTGCAGCGTACAGAAGCACAAATGTGTATTTAACGAAGATTTCTACAAGAAATTCCATGCTTTCCGTTGCGTTCGGGACAAGTGTGAGGCCATGTGCACAGTGTACAAAGCAGCACATATGTTTCGGTGTCCAGTGGGAAAAAGCTTTACCAGGTGAGAGTCGCTCAATGTTGATGACGAGTCCCCACCTCCCACCCCCGTACGGTGTCCTGGTTTTGACAAACGCAAATATGGTCACACTAACCTGTATTCACCTGAAGTCATGTCTTTTAATCCGACAGAAATTGACCGCATCAGCGACACAAGAGCTGTAGTTTTATCTTCGCTGAGTTTATGCAAATTAGCGATGCGGTTTTAAGTTTTGTTTCTGTGAGAGTTGAACAAAACTGAATTAAACACATTATAATCTAAAACGGATTAATGTGGCTCTAGAGTGGTTACGGTTTATATGTTGTAAAGTTGAATTTATTTATGCAGATTAGTAGTGCAGATAGTAATAATAATGATGATCATTTTAATATAAAAACGTTAATGATTAATCGATAATCGATCGTTAATTCTTCCGACAATCGATTAAGAAAATTTCATCGAATGCCCATCCCTAATTCCTAATGAAAATGATTATTTGGAATTAAACCGAATTCTGAAGTAGTGGGTGGTTTATTCCGATTTTAAAGCCAAATGAATTCATCCCTCAATCAGGTAAACGTTTATTCTTCTTAAAAATAATGGGTCGCCCTTCTGACAAAATTTTGGACGATTTGGAAGCCCCAGTCACTGCTTCGGACTTTCATCCACGTCTCTTTGGATTTGCGAGGGGGATGCAGGAGTGGCCTGAGGTAGAGCAGCCGATGACTCAGTTTGTCTTCTCCCTCCCTTCTCCGACACTCTTCCCTTCTCCTCCTCAGCTGACAGACGTAAAATGTGATAAGAGAATTCTCCAGCCACTGCTTCATTATCATCGGAACGACTGCGAAAAAAGTTTGGATCATGTTTGTGTCCGTGGCGTAACGACAAACCAAGATGACAGAAAAGCCGATAGCAGCTGAAGTGTGTGTTTTCTTCCAAGCAGAACCCTTCCAGACCCCAGACGTTGAGCGGAATGAAATAAAGGTAATTTAACGTGTTTTCCATGTAAACCTCAATTCAGAATGATTATTTCCATGTAAACTCAAAAGACAATATTTTAATTCTGAGCTATTTAATTCCGAACAATTGATTCAGAACTAAAAAACATCATGTAAATCGTGGTCACTGTGTAGAATAAGAGGGCCTTTAAGCATATACTTATATTTTGAACACTAATCTAACCTAAGGCGAAGCACTCAACAAGCTGGAGCTATTCCGGCCTTAAGTGTGTTTAATTATGCAACTGTTTGTCGTGTTGAGTCATGATTTTAGCTGCAACTCTCATTTCTGATGCAACTTTAACTAAAACAGAGATAATAGGATTTGTCATGTAGCTTACGTATCAGACGAGCGTGCTCCTGTCAGCCTGGCTCTGCTGTCTCTTTAGCATAACACTGTGGGCGCATAGACATTTATTAAGCACTCTATTCACTCTGTCAGACTATTTATAGAGCTGCTAGCCATTTTGTCAGGTAAACCACTGCATCTGCGTCTAATGTGATATCAGTAGATGAGAAAAATCGGTGTGATTTTCAAGGTAAGAGTAACGTTTGTGCGTCTGACCCGTGGGGCAAACTGTCAGAAGCAGTGGGAGATCATAATGCACCTTTGACCACTTCTTAAACCAGGGTCTTGGTCTATTCACCGGAACATTTATCTTATTTTAGATCACTTTGATAGAAATAGAAGCAACAAGACGGCTAACCAGGAACAACAAACAGAAAAGCTGTCTTTAATAGTAATATGCTCGCTTGGGATTCAAAATACACACTTCTTCAATCGTTTACGAAGATGTGAGTCTGGTCTCTGGGTTCAGATGATTGACAGGTGGATTAACCAATCAGGGACATGGATAGGTAGTGATTATCAAAACAATTAATAGGAGGGTTTCAGTCACGTGATCACGATGATGCGCGAATTTCAGGTGGAGGGCAGAAAGTGAAGACAAACACGGCTCTGGAGAACACAGATATGGAGAAGAGTTCTTATTGTAAAGATTTAGAACCAGTAGCAAGGCAAAAGTACGAGCAGTTAGTCGACAAATATATTGGAAATGAGAGAATTTTCGACCAAAGTAAAAGATTTGCTGACAATCGAGGCAGAGGATATCACTATCACACACTGAACTACTTAGCTCTTCAGACATCGTTCTACACTAGACAACAGATGAAGGCGTACAAAAGTTTGGAGGCATGTAACTTTTTTTGTCAGTGGATGGGTCCTCAACCTTGGTGAAAAACGTCTAAATGATGATTATCATTTGGTCTTCACCAGGGAGAGTGTTTCTCTTATTTTTACGTGTATAGACTTATGTTATGTAAAAACTGCAGTGTATCGGCAGTAACAGATCTATCTGAACTATTTAATGTCAACAAACGTTGTTAGCAGTTAGTCGTTAATGATTTGTTTATGTTTAGGTAAACCACAAAAAACTATTTAGCTTTGTAACAAACCTTTATCGAAGTGGTCACTGCAGACACGAGCATTTGCGGATTCTGCTCCTCCCGACTGCAAACGTTTGTAATCCACTTATTACGGCGTTGTTCTGTTGGGTTTTCCCATTTCTGACCTTTGTGGACGACGATATTCGGTACTCTAAAAAAATCGCTTTTCCTTCTCTTGGTTAGAACAATTGGCACAGCCGTAAACTACACAACACATAGGCATTTTCCTCCAGTTAGTTCAGTTCCTGCCCTCCACCTGATTTTGCGTAGCCCTGTGACGTCACGTGAAACCCAGCTATTGTACACAGGAATAAGAAAGAAAGTCAAAAAATATCACAGGGGACTGAGAAACATTGTGGATGTCTGCAGAATCAATAAGCGAAGAACTAAATCGAGTGGAGAGAAATGTGATTTTGTTCTGAATGATAAATGACCAATGAGTTCCTTTGTTTCACATACGTTATCTGATTGGACGGTACTGTCTGAATCGGGCTCGAGGTGCAGGAGTGGTGACCAGACTGATATCTCTCTTTGTGAAAAATACAGAGAGATTGCACGAAAGTTGCATGCTGTTTCAGGAACGAATCCATCCTTTTTCCGTTAATGACATTAATCTAACATTTACTGATTCATCACTAATTATACCTGTTGATAAATTTAAATATCTATGGGTTGACCCCTCACTCTCATTCAGCACCTGTATACAAACAATTACAAACAACATTTCCTCTTAAAATGACTTTATCAGTCCATCAATTGTTTAGCTTTTCTGTCGGGAAAAAGATTATCTCACAATTAATTCTTCCCATTTTAGATGACTGTGATATCATTTATCAAAAAACACAACTTCTGTCCTCCAACCACTCCGTGTTATCTATAACAGTCTGTGCAGATTCATTCTCCGCTGTCCCTTCAGAACTCACCACTGTGTGATGCACCACCAGCTGTCCTGGCTCACTCTGCTCTCCCGACGTCAACTTCACTGCTTATGATTTATCTTTAAATGTGTTAATCCTGAATATCTCAAACAGTATTTCATTCCATTCAGATCCTCTTACAGTTTACGTCACGCAGATCAGATATTTTTTGTTGTCCCAAGAGTCAAAAAACAAATAGGAAAACACTCATTTAAATATAAAGCTCCTTCTGATAGGAACATTTAAAAATACTCTTGTTCAATATTTACATAACCTGTGTAATTTATTTTGAGTGACTATATTTAAACTCGGTCTTAGTTTTTCTTTCAATTTGATTTATTATGTGTCAAGTGTGAGTGTGTGTGTGTGATTGTGTGGTGGGTGGTTGTGTTGATTTCCTTGTTTTGTTTTTTTCTATGTTTATTTGAATGTCTGTAGCCCACTGTCTCCCCTACTGTATCCGTCTTCTGCTCTTGTAACTAAGGCTACGTTCAGACTGCAGCCTGAAGTGACCCAAATCTGATTTTTTGGCCCCTATGTGGTCGATATGTGGTCCTAAAACCGATACATATCTGATCTTCTGACATGCGACTTCAGTCTGAACATCCAAAGCGCATTCATCCCACCTACACGTTATCAAAAAGCCACAAACGTCACTATTCGGCGCTGAAGTAGGCGAAAATTGTTAATGAACTCTGTGTCACTGAAGCGAAGCACATCACCACTCACCACTCTTGGCTACGTCTGCGCATCCACACGTTCCTTTCAACGGACTGCCCCACAAAACGCCACGGCCAAAAACCTCGTCCTTCTCCTTCTCAGTCTCCTTTAAACAAGTAAGTTGTACATGTTCTGGCTCCGGTACGAGAGGAACTTTAAAATCGCCAGATGCTCAATGCTCGCGTCCATGTTTGGACAACTTCCATAAACACAGAGCACGCTCATTGCGGTAGACGTCGTCGTGTCCTCCAGTGTGCATTTGGGCCATTTACTGTTCACAATGGAGATCACATACAAGCCGCATTTAATTGGAAATGTGAACGACCTCGCAAAAACATCGGATTTCACAAAAAAATCTGAAATGAGCATTAAACCCTGCAGTCTGAACGTAGCCTAAGACCCCCTCGAGAAAAGACATCTCAAGGGGCTTATCCTCCAAGCAAATAAATTCAAAAACTGGAGCCATTACAAAGTACTTAATGATGTGGTGTCCTTGGGCAAGGCACTTCACCCACAATACCTACTTTAGCCACAATCTACTGCACAAGGACCTAGTCTGCCTGTCACCATTGAGATGTCATTCTTTAGCCCAGAATGTCCCACAGTATGGCATTTACCTTATTTCTGTGGATACAACTAAAAACCCTAATTACATAAATAATCATTTAACTGTAAAATAAAAGAAATAATACATATTTCCTTCTTTTCATTCATAAATAAAACAGCTCAAGACAAGCTCATCTTTGCACTAACTCTGTTATCCAGACCATAATCATAACCATGAGCTCATTTAGCAGAGGAAGCTCAGGATGTTCCTTATTTTAACAGATCCATGTTCCTATCCAGCAGTAAGGAGCTAAGAGTTATCCCACTGCAGATCAAACCCAAACACTATTGTACAAGTTACACTGCAGCAGATTATTCATTAAAATCTTCTGCATAAATAAACTTTACATTACTAAACTTTACAACATATAAAGCATAACTACGAGCCACATCAGCCCGTTTGAGATAATAATGTGTTTAATGCAGTTTTGCGCAGACTTGTTTACGTTTTACAGAAACAAAACTTAAAAGCGCATGGCTCATTTGCATAAACAGCGCATTCCAAGTGCCACTCATGCGGTTCAACTTCTTTTGGACTAAAGAACAGTGGAATATGAGGATGTGCTGCTGATGGCCTTGTCTGTAAATAGTCGAAAAGTTTCATGGTGCTAGAAGCTTTTCACTAGCACCAACTTTCGGCATTCACGGCAGTAGTACGGAGTGAATGAGACACAAGCAGCAAAATCAGGAGGCAGGGGCGTGCGCGGGCAACGACAGAGAAGGCAAACAAGCGAAGCGACGAAATCAAAATTTAATATAAACATTATATCGATATATATACGATATGTCAGAATTCATATCAAGTTTCAAAAATATCTCGATATTTTAAATATATATCGAGATATCGCCCACCCCTAGATACAACCATGCATAAGTTATTGGTCAGGTCTGTGGGGAGGTGACCACACTAACAGGAACAATATAGCTTTTATCTGAAAAATTACCATTAAGTCATACAGTACTCCATGGTAACAAAATCCCCATCAGAAAAGTTATGCAGTGCACCTTTATGTATTTGCTTTAGTAAAATAGAAGCAGTAGTATTTGAAGTAGTAGCAGTAAAAAATATATGACATCTTTAATTCAAATACAGACTGAAGGGAAGGAAATATGACCAGGACATTTCATCACAGATTTCCGATTGCCAAGTTTCTGCAGCAGGATTCCGCACAGAGGCATTCACCTGACACTTCCAACACTTTAAAACACAGACTACAACACAGGTCCAGCACGTGAAGATGACAAGACGGGGGGTAAAACGTATGAAAAAGCAATGTGCAGCAGATGGCGAGGAGCGCAGAAACCCCACCGGCGCTGGCGTCGACTTCACAGACGCGCACGCACACAGCAAAATGGATTTTCGAAAAAACATGTGGAGACGCGAGGGGTGACTAAAGACGGAGGAGGCAGGGCCGTGCACGGGGACATGGGAGACAACATCACAAATGCAATATGGTCAATTGCACATGACAAACTCGCGGAGGAATGTGACAATGAGGCAGACCATAGCAGGGCTGCAGCTAACGATTATTCTGATGTAAAACAGAGGGTAATAAATAGTCAGTGATTAATTTTTCGATTAGTAGACTAGTCAAGTGATTATTTGTATTGTATACTGAGGTTTTTCAAATACATAATTAACAAGTTGAAATATGATGACTGAAGGCTTAAACATAGAGAATGATAGAGACATATTTTTCGGACTATAAGGATTATGAGATGCAATATCAATAATGTTGAATTCTCTCATCTATTTTCATACATAAAGAGCACCGGATTATAAGACACATTAAGCGAAACAAACGGACGACACTTGAGACTGATCCTTAGCCCAGGCATCCATGATCCATTGGCTGATCATGGTGTAACTCGCCTGGTGTTGCCTCCCTGTCTTAGTGAATGTGGATTATGAATGTGAAAGTGGGTGGTAAATTTAGGTCTGTTTTTTATTTCCTATGAGGATGGCTCAAATATACATTGAGTAATAATATGTTTAACATAGCTTTGCCACATTTGTTTACGTTTTACAGAAATTAAACTTAAAACCACATGGCTCATTTGCATAAACTATAAGCGCTGAAAAAACAGCTCACTCCTTGTGCGTTGATGCGGTCAACTTCTGTCGGGCTCTGTGAGGCTCCTGACCACAGTAGCCATAATACTCTGACCGTCTAACAAGCGGGGCGGCTTTGTAGTTTACCAAAATCGTACTAAAACACTTTGACAGATTTTTGAGCGCCGTGTACCACATAAAATCAGTTCGAGGTCTGTCAACACAACGAGAATTAATACATAAGGTGCACTGGATTATAAGGCGCAATGTTAGATTTTTGAGAAAATGTAAGGATTTTAAGTGCGCCTTATAGTCCACAAAATAAATATATATATTTTTTTACATCTTGCTTTAAAGGTGCATCGTGTAACTTTTCTGCTGGAGGGTCTGTCAAAAGCTTGTCTCCATGGAGATGTTGCTGCTTTGTCTGGAATGATTCACAGTATGGCATTAAACCTTTCTATCATCATGAAGACCAAACCAGACCAAGTTAGAGGTCAGATCTGTGGAGAGGCGACCCTGCTCACTGTCGAAATGCCTGTTTTTGTCTATGTATTTTTGAGCTTTAAAACCATTGTAATTATATAAATGTAGGGTAGAGCTGTTTAATGTCTTACTGTGGAACATTCCCGGCAGAGCAATGGCATATCCATAGAAACAAGCAGGCGCCATCATCTTTGTCATAAAAGTGGGTGAAGTGTCTTACCTAAGGACACAACAACTCAGCAACACAAAACACAAAAGCTCAAAATGTGCTTTCCACCTTCTGATATCATGAAGATACCTTTTACCTTTTGTTCAGTAAAGATTAGAAATTCAGGGGCTGAAATTATCTAAGTGAGAAGAACTCATCCTGAATACGCAAGATTTATTTGTTATGGTATATTTGTAATGAGGAAACAACATAACAGATGAGAAAAAAAGCATAAGATGGGCCCTTTAAATAGGTGAGATAACAAGATCCCACATTGTAGACAGCAGGACACTCATCGACGCACTGAAAAGTCTTACCTTGCCTTGAACCTCTGTCTTTCAAGATCAGTTTTCTAGTAACCCTCTTAGTAAAGGTGAATTGGGACAGAAGAAGAGCGCAATAAAACTTAATCAAAACCTGTGAGTGGGGATTAGCTCCTCGGCTTCACTCATGTATGTAATTGTAACTGCCAAAACACCACACAACAGGGCCAGAAGAAGTCGCGCTCAGTGCTGTGATGAAGATTGAGATAACTGTGAGAAAATGAAAAGAAAGATGGGCCCTGATAGCAACGTTTGATGCAGTGGTTATCATAATAAAGATGGCTGGATCAAACGGGCCCTATAATAATAAGATATGACAAAAAAAGATGACTAAAATTGCTATGATTCTGGAGACGATAGCAGAGGTCCAATGACGTGGCTTGAATCACTCTCCACAGTGTACAGTATATTGGACATGTGATGTAATTGGAATGTTGTTACCTCATCGAAAACATACCCGTAGTTGCTTTTTGTTTCATTCACGCATGTTTGAGTAACCCTTTATTTTTAGTCCGTCTACATCTCCAAAGCTAAAAACGCTCTTTCCACCTTGTGATGGGCGGGTCAGCTGAATCAAATGAACAACAAATAACAACAAATGGGAGAAAAATACTTGACATATATCCAGGATGTCTTTTTCCCTGGAAACAAGTGCCATTTCCTGGTCTTTTCCCAGAACGGTGGACCAGGCTGAGAGAGAGACTTTAGTGTATTTATCACAAAAAAAACTGTCAACGGAGGTGATCGGCTTGCCAGCTGCACTCCTGGTTTAGACCTGGTTTAGACCTGGTTTAGTCCTGGTTTAGTCTTGGTTTAGTCCTGGTTTAGACCTGGTTTAGACCTGGTTTAGTCCTGGTTTAGTCCTGGTTTAGTCTTGGTTTAGTCCTGGTTTAGACCTGGTTTAGACCTGGTTTAGACCTGGTTTAGACCTGGTTTAGTCCTGGTTTAGTCCTGGTTTAGTCTTGGTTTAGTCCTGGTTTAGACCTGGTTTAGACCTGGTTTAGACCTGGTATAGTCCTGGTTTAGTCCCGGTTTAGTCCTGGTTTAGTCCTGGTTTAGTCTTGGTTTAGTCCTGGTTTAGACCTGGTTTAGTCTTGGTTTAGTCCTGGTTAAGTCCTGGTTAAGACCTGGTTTAGACCTGGTTTAGTCTTGGTTTAGTCCTGGTTTAGACCTGGTTTAGTCCTTGGTTTAGTCCTGGTTTAGTCTTGGTTTAGTCCTGGTTAAGTCCTGGTTTAGACCTGGTTTAGTCTTGGTTTAGTCCTGGTTTAGTCTTGGTTTAGTCCTGGTTAAGTCCTGGTTAAGACCTGGTTTAGACCTGGTTTAGTCCTGGTTCAGTCCTGGTTTATTCCTGGTTTAGATCTGGTTTAGACCTGGTTTAGCTCTGGTTAAATCCTGGTTAAGACCTGGTTTAGACCTGGTTTAGTCCTGGTTCAGTCCTGGTATAATCTCAACTCTGCAGTTTGCAGAGTGTATATATTTATAATCTGCTAATGACACGGTGTAGGTTCAGTCCTGGTTTATCCTGGACTATTGGGCTGTCAGACTAATGGGCTGACTCCGATTTATCACGGGCACGGACAGGGGCAGGTAATGGGTGAAATGTTAACAGGTCCGGGCGGGTGCGGATTTAGCTTTGATATAAACACGGGTTAACGGGTGGGGGTGGTGCTGTACTGTGCGGGTGCAGGCGGGTGCAGGTCTCCAAAAATTGACCCATGCAGGACTCTGATTCCAGGTCTGAAATTATCCAGATGATTCTAGTGAAGGTTTATGGAGTTAAAAATCCCAGTGGAGCACTTCCTGTATCACCTCATGACATCACAAGATGGAACAGAGTGTTTTCTGTTTGAAAAAAACAACTGAGCCTACATATGCAGAGGTTATTTTAACCTATAATGTTAAGATATGACAAAAAAAAAGATGATTGAAATTGCTGTGATTCTGGAGATGATAGCGGTGGTCCAATGGCGCGGTTTGAACAGTGTATATTGGGCTGTAATTGGTCAAAGTGGACTGTTTTGAAAGCCTTTATTTATCCCCTTAATGAGAGTGTTTGGAATGCAGCCCCTCAGCTTGCTTAATTCATGAATATTCAACTGCATACAAAGCCCTGGGCAATCGGCACTAGTGTCATTCACACACTATGTTCAATAATAAAACAGTGCTAATTCTTGCGGTTAAATACGGGCTTCATAGTTGGTGTTCCAAGCAAAGTCCAAATAAATAAAAGTGGGAGTTGTCTATAGGATAAAATCTTAAAACTATGTGGGAAATGAGACTACAAAACAGCAAGGTACTCTATTTAGAAAAGTTTAAAAGCCTTTGTTGTATCTTGGCTATTGAAGATAAAACTATGTGCACCAAAGCATTTTAATCAACACAGCTTTCATGAGGACGCAAGGACAAACCCAGGAAAAAAAGGTGTGCATGACTTGTCACAATAATCACTGTCGACTTACGGTTCAATATATGAAAACTGAAAGAACATTTTTTGGGGTCAGTATTTATCGTGTATACATTTTATTTGCACATTTGGGAAATTTATTGTTATGTTTGTTTTGGTTTGTTTTTTTTTTTGCTATATGACAAGATTTAAGCAGTAAAGGTCCATTGTGTTAGTCAGGCTGGCGCCACCTAGTGCCTTCGCTCAATTTCATTTCTCTCCAGTGACTATGTCAGGAATTGTAATACACTAGACGGTTCGCAAAAACCCCGCGAGTGCGAGTTTGGACACCAGCCAATCAGCAAAGAGCCATACATTCTGTGTTGGCAACGAACGGAACAAAGAAAATGTTTGGTGAATTTTATCAAGGGGAAAGATGTTCTTGTCCTTCTTCCTATGGGATTTGGGAAAAGCTTAATATACCGGTTAGCCTTGTTACATACGTCATGACCAAATAGCAGCGATTGGTTAAATGATAAAACTACCCACCTACTGTTGAGCGAACGAATTCTAATGCGAGGTCAGACGGTTTCTACAAAGTGAAACCAGCTGATGAATGAGGTCAGCATTGTGTAACTTTTCTGGTCATTATTGTGCCTCTAATGTTCCACAGTATGACACTAAACTTACATTTATTCAATTATAAGTGGCGTTATAGTTCGAAAATACCTAGAAAAACAGGCACTGTGACTGTGGGCGGGGATGCCTCTCCACAGATCTAACCTGTAACTTAGTCTGGTTTGGTCTTCGTAAAAATAGTGAGGTTTAATACCATACTGTGAAACATTCCAGACAAAGCAATAACATTTGAATGGGGAAAACATTTGACGGATGCTCCACCAGAAAAGTTGCACAATGCCCCTTTAAAGAAGTGAATAAAATGCGTGTATTGAAAAATAAGCCAAAGTGTAACACAGTGTTTTCAGTTGGTTCTCCTTCTCCTCAGTAGTTAAGACCATGGATGCCAACAGTACAGATGAGCAGCCCACTCTCTCGCCTCAGGCTCGGGTGAGTGGCCTCCACAAAGGCCGGCCAGGTGTTCACACAAACATGGAAATGCAGCTCTGATAAATAATTGCACATTTACCAAGGACTTCTCCCTGCCGTGCATCTGACACAGAACAAAACATCTAAACAGGAAGGAGCCAACCAACACTGAATCTTCTATAAAAAACTCTATACTCACATTTGTAGAACAATTTTATCTTAATAAGCCTTGATCAAGTGAGAGCAGTGACATAATAAATAAGTACATACTTTATTCAGGCTCATTTACTTCTTAATTACGGATTAGGAGTAAGAGTTACAGTTTAAATTAAATATTTACTATATAAGTCTATACTACTATTACTGCCATTACTGCTACTACTGCTACTACTGCTATTACTGCTGCTACTGCTACTACTACTGCTGCTACTACTACTGCTACTACTACTGCTACTGCTACTGTTATTACTGCTGCTACTACTGCTAGTACTGCTGCTGCTACTGCTACTACTGCTACTACTACTACTACTGCTGCTCCTGCTACTGCTGCTGCTGCTACTGCTACTACTACTACAACTGTTAGTACTACTGCTACTGCTACTGCTACTATTACTACTGCTGCTCCTGCTACTGCTGCTGCTGCTACTGCTACTACTACTACAACTGTTAGTACTACTGCTACTGCTGCTGCTAGTACTGCTACTACTACTACTACTACTGCTGCTCCTGCTACTGCTGCTGCTGCTACTGCTACTACTACTACAACTGTTAGTACTACTGCTACTGCTACTATTACTACTACTACTGCTGCTGCTGCTGCTGCTGCTACTACTACTGCTGCTGCTGCAACGCAATGTGTAAAACAGAGGTGGCTCACAGTTTTCAGGGGTCTAAAGTTATTATGCATTCTGAACACCAGCAGAGTTTTGCTGTGATGGTAAAACTATCAACAAATAGCATGTTAATGTGCACTTCCTGATTATCAGTAAATAACCACAACAAGTTGATGCACACAGCAGTCAGTGGACATATTTGACCTCAAGAGCTGTTTATAATATATTCGTACTGGGGCAAGACAATTTGCACAGGAGGAAAAATGGGTACAGGGTTTTTAAGGCATGATTAAGGGCAGTTGTTAAAAAGCATTACTGGGTTTTCAAATTATTGTCCAATCTGCATGTAATTAGCATCTTGTTCTACCAATGTAATTTAGAAGATAAAATATTAGATACAGAAGTAAAAAGCATGCAAATTACTATAATGTACAAATGTCTGTACCTATTTTTGCAAAATGGGAATGGCAAATCTAAAAACAAAAAAAGTTAATACATGAGTAATATAACTAGATTTCTGCAAACCTTCAGAACAAAATCTAACTTTCTCCTCATCTCATCTCTTCATTTTAACAAGTCTCATTTTGATGATGATGATACATTTCTCTGAACTTTCTTGGAACTGGACTTGGTAATGATGGCGCTAACAATAGCAGTGGAGAATTGGGCGACTAGACTTGAGCTCAGCGTGGAGTCTCAAGTACTGCCAACAGCATCTCTGCTCATTGTCTGACAGTCTTCTGCTGTATGAATCATGATTATTTGATCCTCGTACATGCATGGACACCAGCCTAAGCCATTAAATAATACCTATGTCAGCTTGTCAGTACATGCTTTTAAGTCTAGCTAATGGCAAAGGATTTAAAGAAGCTGATTATGTAAGTAAGTAAGAATTAAGAAGATTTTATTTTAAATGCATTTAACGTGTACTATCTAACTTTTTCTGGTTAGAATGTTCCACACTATGATATTAAATAGGTCTACCTTAAATTTATTCAATTACAGGTGTTTTTATAGCTCAAAAATACCTAGAGAAACAGGCATTCTGACTAGAAGTGAAGTTGCCTCTCCACAGATCTGACCTGTAACTTGGTCTGGTTTGGTCTCCATGAAGATAGAAAGGTTTAATGGCATACTGTGAAACATTCCAGACAAAGCAATAACACCTCCATGAAGAAAAGCATCTGACTGACCCTCCACCTGAACAGTTACACATTGCACCATCAAACATGACCAAACTGTGTCCCCAGATTTGAGGTGAACAAGCTCCAATCAAATATATTTATAACTTGATAACAATAATGTAACGCTGATGTATTCTATATTACACAAACGTTGAACATGATGACCAAGTTGTTCAAGATATAATGTGGTGTTTTGGTTCTCAAGACGATTATCCAATCATAAAACAGAATGAGCATCACATGGTAAAAGGGCACATTTTTATACAGCGCTTTTCCACCTTCAAGGCACTGACAGCAATTTACATCAAGGAACCACTCATCCATTCACACGCATTCAAAAACCAGACACTGGGGGCGAAGCGGGTTAAGTGTCTTGCCCAAGGACACAACAACAGCATTCATTTGTGGGAGCTGGAATCACACCGCCAACCACCAATGATGTTTGAGAGCAGGATTTGTACCACCAACCTTCAGATCAGTGGACAAACACTCCACCAACTGAGCTACTGTCGCCCGAGCCACATGAGTTTCTTCTTTGGGTTGCCAGTTTCAATGTGGAAATTCAGGTACTTTAAACCTAAAAGATTCTCTCTAATACTGAATTGTCACTACCTAAACTCCAGCACCTGCAGCCAGTCATGACACAGTACTACTGCAGCTCATAGAGTGAATTCCGGAGGTTCCGAGCTTTCACATGAAGCATGTCCTGTCCATATAGTGAGAATGAGAAACATGTATATGTCCTCTAACTGCTTGTTAAAGCACTGACAACCCAGGTTCAGTTGCGACTGTGGTACTCGTTTAAAACTGTAAGAGCCCAGGCTACATACAATTCCTTTAAGAACATAACCAATTCTGAAATCTGGGTTTGACAATCTCGCCGAGGTGACAAGCAACTTACAGAAGCGGCTGACAGCCAACAAGAATGTGTAAAAAATAACAATACTAGCACAGTCAACAGCGCGAATCGTCACATAGTTTGAGGATTCAAGGTTTTTTCCACAATAGCAATAACAATGTTTATTCCATTGCCTGAGAAGCACACCGCGGCGTTGTTCTTGCTACCGCTCAACGTAAAATAAATAACTCCAAGTTGGTAAAAATACCAGCAAAGCAGATCTTTACGGTTGTCAATGGCGGTAAAAGTTAATTAGCCACAATAAGTGCTAGCCTGGTGGATGGCGCATCATTCAGCATACATCTGTCCATGATGGTGCTTTCCATTATGTGCAATATGTTTGGTACGTTACCTTAGCTGCCTCGCCGTTGTAAATGCGGTCGAAACCATAACTACTAGTAAATAAAATGAAAGGGAAGCGCTTCATAGGACAATATAAGAGCGATAAAAATCTATTCTCGCGGCATCCTCAATTATCAAGCACTCACATATGCTTGTAAATAGCACAGGCCCTGAGCAAGTAGAATAGATTATAATAGTACTAAAAGTGGAGTCGTACACTTGTGTTATTAGAAAGCAGACTGAGATGTAATGGGACGAGTTGGGCATTTTGTGATAATTTTTTTATTTTTTTTTTATGATTTTACAATATCAAAATCTGTGCATTTTGTGATCTGTGATTTCTTTGACAAAACCTGGACAAAGTAGGCAAGTTCAGTTTACTTTGAAATGTCACTGCTCTGCCTGGAATGTTCCACAGTATGACATTAAAAAGCTCTACCTTACATTTATTCAATTAAAGGTGGTTTTACAGCTCAAAAATACCAAAAATCAAGCATTCTGACTGCGAATAGGGTTGCCTCTTCACAGATCTGACCTGTAACTTACGATAATATCTCCACAAAGAAAAGCATGAGAAGACCCTCCACGAGAAAAGTTACACAATGCACCTTTAAATCTATTCTTATTGTAGAAGTAATCCGTAACAAATTCTTATTTTCTTTGCTTTTGGTGTAGTATTTCTCTTCTCGCACAAATCACTGGGCTTCTATGACTCGCCGTGAATACATATTGATTTGGCATTCAGTTTTGATAGCTCCAACACACAAGAACTATCATGTGTTTTCTTGACATTTGAACAGCCATAAAACTATTCACTTATAACAGTACATTCACAAAGTAATTTTTTTCTGTTATATTGGTTTCTATTGATCCAAGGAGTATAACTTTTTAGTGAAAAATTGACTAAAATAAAAGCAGTTTCTTTGATTTCTGTTTTTTTGCATTGAAAAACGTGTGTCCTTACTCTAAGTGGGCTTGCATCTCCACAAACCTGACTTTTATTTGGTTTGGTGAAGAGCGTTCTCTGCTTGTTTCTATGGAAATGTTGTTCCTTAATCTTTCACAGTGGATAATGGAACAAAACTCAAGGAAAATGTTCTGAAATATGGTTTTAACTTTCTATTTCCATTGACTTAAGCAGGTTATATCCCACCTACAGAAAGTTGCATATCATACCTAAGATATTCAAGATGCATTGTGTAACATTTCTAGTAAAGAGTCCCACCACCTACTTGTCTCCATAGAAATGTTTTTCTTGCGTCTAGAATGTTCCACAGTATAAACAGGGTTCCCACTTTTTTCACTGACAAAATTTCAAAACTTTTCCATGACTTTTTCATGATCTCAAGTGAATTTTCTAAGACTTTACAGCACCTACATGTGTACTGATCAGACTTTTAGGTCTAAATATGAAATGTTAACCCTTTCCTATTCACCTTATGGTTTGGTATTATAGTTTTTGAACATTCAAAATACTGTCAATGAATTTATTGTTGTCTCTTTAAAACAAAAGGCACAGATGTTCGGAAATAATCATAATAGTCTAATTTTAACTTAAAGGTTGTATGGAGGATTTTTTTTGTTTCAAATTGTCAATGATAGCATTATAGAGGTGCAGTAGCCTTGTAATTATGATGACCAAAAAAAGAGAATAAAAATTCATTAGCTCTGGACGTGGTGGGGCTAAACATTTGCCAATAGATAACGACATTGCCTCGTTATCTGTTAGCTGACAGGCTGTCAATCAATCTCCCTACGTTTCTAGCGTAACTGACTTGCCTGCGCGCCGCCGGTACGTGGTTTACGTACGCCTGTCACGCAGTCCACAGACGCTGTTTACTTCACCAACGCAATAGTTTTTAGCGGCTTTTTTGACCTATATCTTCCTCGCAGTTAGCACAAAGTTTGTTGCAATGGCAGACAAGAATCCAGGAGCAGTTAGCCGCAAAAGAAAGTCAGTTTTTGAGGTCGCTGAAAAAAGTACACAAGGGAAAAGCAGCAAAGCCAAACTAACTAACTGGATTCATTCCAACGATGGTGCAACTGAAGCAGACGAAGGGTCTGACGCATTGGTCGCCAAATTACTCCTGGACAGGTCACTTCTGCTTATTATGAAAATGTACTTTATTTCCAAGAGCTAGACAAACGTTTTTCAGGACACGAATGCGATATCCTATGTCTGAAAACGTAATTTTCAATGCAAAGAAAGAGTCCGCTTGCTGCTGCGTGTTGTAGCTAGTTCATTCGCACGGAAGCTCCACGCACCCTTCTCTGCTCCTCTCCCCTCTCCTCTCCCTGCTCCCCGTTCCGTTCTTCTCCCTGCTCCTCACTTCTTCTCCGCGCACGGAATCTCCACGCACCGCTCCCCTCTCCCCTCTCCTCTCTCCCTGCTCCGCTCTTCTCTCTGCTCCTCACTTTTTTTCCGCGCACAAAATGTCCGCGCACCCCCTCCCCCCGCTCCTCACTTCTCCACCTTGCCTAACCAACACTGTAGTTAGTTGTTTACAAGTCATTTGCAGCGATGAGTACTTGTTTTCTAGAAACAAACCTGTTTCTGGCGTAAGGAGGAGGCGGGAGGAGGCGTTTCTACATTAGGGAGCTGTGGGGGAGGGGGGTGGTTTCACGCATGCGCAACATTTGAAAAACGACAGTCGCTGGATTTCTCGTTCCTTGGAAAGTTCTCTATACAACCTTTAACAGAACACAGTAGTTGGGTAAACGAGATACTTTCATTGAATTTACAAATTTCCATGACTTTTCTGGGATTTCCATGCCCGTGGGAACCCTGTTAGATTAAACCTATCCACCAGGAGGGAGACAAGCATGTTACAGTGCAGGAATTACTGTATTTGTGAGCAATAAAACCATTGTTATGAATAAATGCTAGATGGATATGTTTATTGTCATACCATGGAACAATCCAGGCAAAGCAATGTCATCTCTATGGAAACAAGTAGGTAGCGGATCATCCACCAGAAAAATTGGCAGTGCACCTTCAAATGTAATTAAAACAACAGATATTTGTTTGCGTGGAGTTATCGGTTGTTCTTGTTGTTGTCCTCATACACATCTACCAAACTTATAATGAGATAATCTGTATTGTCTTTGCAACATGTACAACAGAATTGAAAGTCCCTCCAGTCAAAACAAGAATAAAACATTTCATAACAGGCTACTCAAATCCCACAATGGCTATTATTTACGCAATAGTCAACACAACAAGGTAATTTTCCATGTGTATGATGTATTGTAGATTTTAAAAGCATGTTAACAATTTGTCTTACTAGTCCCTCTGGCCCTGTCCAACCTACCAAGTCAAACAAACCTTTAATTTACTGCTCTTGGCACTGACCCACTCCCCTTCACCACACTGCTTCACACAGCTAATATACAGCAAGGTCATTCCTCAAGCCTGCGTAATTAACTAGCTAGTTCTATAGAAAGCCTTTAGGATACCATTAACCCGTGCTAGCTTCATAAACCCTGCGCAAACACCGGCTAAATACCCCGGCAAATACGCACACGACTGGAGAGGGGCCGGGAATCCATTTCATGAATATTGGATTTCATTATAAGCCAGAAAAAAACTGCTTCGGCGCGGATCATTCTTTAATGACCCAAAGTCCACTCGCATGAATCTTTTAGCAGCTGCTGTCTGTGTGATGAGTGAGGGAATATTAGCGAAGAGGAGGAAGAAGGGAACGGCCATTGCCCAATAGATTTAACAAGGCGAGACGTGCACCTACCTGTGTTGTGATGTGAGACGAGCAAGTAGTGTTGGAAGGTAACAAAGTACAAAAATAAGAGTACAATATTTAAGTATAGCTGTTAGGTATCTGAAAATTAAGAGATCAAACGAATCACTTGAAATCAGCCAAATTCTGATGTTTTAATTGTTCTAAATCTGCAAAAAATGACCCATATTACACTATTTTCTGATATATGTTAAAATGTTGTTTCATCACCAAAAAACAAAGGTGGAACTAAATCGTTGTTTTGAAAGTCTCAAGTAAGTCAAGTCTTTGACCTCAAGTCCGAGTCAAGTCCCAAATCAAATACAGGTAAGTCCAAGTCGAGTCTCGAGTCACTGGCCCCTAAGTCCAAGTCAAGTCCAAGTCGTCTGTTTTGAGCTTCAAGTCATTTCAAGTCTTTAAACCACAATGCAATTTATATGAATTTTAAACTAAATTGTACTTAAAAAAGTCATAGTATATTTATATATGAGTATTTATAGAATATGTCAGAGCTGTAGAAATGTATTTTTTTCATTTTTAAATGTTTTGACTAGATTTTAGTGTAAATAATTATAGTCAGAATAGAAAGAATTCAGATTTAAAAGTGTTTCTCAAGTCACAGGCCTCAAGTCCCAAGTCTTAGTCCATTTTATCAAGTCAAGTGTCAAGTCCTAAAAATAGTAACTCAAGTCTGACTCGAGTCCATGTCATGACTTGTAAGTCCCCACCTCTGTCAAAAATATAGAAAACAGACCTGGAGCTGTGTTTTGTTTCATTCACACATTTAACACACAAATCCTGCATATTTAGGCTGAGTTCTTCTCTCAGACAGAAAACACTCCTGTTCCACCTTTGTAACACAGGAAGTGCTCCACCGTGTTTTTAAACTCCATACACCTGCACTAGAATCATTTGGATGATTACAGTCCTGGAATTGCCAATCCCTACTGAACAAAAGGTAAAACATTGCTGTTACCTTGAAAACTACCACTACATGACATCACAAGGAGGAACAGAGCATTTTAAGTTTTGGAGATAGACTAAGAATAAAGGGGTTAACATGTGTGAATGAAACAAAACACAACTCCAGGTATGTTTTTGATGAGGTAACAGCATTCTAACATAGCTTAAAGTGCATTTCTTTAATAATTGAACTTAAGTAGATTATTTCATTTGATAGTTTTACTTGAGTAATCATTTGCCCCTGTATCTGTACTTTTATTTAAGTAACAAAACTGAGTATTTCATCCACCACTGCAAGCTAGCGGACGACTATTAGAAACGCAGCAGTGATCTAAGTGAGTGCTTTCGAACATATTTGCATAAAACTGGGATTTTGATTCAACACGACCTTGGCCCTCCGTCAAATTGGCCTGGAGGGCTGGAGAGTTCTGTTCCCTTAACTCTACCTTTCTTTAATGACATGGTGGTACAGGTGAACAACTCGCCGCGGGGGGAAAAATCTCTAAAGAAATACTTAGCTGGTACACTAATTGGCGAGACAGAGAGGTCCAGCGGCTGCTTGCCTCTCCGTTGAAGGTAAAGTACGATTCAGAGTAACTCGGGGATCGGCGGTGGAGGGGTGGATGTGGAATGTCGATCCAGAGATGCCTTGTTGGGTTGGGGGGTCTCAGAGGGGGGATTTGTCTGGTGCAGAGATAGTGGACAAAGGTCTAATGAGGAGTGTTAGTAGTAAAGCAAAGGAAGAGTTTTTTTTTTTTTTTTTTTTACATTCTTGGGTTGCAAAAAGGTGTTGGGGAGGTAACTTGCTGAAAATGTCAGAATGGGAAATGTAAGTAGATTTAGATGATAAGCAAAATTACTGATACTTATTTATGCCACTGAGACGAAAATCCAAGAGCAGATGTAAATCCCGAAAAATATTCTAAATCTACAATATTGTAAAAAACATGCCACAAATGAAGCACCTCCCCCCTAAAAATATATATTGTTCCATCAAACATATATTGAAGTAGTAGTAATTATTGTGACAGGCCTAGAAATGCATTGGTCATTTGTTACCTAAAAATATCGCAGTTCCAAACATGAGATCATGAGTGGTAAGGTAGATATGATTGAAGGTTAAAAGTCCTGTAACTGATTTTTTTTTCCTCATATACATGAGCATTTTGCTCATGTATATGCACCGATCCAGCTTTTTCAGTTCCCATACTGAGTCGATGCTATAGCTTTAGTAAGTAAGTTTTTTATTTATATAGTGTTTTTCACAGACATATGTCACAAAGACGCTTTATAAAGCATTATTCAATCACTCCATACTACTGTATACTATTGGTGATAAACTACTATTGTAGCCACAGCTACCCTGGGGCAACTGTCAATTGGCACCATCAGCCCCTCTGACCACCACCATCACTCACACACACACACACACCACTTATACTAGGAAATGTGGGTGAAGTGTCTTGCCTAAGGACACTGTTTTGTGACCAGCGCCCCACTGTGGCACCTGATTTTCCCAGTGGTCTCCCATCCAAGTACTAAACAGGCCTAGCCCTGCATAGCTTCTGAGATCTGACGGGATCAGGCTTTGACAAACCGGTATGGCTTTAATCTGATGATACAGGATATTAACCAAAACCAGATCAAACTGAAAATAGCTTTAATTTATTTTAAACTGAACATGGTACTTATTCTGTTATTTTTGACTTAAATAACTACAGAAATATTTTATATAAATAAAATCCAAACATAATGTGACTTTCTGGGCCGACTATGACTGGTAAATAGTCTTATTACATGAGTGTATATGTAGAACCAGGATATCTGCTGGACCAGTATTAGGAAACCGATATCCAGTCAGGTTCAATCATTGTATAAGCGGGTCTTGAGGTCACAATATGGCTGCTGCCTGCTGTCTGCATCTAATAATGAATCGTTTAATGTCACGTTAGCATGCCAAGTGTTGTTCACTTTACCGTGACGGCAAATCTCTGCACTGCTCGTAGAGAAAAGTGCATATAAACTCTTTGTGAATAATTAGGATGCTCGGAATGCATAAGATAAGTGAGGAATAACTTTAGACAACTGCAAACCTTTTAAAGTGAACTATTTTGATGTATGAACAGAGGCTTAGATTCAAGCAAGCACAAGAAAATGAGCTGAAAGGATATTAATCTTCTTCCTTTTATTAAGTCATTATAGATAAATACTGCAATTTAAAATGTCCAAAATATATCATAATGATCCACGGGTGTGATAGATTACAACTATATGGCACACAAAAGCACAGTATATCTTCTTTAACTCTTATAATACTTTTATATGTACTTTTCTTTTACTTTTTCGTAATAAGAAAAATTTGCAGCCTGAGTTACGCCAAGTTTTACAATGAAATTTGTTCTCTAGTCATTCCCTGTATAGAAGTACTTACTTTATGCAAGCCAAAGAACATAATACCCTTATCAATTCTAAATGTAGCTTCTGATATACTTATATGCCATTACGAGTGCGTGGCTAGCTTTGAAGGCTGTGGGGGGAAAAAAAAAAAACACTGCAGATGAAAAGACCATCCTTAGTCTTTTTAAAACACTGCGCAAATAGCCTAGCAACTAGCGCCTTCTTATTATTAATCACATACTCACAGCAACATAAGTACGCTTTTACCTGCTATGTGTTACTTGGTATTTTGGAAAAGGTTCCATAAGTGTGCTCCTCAAAGACCCGAAAATTGACTCTTGTGAGCTTTAAACCATGTTATAATGCTACCATTACCTCCTCTAAAACATACCTGGAGTTATGTTTGGTTTCATTCACACATGTTTGAGTAATCTTACATTATTAGTCTGTCTACATCTCCAAAGTTTAAGTTTAGATTAGTTTTAGTTTAGTTTATTTATTTAATGAAACAGGGACAGTGCACAATATATATTAGCCTTAACAGGACAGAGTCATTGTGCCAGGTTGTAGCACTAGAGCTAATTTCCACCTCAAAATGCTCTCTTCCACCTTGTGATGTCATGAAGTGGTAGTTTTCAAGTTAACAGCTACCTTTTACCTTTTGTTCACTAAAGATTGACAATTCCTGGTCTGAAATGATCCAAATAATTCTAGTGAAAGTGTATCGAGTTGAAAAACACAGAGCGTTTCTTATACCACATGACATCAGAAGGTGTAACAGTGTTTTCTGTTAGAGAGGAAAAAATTCAGCCTAAATTTGCAGAATTTGTGTGTTAAAGATGTTTGAATGAAACAAAACACAACTCCAGTTATGTTTGTAATGAGGAAATATGACATAGATCAGAAAATAATGCCTCTTTAAAAGAACAGCCGCTCAAGTCTGGATGTACAGGCTGAAATGTAATGGGACAAGTTGTGCATTTTACATAGCGTTGGGAAGTAATGAAATACATGTACCATATGCTGAATACTAATTTTGAGTAACTGTATTCCAGTTACCTGACCAGCGAGAACCACATACTTTGAAAAAACTTTACAAAGATGAGTGGATCTGGAGCTGTATCCTGTCTCTCCGATTCCAGAGGGTGTGATTGACAGGTGGATTAGCCAATCAGACAACGCGTGCTCCATTTGCGTCAAAAACAAACATGCCTGCCTACACATAAAGAAGAAAAATCATCAACTAGGACGCTCCATGGTCCAGCTCCAGTCCCTTCTACATTCTGTTCAATGTAGAAAATACAACAAAAATACAATAATTCCTTCTTTGAATAGGGGCGACTTAGCCTGATTCATCAGCCGGTTTCACTTCGTGGAAACCGTCTGACCTTGCAGCGTTAGGATTCGTTCGCTCGACGGCAGGCAGGTACTTTTTTTATTTAACCAATCGCTGCTATTTGGTCGTGACGTATGTAATGCGCCGCTAACGGGGCTAACTGGTATATTAAGCTTTTTCCCAAATCCCGTAGGAAGAAGGGCAATAATGTCTTTCCCCTTGATAAAATTCACCAAACATTCTCTTTGTTCCAACTTTTAATCCTCGACCCTGGGAATTGTAGTCAACACAGAATGTAAGGCTCTTTGCTGATTGGCTGGTGCCTGGACTTGCACTTCTGGGGTTCTTGCAAATAGTCTAGTGTATTCTGATTCCTGGCCTAGTCGCTGGAGAGAAATGAAATTGAGCGGAGGCACTAGGTGGCGCCAGCCTGGGTAGGGGAGACTATCCACAGGTCTGAATTGTAATGTAGCATAGTGCTGTAGCCTGCCCATCTCCCTCTTGATAGATCATCCTAGATAAAACAATAATATTTCCACGGAGACAAGCAGGTGGCAGACCCTCATTTAGAAATGTTACGCAGTGCACCTTTGACACTATTGTTATTATAATAATCAGTAATAAATTCTTATTCCCCTTGCTTTTGGTATAGCATTTCTCTTTTGGCTCAGATCATTGCGCATATACGTGTTGCATGATATTTTAGATAAGGTTCCATAAGTGTGCTCCATAAAGAACAGCAGCTGAAGTCTGGATTTACAGGTGGAGCAATAGAGGCATGAAATTAATGTCACTAGCAACCTGCGCACAGCTAATAAATAAAACACAACACCACAAGCTCACCGGCGGCCATATGGTGCGCAGAGTCTCGCTCCAATCTTGCTGCGTTTCATCCATCCTTGTAAGAGCTTTTCCAGCGAGGAGGAGCCTGATCCGAAGAGTCCATTACGCTCTTCTAATGTGGGCTTCTTTTGAGGTAACACTACGAGGCCATTACTGTCAGCCCACGACCTTCACCCAGACAGCACAGTGTGAGAGATCAGCTCAATGTCAAAGCAAAAGCGGTGCTGAAAGAAGACAGGCTTTATTCAATTATCTAATATTCAACTATAACAGACATACTTCAGCAACTTACATTTTCTTAGTTGTAAACAGCAATATTGATCTAAAATGGCTTAAAGGTCTTGTACGTGCTTTTTTTTTTTTTTTCACATTTTTATATAGCTCTTTGCCACCTTCAAAGCACAGCGCATTACAGCATGGAACTACTCACCCATTCACACACACATTCATACACCAGTGCACACAGACATTAGGAGCGAGGTGGGTTAAGCGTCTTGCCCAAGGATACAACGGCAGCATTCATTTGCGGGAGCAGGACTCACACCGCCAACCTATGGGTCTTTGGACTTTGTCTACAGCGGAATTCGAACCTTCAAACTTCTGATCATTGGACCGCCCACGTGAGTAAAATCGTCTTGCCCTAACGCAGATCTACTGTGTAAGCAGCTCTAGAGGTCAAAATAAATCAGCTGTGTCCTGTCTGCATCTAATTGTGAAGTATTTTATTGCCTGAGAATCAGCGTTATTCATGCTTACGTCACAAACCAGGAAGACATTTGAAAACATGCGATTACAACTTCTGCTATGGTTGCTGACAACGGGCTCGTCTAACATGGGATCTATTAAAACCATTGAAGTAAATGTGATCAGTGGTAAAATATAGACTGTATGTGCTGTTTGGAATCATCTTGAATTTGGTGCTCTCATCTTTTCTAATCGCATATACCCAATGCGCTCGGAGTTGTGTGTCAGTGGTGAAATTGTGAAAACTGAGGTATGGTTGTAATTGTTGATTAGGTGAACGGAACGGAACACTACACTGACATTTAGATGAAGAAAACTGGGCCTGGGAAGTTGTAATCGCCTCTTTCCAAAGGTCTTCCTGGTTTGTGATGTAAGCGTGAATAGAGCCTATTAGGAAGTAGACATTAGCATTAGGGATGGGCATGATTAGTCGATTAATCGATAATTGATCATTAAGAATTTCATCGATTACGTAAATTTTAATTGACAAACCGAATGCAGGTTGCTGTGCTTAGCGTGACCAAACGGGGGTCCGTACATGTGTCTCTCTGCACGCAGAAGGAGCAAACAAACACAAACAGTCAGTCCGCCTGCAAAGTACCGAAGTGCATATGCGTATTTAAGGATGACTTGTACAAGAAATTCCACACTTTCCGTTCCGGTCGGGACAAGTGTGAGGCCATGTGCACAAAGCAGCACATATGTTTCGGTGTCCAGTGGGAAAAAGCTTTGCCAGGTGAGACAAGCGAAATGTCGATGACGAGTCCCCACCTTCCACCCCCCGTACGGTGTCCTGGGTTTGACAAACGCAAATATGGTCACACTAACCTGTATTCCACTGAATCATGTCTTTTAATCCAACAGAAGTTGACCACATCAGCGCACAAGAGCTGTATTATTTATCTTCGCTTAGTTTATGCAAATTAGCGATGCGGTTTTAAGTTTCGTTTCTGTGAGAGTTGCGCAAAACTGAATTAAATACATTATAATCTAAAACGGATTGATGTGGCTCTAGAGTCGTTATGGTTTATTTGTCGTGAAGTTGAATTTATTTATGCAGATTAGTAGTGCAGATAGTAATAATAATGATGATCATTTTAATATAAAAACATTAATGATTAATGGATAATCGATCGTTAATTCTCTCGACGATCCATTAAGAAAATTTCATCGAATGCCCATCCCTAGTTAGCATGCTAGTTGCTATTAGCATTACCGTGATGCTTGCCCCAGTACAGATATATAGTTAAAGTTGCAATCAAAATGAAATTAGAAAGCATTGTATTGTCTGATAATCGGGAAAAGCACATTAGCATGCTAGTAGTTGTTAACATTACCGTGACAACAAAACTCCACTTTGGACTCATAAAGTTGTAAAAAGTACTTGTAAACTTATTGCGGTGAATAATTATGTTATAATTATATTTTCATGACATGCATCTCATGGTTCGATATTTATTGCGATATTTTGAGGAGGTTAAAAAATTGTGAATATGCTACTTTTCCTTTTAAAAGCTTTTGGTACTGTTATAATACGAAGAATTTAGATTTTTCTTTATGTAGTCTGCACTAAGTCCAAAGGATCATGGTCTATGTAGTTTCCCTCTGTTTTTTTTAGATTGGTGCACCATAGCAAGTTTATTTGTATAGAACAGTTCATAGACAAAGTATTTAAAATTGTTTTACATATTAAAAAAGACTTTAAAATCACAAAGAAGGGCATAAAACCCACATAACTATTAATTTAAGCAAAAAGACTTGTAATTCAGTATATTGTAATGACCTTTGTGAGACTTTTGACGCTACGATATCACAATATTTCAGCTATTGTTAGATCCCCACATGTGGAAAAAGGTTAAAGTCTTGGCACCAGAGTTATATATATACATGCAATATTCTTAAGGGACTCCAAATGTTAACACTTCATCTTCACATATTTCCAGGCACGACGCATAAAATGTCAAAGAAATCGAAAGTGCTTTTTTATGTATGAATTTCTTATGAAGTGTAGTTTGAGTTTTTAGGACGGTGAATCACTCCAAAATACTTTGAAGGATAACAGTGGCCTCCCCCAGCTTCCTGTCAAGAGCACTCAAAAATGCATGGGGAGAGATTTGGAGCTCTGCATAAAGTCAGACATTTTTAGACTTGCAACAAAAAGGTTTCAAATTCAGGTGACATCCATCAGTGTTCATTTGCACTGTGGATCAAATTACCGCGGTTCAAACGAATCAAAATCAGGCTATGTTACTGCCAAGGTAGAATTTCAGAGCACCTATTTCTTCAAAGTTGCAGTAAAGACATTTGCAAGTTATCTGTAATGAGTTAATAGCAATTTTTTGTACAACTCTGATTTAAAGAATTTGTACCAGATTTTTACAGTCTTAAAAACATGAAAAAAAGAACTAGTTAATTTGAAGTGGTCCAAAGTTATTCCTCACTTAACTTATGCATTCAGAGTTTATAAGCGTTTTCCTTCACCAGAACAGAATTTAGTCATCAGTGTACTGAGCACTTCCTGATTATCAGACAGTAAAAGGGTTTCTAATTTCGGCCCACTTATTTTGTCCTCAACTGCTTCTCATGCAATATTGGAGCAAGACAAGTTTTGCTCAGATACATGGGGATAAATTGTGCTTTAACTTGATTATGCACAGATAATATTTTCTGTATATATATATATATATATATAGTACCAACATCAATAGAATACATCTGACACCGCCAGTTTGATAAGGCTAAAAATACTCTAACTTCTAGATTTGGTTTGCAATTTGTAATGAAGGAATTTTGATCTGTGAGATGATCCAAATTAGTCTAGTGTATATGAATGAACTTTCAAAACATAGCTTCTAAATTACCATATTTTTCGGACTAAAAGGCGCACTTAAAAAATCTTTAATTATCTAAAAAAAAAAAAAGTCGACAGTGCGCTTTATAATCCGGTGCTAGTTATATATTTATTCTGGTTGTGCTTACTGACCTAGAACCCATTTTATGTGGTACACAGCACTCAAAAATCTGTCAAAATGTTTTAGTGCGACTTTTGTTAGCTATGAAGCTGCACCGCTTGATGGACTGTCGGAGCATTGCGGCTGCCGTAGTCAGGAACCTCGCGAAGTTAGTCCGACAGAAGCTGACCACATCAATGCACAAGGAGCGAGCTGCTTATAGTTTATGCAAATGAGCCATGTGGTTTTAACTTTCGTTTCAGTAAAATATAAACAAATGTGCACAAAGCTGATTAAACACATTATTACTCTATGTATATTTGAGTCCTCCTCGTAGGAAATAAAAATCCAAACTTAAATTATCCACCCACATTCATAATGCACATTCACCAAGACAGGGAGGCAACACCGGGCGAGTTACGCTATGATCTGCCAGTAGATCATGGATGCCTGGGCTAAGGTATCAAGTGCTGTCCGTTTGTTTCAGTTAAAGGGTCCAGCTCATGCAAAATCAACTTTTCAGAGCTTTCTACCCTCTAAGAGTGATGTGTGGGCCTTGTATATGTAGCTGAAGTGGTTTTTAGATTGATTTTGTGTTTTTTTAACAAATTGCAGTGTATTTCTGCCACCCTCCCACGTGACAACGAACTAAAGCTGCTACAACGATGATGCAGCCAGCTACACCTATGACTCGTTTGGTGTAGCAGACGGTGCCAGGCGCTCAATGCCAGCGTGTGACGTGATCATGTCCTCCAATGCGCATGCAGGACACTTTCAGGGCATTAAAAGTTCACACTGGAGATCATATACAAGTCATATTTAATTGGAAATGTGAACAACCTTGCAAAGGACTGGATTTCCCAAAAAATTGAGCATTAAACCCTGCAGTCTGCTACATCAAACATGTCATAGTTATTTTGCATGAGATGAGCCCTTTAATGCGCCTTATAAACTTTATGTATGACAATATACGAGAAAATTCAACATTATTGATATTCAGTCTTGTAATCATTGTAATAGTTCGAAAAATACGTTAATGTAAACATATCGACTAGGGGAGGGCAACCATATAGACTTTAAAAGATGGAGACCAAATATGATGGATTACTCATATGTCACAATTGGACTTTTAAAAGTGTATGGTTTCGGTGTGATATTATGATCATATTATAGAAGACATATTTTGCTTGTGTCTGCTATATAATTATAATCTATGACACCCGTGGATAATTACGGTATAATTTGCACATTTTAAATCACTATATTCATTTAAAGCATCACCAGAACAAAGAGTTGACACCTCCTATGGATAAGCTGCAGATCATGGTAGCGGGCACTTTTTTCTTCATTTGTATCAAAATGACAACACAACGCTGCCAAATCTACATACCACACACATTAAGAAAATGATTAAGAAAATAAATTTGGAGAACAAAGTAGAGAGCTGTGGGCGTGTGCAGGTGGAGGTGAAAATGGGAGTCAACTGGCAATATGGCGTCTTGAAAATAAGTGATTAAAGAGGAAACAAGTATAATATGGTTAAAAGTCGATTTTGCATGATAGGTCTGGTTTAACAGAAAGTACATTTTCTTTTACAAATTGTACCACTTCACAAATCGTGTTATTTTCAGACAACTTTTTCTGTCAAGACATTCACGCCTCTTTAGCAGCCATCACAAGCGAGCCTCTTCACTCCTCACAGCCATAAGTGCACTTTACCACCTCCCTACTGACATGCAACTTGTGATCCCACTTACCACAAACTCTGATGTTGTTAGGGTTGTCTGAAACTAGTATCAAAACCACATACTAATTTGAAGTATTTGCACATTTCCTGAAACAGAAATAGTATGAAACAATCCAAATTTGTCTTTCCCCAGTACAGATGCATTCAATAAGCTGCTCTTGGGTTCAAAATAAGTCTGCTGCGTGCTGTCTGCATTTCATTATAAAGCATTTAACTGTTTTTTTTTTTTTCGTTCAGGAAGTGTGTGTTAGCATGCTAGTTGTTGTTTATAGTGATGGCAAAACTCCACTTTGGTCGCTGAAAATTGTGAAGAATGTTTGTAAATTCAACAAGATGAATTACTAGGATGCTGGGATTGCATACGGTAAGTGAGGAATAACTTTGGACTAGGGCCCGACCGATATGGATTTTTTTGGTGACAGATAAAATGGAAGTTGGAGGTGCCGACAGCCGATATAAAAGCTGATATATTTAGTGATGTAAAAATTCACTATAAATCTTAAATTGATTACAAAACTTAGATTTGGCTCTACTAGATTATACTGTCATTCTGCCTCTTTACAGTCATATTTAAAGACAGTAGGTCGACTTAATGGCATTTTTGCATGACATTCTAAATTCTAAAGATTCTAAAGAAAGTAAGAAAACTACCACTATCAGCCTTTAGCTGTAAATGTGTGCGCGATAATCATATGCGTAAATGCCAATCATTCCCACTTCCGTTCACAGCTCATTTACATATCAATGCACGTCCAGTAACATGTACACAGCCACTATAATCACTTTACAATAGGCCAATAGAAGAGAAAACAGGCTGTTTATGTGTGGGAGCTACAGCAGCTAAGCGCTAACCAATGAGAAAGAACGAAAAGTAGCTTCATAACTGACACATCTGCAACACTCACCTGCTCATACAGTCTCCTCTCAGATCACAAGTGTTCACTAATAAGTTTAATAAAAAACAAGCAGTAGCTTTGTTGTTGGCTTAAACTGCACTGAAAGTTCACTTTTATCTATAGTCAGTTGGTATCGTGGACCAAACACAAGAGCATTCAAAGCCAGCGCCTCAGTGTTGCGCACATGGATCTTGTAAACCATCACATGTGAGTTACGTGACTCTTCAAGAGCAGTACTGCATCACAGACAGACAAATTACTCCACAGATAATGCGGCACCACATATTAGGACATTTATCTGTCTGTAAATTTGATTAAATGGACGTAATATAGAGAGTCTAAGCTTTATAAAGAGGTATAACATGCCCATGTGGACTATCAGCAAGTTTTATGCCGATAGGCGATATGTCTCCAAGTGCCCATATTGGCCAACCAATATATCAGTTGGGCCCTACTTTGGACTACTGCAAAAATTTGAAAAAGAACTAGTGCTGTTTTGAAAATCTGGTACAGCAGCTTTAAAGAAAGTATTATGATTTTGTGTTGAAAATGTTATTCTACTGTCTAAAAACAATGTTTCATCATCATATGTCAGTTGTTACATGTGCAAACCCAACTAAAACTTGACTACACAGAGTGCATTATAAACCAGACCTTCTCCATTCATCAAATCTTTCAGACAAAAACGTATTGAACCAACTTTAGAGAATTTTCTGAATAATTCATGAAGTTTTAACAGAAAATATTGAAGTCACTGCGAACTTTGGCCTTTTGTATTTAAAAATGTCACAGAGTCATGTTTTATTCCATTTACAAATCAGTTTCGACAAGCCTTACAAAATTAAGTCTGCTTTGGGACCGCACGCTGGCTTTTGATCCCAACCAAAAGATCTCATGCTTCAGCGAAAAACAGAATTCAAATCATGACCCTGACCTTTTAATACTTTTTTTTTTTCCACACAAACCCTGTTACTTCAGTCTTTGACAATGCGAAATCAAAGGAAGTCCAACAAGCACCATGAGACAGCAGTGGATGTGATTTTTAATAAAGGCACTTATTCCTAATGTGGTGAAGGGAGGATGGAGGGAGGGGCAATCCAATGAAAGAATCGCTGTTTTATTCGGAGTTCTGAAAATGCAGTGCTCCCTTGATAAGCACATTGAAGATGGAGGCAGAAATACAAGGTTGCTTCAGCTAATAATCTGGTGGGTTCTGAGGCATTCCACAAGAAAACTTCACATCATTGCTTTTCAAGAAGTGGATTTCAGATGCCTTTGAAATCCATGTCTGCAATTGGCACATCACATTTTCAGATATTCCACAAAACTTCACAAAAATGTTATGCCATTGTACATCTGCAAATACAAATAAATGCGGCGTTTTGCAAAGTGGAATATTGACCAGCTCTTGCCTTGAAGGTGGGAAAAGTGCTACATAAAAATGTGACAATTTACCAACAAATACCAACTTTTCAAAGATAGAAGATTTATATTTGACCAAGAGTAGATTGCTCTCAATTTAGATAGCAGGGGCAATAATGGCTCCGTAGTTAGTGGACAGGTACAACAACCACTTTTGCTCTGTTGTTGTGTCCTTAGGCAAATCACTTCATCCACATTGCCTAGTATAATAGCGGTGTGTCTGTGTGTATGAGGTCATTGATGGTGGTCGAAGGGTTCCAATGGCGCAGATTGGCAGTCCTGCTTACAACAACCGAGTACAGTATTTTCAGCGCTATTAGGCACACTCTTAAGCCTCCAACCCCATCAAAATAACAACCGCGAATCCACTCGGGTGTCCCAGCACGACTTCAGTAAACTACAAAGCCGCACCACCCGCAGCGCACGCAAACACGCACGGAGCAGACACGCGACGGAGCAGACAGCAGCCCCGCGCAGCGACCGCGAAACACACCCGCAGCACACACCCGCAGCCACACTCATCACACTCACTCCACGCGGACGAGAAACGGAACGGAGGAATGAACCGAAAAAGCAAGCGCAATGTGCCACTCTGAGCCACAACTGAACTGACAATCCAGCGGTCCCAGACAGCACCCTCCCTACACGCCACAACTGAACAAAGAGTCACCGTGAACGCGCCAAACAAAGTCCCACTGACCCATTGATTGATTGATTGATTCGTTTTTATTTTCGAGTTTGTGCCAAGACCCATCCAACTGTTGTGTTTTGTTTAAAGTCCAGTGTGGTTTATTTGTGAAAAAAAGTTTGAAAATAGACCATTTAATGACAGTGCGCCTTATAATCCAGAGCGCCTAATAGCCCGGAAAATAATGTACAGTGGAAAGTTCCTGTTCCTAATTATGGAATACAGCTCCAAATTCCCTCCTGCTAGCCTTGTGAGCTTCATCTGACTGGAGCCAAACGTCACACACCCTTAGTCCATTTCTTTATTCAATCTATGGCAGGGGTCATCAACCTGTAACTCGGGAGCAACCAGTAGCACTCCACCTCATTCCAAGTAGCTCGCCAAAGAATTTCTGAATTATACATATTGTGCTGCATGACTCAAATTTTATGAACTACCATTGTAAATGTATCATTTTGATGCCTAGATTTGTGCACTAATAAATGGATAAAGGTTTGTGTTTTATAGGTATCTAAGGTTATGTTCAGACTGCAGCCTGAAGTGACCTAAATCTGATTTTTTCACCTCTACGCGACCTGTATCTGATCTTTTAATGACAGTCGTAACGGCACAGACACTGATTTTTTCAAATGCGATCCAGGACACTTAGATATGTGCTCCTAAAACCAATACATTTTCTTTCTTTTGACATGCGACTTCAGTCTGAACGGCCAGGTCACCTACACATCACAAATGTACACAAACTTTCTTCTCGTCATACAAAAATTGTGTATGAACTCTGTGTCAGTGAAGCAGCGAAGCACATCTCAATCCGACCACTCTTGACTGCGACTCCGGACCCACATGTTTCCTTTCTACGGACGTTGCTGCTATTGCCCCACAAAACGCCATGGTCAAAAACCATCATCCTTCTCCTTCTCAATCTCCTCCTTCAAACAACTAAGCTGTACATGTTCTGGCTTCGGTACGACAGCAACTTTAAAATCGCCAGGTGCTCAATGCCAGCGTGTGACTTCATCGTGTCCTCCAATGCGCATGCAGGACACTTTAAGGGTGTTAAAAGTTCACACTGGAGATCACATACAAGTCATATTTAATTGGAAATGTGAACAACCTTACAAAGAACTGGATTTCCCAAAAAATCCAAATTGAGAATTAAGCCCTACAGTCTGAACTTAGCCTAACTGTTCCCCATCTAAGGCTCAATTTCTTGTGACTGCTAAAATTAGTAGCTCTTCGGCATTTTCTTTTTGTAAAGGTAGCTCACCGGAAGAAAAACGCCGGAGACCCCTGATCTATTGTAAGCCCTTATTATTATTATTATTATAACGTATTATCATCTATTTGGACTCTCAAGGCTGTGAATGTTCAAGCAACTGAACCTTTGTCTCCCCACTGAGCCATTCAAAACTGAACACAAATGCAAAACTACACGTCCTCCAATCAAACAATAAAACAAATTGAAATTCCAACATAGAGACTGCCATCATTCCCACAATCAACAAAACGTTCTATCCATTTTCCATCAGTGGGTTGCTTGCAGTGTTACAAGAAATACCAGCACAATCAGCCACTTGTAGAATGTTTTGCTAATGCTCGTTCTTGATGAGACTCTGAAACAACAGGGAAAGAAAAGTGAAGGATTCTGGTGTGTGCTTTTCCCCTGTGGCTCTGACGTCAGGCGCCACCAGCAGACAGATGGTCATCATGGAGCTCTAGTGCCTTTAAGGACGAGCGAGTGCAAACCCGGGTGAGTGGGCACAGCCAGGCTCCTCTCTTTTTCCTCTCTCTCTGTTTCTCTCTCCTCTCCCTTTTGTCTCTCTCTGTCTCTATTAGGGATGGGCATTCGATGAAATTTTCTTAATCGATCGTCGGAAGAATTAACGATCGATTATCGATTAATCATTAACGTTTTTATATTAAAATGATCATCATTATTATTACTATCTGCACTACTAATCTGCATAAATAAATTCAACTTTACGACATATAAACCGTAACATCAATCCGTTTGACATTATAATGTGTTTAATTCAGTTTTGCGCAACTCTCACAGAAACTTAAAACCGCATCGCTAATTTGCATAAACTCAGCGAAGATAAAACTACAGCTCTTGCGTCGCTGATGCGGTCAATTTCTGTCAGATTAAAAGACATGACTCAGTGGAATACAGGTTAGTGTGATCATATTTGCGTTTGTCAAACCCAGGACACCGTACGGGGGGAGGGAGGTGGGGACTCGTCATCGACATTGAGCGACTCTCACCTGGCAAAACATTTTCCCACTCGACACCGAAACATATGTGCTGCTTTATACACTGTGCACATGGACTCACACTTGTCCCGAACGCAACAGAAAGCGTGGAATTTCTTGTACAAATCATCGTTAAATACACATTTGTGCTTCGGTACGTTGCAGACTGACCGAATGTTTCTGTTTGCTCGCTCCTTCTGAGTGCAGAGACACATGCACAGACCCCTGTTTGGTCACGCTACGCACAGTAACCTACATTCGGTTTGTCGATTAAAATTAACATAATCGATGAAATTCTTAATGATCAATTATCGATTAATCGACTAATCATGCCCATCCCTAGTCTCTATATCTCTTTCTCTCCCTTCTCTTCTCTGCTTTCTTTCTCTCTTTCTCCCTCTCCAAAGGCTGGGTGATTTTGACTGAAAAAAAAAAACTCTTTTTCTTTATCTTTATTGATTTTCAATTCAATTTTCATTTTTCTTTTCCCTCTCCACTAAAAATGTTCTGCAAATTACAGTCTAGTCTGGTCTCTCCCCATCTTTATTTGTTCCACCTCTCTTTTCTTTCTATCCCCTATCTCTCTTTCTCTGTCTTCACCCTCCTCCCTTTTTCTTTTTCTCCCATTTCTCTCTCTTCGCCTCCCCGGATTTACTCTATTCCTTGGTGATGAAATCTGGGTTGCTCATTTAAATAAGTCCCAGCGCGGAAAAGAGGGAAATATACAGCTATGGCACATCAAACTATGCTGTCAAATCGCTGACAACCAGTATCAGAATAAACCAGTAAAGGAGTGTTATGGGCGGGTGTGTGACATTAAGTAACTGGCATTGATGAACATAATTAAAAGCCTGGTAGCATCCGCAGCATCTCCCATGTGCCATCTGTGCTACTTTAAAGGGAATCACTTCAGCTGTGGGGTACAATGAAAATCTCCTATGTGGCATCTGTACTGCATAAATTATCAACTACAATTCTTAAAGGTGACGTATGCAAATTTACCCTGGATTTTGAAAGTACCTTTGAACAATTCAGATTTTTTTTCTTCAGCCTGCTTTTCTTCTAAAAAGCAGGTTGCTCACTTTCATTGGAAGTCGTAGACACCCTTGGCTGTTCATTCCACATTTAAGTTAATTGTGTATTTTAGACCATCCAAGTCAGTGTTGTCCTCAGTAATTTTTTGTTCCATCTGACAATTTTGTGAAAACGCTGATATAAATCAAACCTGTTCATGTATTTTCAATGCGATGTTTTAAGATCTTATTACACAAAATTAACTACTTTTTCCTTGTAGTTCAGTAGAGACCGGCAATTCCAGGGCTGATCAAAATATAAAAATGATTCTATGGGGATGGTGTATGGATTTAAAAACACAGTGCACTTCCTGTATGACATCACAAGGTGGAACAGTGTTTTCCGTTTGAGAGAAGAACTCATTATGACATAGATCTGAAAACAGTGTAATATGGGCCTACGGCTGTGCAATTAATCAAATTTTGATGGCGATTTCGATTTGTGTGTCAAACAATCTCCAAAATTATATAATCACGTTTAAATGATAAAGCTTTACAAAGTTTCTTTAGGGATTTTTCATATAAATGATTATATTTATTTTATGTTTTAAATGTAGAGATCGTAGAACAGCTGGATACATAGTTATGTTTTTCTATGCCAGTTCAAAGTATATTTTATTCATTTTATGTTTTATAGATCGCAAAACTGCTCTAAGGTACATAGTTGTAACCTATATTTATTTTCAATTTGAATAAAAAAAAAAAATCAATAACAAAGTGTTTTTGGTTTTTTTTGTTGTTTTTTTTAAGAAATGCTAAATATAGGCATTGTGTAACTAAAAAAATTATCTCTTAAATAATCGTGATTTCAATATTGACTGAAGAAATGGTGATAATTAAATTTTCCATAATTAAGCAGCCCTGTATGGGCCCTTTAAATGCATGTTTAATAAATGTTTAAGAAATGAAGTTATCTCAAATATCTCAAGGAAAAAGTAAACTGACTAAATTGTTGCAGCTGAAGTTTGTTAAAAATACATTTTATGCTTTTATCTAGCTTTTAATAATAAACAAGTTCACGCTTTCTTCATTGGAAACCAATAGTGATCTAAAACAAGCTGATACAGAGAGGTCCACTGACAAGTATGTAAGTAAGTATTGTTGTGGGCGGGGATAAGGGGCAGGTGTAACTGGACATTTTCTGAGCACTTAAGCCTCAAATGCAGGACGATACAGGATTGCAAACATGCATGAATCAATCCAAGCACAACTTCACTGATGAAGTAAAACAATATATTAATTTGTACCTCATTTTGTGTAGTATATCCATTTTAATATAGTGCTACAAGTATAAGAAAGTATCAAATTATGACCGAACGAATGTCCCATAATATAGTCCCTTGCAAAAATAACTGAAATACCAATTAGCTGTTAAAGCAATGCGAGCCTATATCTGATAAACCACACCAAATCATTTCTAGGAATAAAGCTACACCTGCTATCATAAAACGCGCATTAATTCCGAGCACACTCCATACTGCTTAAAATCTAATTAAACTAAATCAATAGGAGGCTTTCTCAATATTGCGCGGAGCTCGGTAGGCCTAGACAGACATTCACATCTTTCTCGGTGGTCTTAAAAATAATCTTAATAGAGGCGCTGTGTCAATACGGGCTGATCATGATGGATTTGGGAGCAGATCAGTCCTCACACCTGCGCTGTCTGCTGGGCATTTGTCATGTGTGGTCCCCCCGCCTGCTCCAGGACCACCCATCCATTCTGATTACAGCTGTCAGGTCACGGAGCAAGCACAGGTAAAAGTAGGTTTGATAAGGTACACATAGTTAGGATAAATAGTTTGATGGAGGTGAAGGTGGTCGTTTATCTCCACATGATTTTAATAGGGTTTGAGTTCGCTACAATACTGCGTTATAACTAGACTTCCACTTAGACGTCCACAAACTTTATTCATCCACAAAGGGCATTATTTGGCCACAAAGGAAATTATTTGTACACAGTTTCTCACAGCATATTATAAAAACAAACTGTAACTGCAACTGTATAATAAATTCTAAATAATTAGCAGAAATAGCAAGAGACTGATGTCAAATAATGCATACTCATTTAAATGTATATGTACAAGTAAAAATAAAATATAGAACTATAGTAATAAAAATATATCTCAGCAATATACAAGGTCGCAAACAGTGCAAAAATGACAGGACATAGAAGTATCTGTTCCATATATGACAAGTATTAGTTCCATGTAGTTGCTGTAGAGTTGTAGGGAGTATTATCTGTTCCATAAGGGTGAGTTGTAGAGTTGTAGGGAGTATTATCTGTTCCATAAGGGTGAGTTGTTGTATAGCTGTAGGGAGTATTATCTGTTCCATAAGGGTGAGTTGTAGTAGGAGTATTATCTGTTCCATAAGGGTGAGTTGCTGTAGAGTTGTAGGGAGTATTATCTGTTCCATAAGGGTGAGTTGCTGTAGAGTTGTAGGGAGTATTATCTGTTCCATAAGGGTGAGTTGCTGTAGAGTTGTAGGGAGTATTATCTGTTCCATAAGGGTGAGTTGCTGTAGAGTTGTAGGGAGTATTATCTGTTCCATAAGGGTGAGTTGCTCTAGAGTTGTAGGGAGTATTATCTGTTCATAAGGGTGAGTTGTCATACAGTTGTAGGGAGTATTATCTGTTCCATAAGGGTGAATTGTTGTACATTTGTAGGGAATATTCTCTTTTCCATAAGGGTGAGTTGTTGTACAGCTGTAGGGAGTATTATCTGTTCTATCAGGGTGACTTGATGTACAGTTGTAGGGAGTATTATCTGTTCCATGAAAGTGAGTTGTAGAGTTGTAGGGAGTATTATCTGTTACATAAGGGTGAGTTGTTGTAGAGTTATAGGAAGTATTATCTGTTAAAGAATAGGGATGTAATAATAACCAAAATATCATGATATCATATCATCAAAAGTCTCACAATAATATCGAATCACAATATATCGAATTACAAGTTCCTTTGCTTAAATACATGGTTTTATAGTAGCAACACTTTTTACTTGAATTTTTGGGATTTTGATGGAAAGAATCCACAACAAAATCTTGTAAAGGTATTTTAAAAACCAATACGTGTCCTATCTACAATTATATTAGTCTCTCCAAAATATCGCAATAAATACCGTGTTAATATCGTACCAAGAGATCTGGATATCGTTACGTCCCTATTAAGAAATGGTTTATTCATCATGGACAAACTGATTTAGACTTAGTAATTACTTACAGGAACAATAAGTAGCCTACAGTTTTAAAAAGGTTCTACAATCACGACAGTCGCCAGTGTCTAAACCTGCACAAAGAGGACAAATATTGTTTTTCTCATTCTCAGTATCTGGACAGCAGCAACACAAGCACTGATTAATGACTGGCTGGAGGTACTGGGGTTTAGGTAGCGATGATTCAGATCAGATAAACAAACTTGATTTCCGCACTGAAACTGGCAACCCAAATGAGACGCGGCTCCTTCTGCTTTCTGATTGGATAATCATCTGGAGAGCCAAAACAGCAAAAAATTATAACATTAATAAATTTGACATGACCAATATTTCTTTGTGTCTCAGAATAAATCAGGATTAAAATTGTTATCAGCAAAGGCTATATTTGATTTGTATCTGGGGACAGAGGTCAGGTTTATGGAAATCTTATATACACTTCTTTTAAAATATGTCAAAGATCAAATTAACTAAAATGATCGTATAAATTATAATTTTTTTATGTCTCTGTAAATCTTACTGTTCAAGCTGGACCACAATTAGCCGCAACTTCTGATTTTATCTTAAATATCGGGATGCAGTTGTCTACTAATAGTCTTGCCATTTTCACATTTTACTTGTTTACTTTCTGTTACTACACACTTTAAAGGGCCCATATTACGCTAATTTCTGATCTACATTATAATGTTTTCACGTCAGAAACATACCTAGAGTATTAAAGATAAGAGATTTTGCTCAGTGATTAATTGACCAAGAAATTATTGCGATAAACGATAATATTGACATTTTGAGACCATTTTCAATATAATGACAATGGAATAAAAATGCAAATACACTCTTTCAATGATCAATAAACTTCCTAAAGAACATTTAAAAGAGGAACTGTAAGACAACCAAAAATAATGGGCCTAAATAAAACAGACTTGTTAACATAAGAATAGCCTAACGTAGTCTGGTTTACAGCAAGGACTTAACAAAAATGCACTTGAATAAACCACTGTTGAACCAAACACAACTAATATAAAATAAAATGGATCATAAGTTTCTGTAACAACATTGCTCTTAAAAGTTATTTTAGTCGTTGACTTACATGGGAATATTTTGTCCCCTCTCTCTGTGGCTGCTGATATGTGTTTGTATTAACCCGTGACACTGGTATCGTGTCGAAGTCTTGTGGGATTTCAGTGGATTTCGAGCTTTCCCGGGGCTAATCTAGTTGTTTCCGTCGGGTGAGGGTGTATGAGCCATTTCTTCCTGTCAGTTGCGTTGCATTTGAAGCATGTTAGCCGTTGTGACGTATCCCACTCACTTGTGTTGATGTGGCATTGTGACTTGTTTTGTCACACGGCGATGAACTGTTTTGGTGCTCTGACAGCGGCACTGGCTTGTTTTGCAGCAGCACAGACAGCGGCGCTTTCTGCACTCAGGCTGCGTGCGCACCCGCTGAGTTGATAAACAAGTAATCCGTCTGTAATCTACGCTGACATGTTCGTTCAAGCGTCATTACACTAAGGAAATAAGGAGTCAGAGCGCGATAGAAGCCTTTTGACATTCAGTCTCTTTCGTAGAGAGCGAGAGAGACGAGGAAAACAAACAAGCATGCAAACTGACATGATCACAGCCAGAAAAGTTATCGGGCTTGTTAAACGTTATCGTACGATTAACTGATTTACTGATTATCGTTACAGGCCTAACCTAGAGTTGTGTTTTGTTTCATTCACAACAACATTTCACACACAAATCCTGCATATTTAGGCTGAGTTCTTCATTCCAACAGCCAATTCCAGTCGTCCAGTTGTCGGTGGAATAGAGCATTCTGAACTTTGGAAATGTAGACAAACTAATAATAAAGGGTTACTCAAATATTACTCCAGGTGTGTTTTTGAGGAGGTGACAACATTCTAAAATGACTTAAAGCTCACAAGAGTCAGTTTTACGCAATATACTAGGACCTTTAAATGCAAAGAGACTGTCCAAATAGCCTGGCCATACACATTCCATCTATAGATCCACCTCCGAACACTTTTCCCATACCATCACTTGTCTCCATAGGATCCTAATGCACTGCGGTCTGTGTCAGGTACGTAGATATTGACCGCTCAGCAAAAACACGTTGTATTAGACTACTGTTGCCCGACATTAGGCAGCTAATTGCCCTTTTCTGACACTTGTATTATTTCTTAATGGAATTGGAGGCTGGGCTGGCTGGATAAAGGTCACGTCGATAGCCCCGTGCCCCCTTTGATGGAGAGAAAGACTGGCTGTTTGCTTTCTCTGACAAAATCATTTCGGCGCATTGTTTGGTCTGAAAACATTCGAGCTCCCGTCTGATGCAACAAACCTTGGACAGAATACCTGATTTACGTGCAATTTCTGCTAGAATTTATTTGGACGAGAGTGCAGCAAGGACAGGGTGAAAAGAGATTGAAATTTGACTTGGATCTCGGAAATGATTTCATCCATTTTAATTTGAGTCATATTTCGTCTTATTCATTCCGCCATACGAAATTTAAATTGCAACCAAACCTTGAAATGTTGATTTAGGAGGCGAGGTATTTGGGAAGCATATTGGATACTATAAACTTGCGCAACAAATTAGACTTTCAGCCTTCCATGAATAAATGAATGGAATATGGATGAAGGGCGTATTTGACAGCAGCCTTGAAAACTTAGAGAAATAATGGCTGGTACAAATACTGAGCACAGACTGGCCCGAGCAGAGCCAATGAGAAGCCAATGAAAGCTAATTTGAAATCCTGCTTTGAAATATTACAGGAGAATCTTGTCAAATTAGATGAATGAACTAAAAAGTAAACACAGGTACTGATTGGAGCCTTGGATGAAATAAAGTAAGATAAAAATGTAGTAAAAGTTGAGAAAATGCATTTAAACATAACACACAACTGGACGTCACAATATTAAAGATAAGTGCTACAATTAATGTGGTAAAAAAGATGATGTCAAGATTATTCATGATTATCAACACCATGCGACTGTGAAATCCTTAATTAATGGTAAATCACACTGTGTAATACATTGTAATTATTCTAGAGTGTGACCAGCTTTAGAAGACCTATGGTGCTTGTATCTGACACCCGTGAATTATTATGGTATAATTTGCTCATTTGAATCACAATATTGATCGAAAATGACTTATTAAAGAAACGATTCAGCTGATTCATGTTTGAAAACGGTGGCGCCCAGTGGAAGTCGGCGTCGCTGTAAACATCATCACAATAAAGAGTCAGAAACTCTGACGGAGAGCTGCAGATCACACTGGCAAGCAGCTGATCTTTTTTTCATTTGTACCAAAGTGACTACGCAACGCTGCCAGATCCTGCGCAAATCACCACTTAAGAAAATAAAATTGGGGAATGAAGTCAGAGCAGTGGGCGTATGCCAGTGGCGATGAAAACGGAGATTGGGTCTTGAAAATAAGCGATTAAAGATTACTCAAACACGCAGGAATCACTCCAAACACAACTCCAAACACAAAACGGATGAGTAAGTGGTGAGGGCTAACTAGAATATGGTTAAAAGTTCTAAAAAGACAAGTATACATAATAGGTCAGCTTTAAGAAATCAAGTCTTTGTGATTAATAAACAAAGAAAGCGAAATTATATTTTAAACATTTGAAAGCACTTTTTGGAGTATATGATTTACACATTTAGTGACATTGATAAATGGAGTAATACACTTCCTAATATGAAATCATCTCTGTTGACGTGGGTGTATAATTTATTTTGCTGTATGTAAATACTTGTCTCTTGAGCACAAAAGCAACCATCTAATTTAGAAATTTTGTAATGAATAGTTAATATATGTTTATGTTCTTCCTACTCCTTTTCGAGAAGTTGCACAAACATGAAATAAAACTAATCAATCAATCAATTTAAAAGGATTCATTTTTGCTTCTAAAGCTGTCATGTCTTTTTTTTTGTTGTGATTATATTGTGACCTGAAAAATCCCATTTACTGATTCACATTGACGTCCGATCTGCCAAAGTTATGAATTAAATAGTACTAAAGTTAGAGAATTATTATAAGAAACAACAGTAATCAAATCTACTCACTCAAATAGTCTTGAGAAATACTTTTGACTTTTGGTGATAATTGGGAGATTTAGGAAGTTTGCTGAAATGTTAAAGTATGTATTATTTATATGTGTTGGGACATGGGGCAATTACCAAACATCTGGCTATTCCATCTGTGAATGCAATCCTCATGTTTCCAATCAGTATTGTTGTATATCATGATTTTGCAGCTCCAAATTTGCCAATAAAAAAAACAATAAAACAGCTAGTATCTTCCTAGATTTCCACACCCCAAAAACCTGAACAGAGTTTTCAATAGCTGACTACCTCACAAGAAAAGAGCTCAAATGTTTCCTGGCAGTGCCCGCATCGACTGTCAGTAACTATTGAGGCGTCACAAGAAGTGATCTCAGAGTCTTTACAATGTCACCATGTCCGACTAATACACACACAATCACACAATTCTACCTTAACAACTCCAAACCGCCTTAAAAGGACAGTGTACCTCTATCTGTCAGGCTGCTTCAGGAGTTTACAGGTTTACTTGTTATTCTAATAATTACTTGGTTTGGTGGTAGGACTTGTGATAAATATCTGTCATAGTTTTTACATCAGTTAAGTCGCGGTTTGTGAGAAGAAAGTTGAAATATAAAAGTAAGTTATGAACATAATTGGACCACAGAATGAGTACAGTGACAGTTTATAAACTTATAAACAGGGGACGTCTGCCTTTTTTTGATCTGTGATGCAACAATCCAGGCAAAATGCAAACGGAGAAAAATGACTCTAGATTTCTGGATTAATCAAACAAATGTGAATGAAGCAAAACACAACTCCAGTTACATTTTTGATGAGGGGGACAACAGTATAAGATGGTTAAAACTTGCATAATGTGTGTCCTAAATAGCCGTGTTGTCATGCATTTTACTAGTCTAATCGTAAGTGTTGTGTAATTTAGTTGTGGACATTCTTTACAGTATGGGTACTAGAGTTATGGAATTACCTCTACTTATGTCATATCTGTTGTCCGTGTTCAACTAGGAAGAAAAAGTAAAATTATAAGGAAAGATTTTTTGTAATATCTTAAATATAGTTGTGTTATGTTGTGTTATGTTAGGGCCCATATTATGGTATTTTCTGATCCATGTTATAATGTTATAGTCCAATGAGATTCGTTTAGTCTTCCGATAATTCATGTTATTAGGTTCTTTTTTCAGACCAAGAGTTTGTTTTCATACCTTTCGACTGCTTCCTCAGAGTGGTCATGCGATGTTTCTGTGACGTGTCAATTCAGCTGATTTATACAGGTTTATTTCGCCATCTTCTTACCGGTGGAGGCAGGATGACAGCGCCATCTGCAGTCCGACTTCCTCAGGACAGTATATCAGGTGTGTGAGAGTAAAAAAGCCCCCTCGTCCCGGTTTATAGTCCCGTGAGCATGTTTCCGTATTTCGATTGCCTCCTTAATCCAGCGACGGTGTTTGTTTGTTTTCCGGTATTCACCTGTATAAATCAGCTGCCCGGACATGGCACAGGTACATCATGTGACCACTCTGAGGAAGACCGCTAGTGAGCAGTCGAAACTGTAAGGTATGAAAACAAACTCTTGGTCTGAAAAAAAAAACTAATAATAAATGCTATTATGTTGTTTCATCATCTAAAACATACCTGGAGTTGTGTTTTGTTTCATTCACATGTTTAACACGAAAACCCTGCATATTTAGGCAGGGTTTTTATCTCTGTTCCAAATTGTGAAATGCTCCACCCTGTTTTTAAACTCCATACGCCTGTACTAGAATAATTTTGATAATTTCAGCACTGGAATTGCCAATTTCTACTGAACAAAAAGGTAAAAGGTAGTAGCTGCCTTAAAAAAAACTACCACTACATGACATCACAAATTGAAACAGACCATTTAGAGCTTTGGAGACGTGGACAGACTCAAGCATGTGAATGAAACGCAACACAACTCCAGGTGTGTTTTTGATACGATAACATTCTAACACTGATTAAAGCTCACAAGAGTAAAATTTGATTAACATAGGACCTTTAACTGTCTGCATCTTGTAGTCTAACCTGCATGTGCACTTTAACTACTCCAAACTGCCTTGAAAGCACTGTGTATCTCTATCTGGCAGGCTGCTTCGGGAGTTCACTTCAGACAGGGCACAAGTTGATTACATTCTGCGGCGGTTGGAAATGGCACATCACTACCGGTGGTATTGACGGCGCCGTGGACGACGATAGCAGAGGATTCTCACGCGTCATGGGGCCCGATAAGTGGATTAATGTGGTCACCTGGAGATAAATAAATGAGCGATCAGACAGACAGACGGGAACGCACAAAACTCTGATCCACCCGCTGTAATGAATCGTTTGGGATGCTTAAGGACGAGCTAAAAGGGGATTACTGTGAAATGCCACGCAACTTTATACAACCAAACTACTTAAGTCAGTGTTATGCATGAGAATCAAGCAGAAAACACAAGAGCTCTTTGGTCATCTGGGCTATAAGGACTTTAAAACACATGAAAGAGGTTTTTATAATGAAGACACTGGCATTATTGAATTAAATGTCAAACAGAACAAATCTTTTCTTTGTTTTTTATCAGTTATACATTTAATTTGTAACTATTCTCTATGAAGAAGCCTTAAAGGTGCACTATGTAACTTTTCGGTTGGGGGTCCGTCACCTGCTTGTTTCTATGAATATGTCATTGCACAGCCTAGAATGTTCCACAGTATGATATTAAACAGATATACCTTACATTTATTCAATTACAGTTGGTTTTACTGCTCAAAAATACCTAGAAAAACAGACATTATGACTGTGGGGTTGCTTTTCCACAGATCTGACCTGTAACTTGGGTTTGGCTTGGGCTCCATGAAGATGGATAGATTTAATACCATACTGTGAAACATTCCAAACAAAGTAATAACGTCTCCACATTGAAAAGCAGGCTGCGGATCCTCCACCAGAAAAGTTACACAATGCACCTTTAAAATGAGTTTTAACAGCTAAACTCCGCCCACAACCACATTGCAAGTAGAGCTGCTAAAATGGTGATAAGAGAGTGGGAGAGGACGAGGGGCGGGGTCTAGTAACAGGTAACCACACTTCAAACTCCGCCTCTTGCTGGCTATAATCAGGGCAGTCTTTTGTGACGTCACCAACTACTGGAAATTTCAGAGGCCATTGAAGGCAGCACAGCCTTACATTTTGGCGTTTTTTACCAGAAAGAAATGTACTTACTTGGCAAAAATGACTAGGAACAGCGCAGAATGCTATTTAATAGGGGTGTAACGATATCCACGTCTCTCGATACAATATTGTCGATACAACATTTATTGCGATATCATGGAAAAGCTTGATATGGTGGGGAGGCTCACGATTAGCGATGTAACAATATCCAAATCTCTTGGTATGATATTTTCACAATACACATCTCACGGTACGATATTTACTGCGATATTTTGTGGAAGCTAACTGAATATCTCCTCTTAAAATGCCTTTACTAGACTTAAAAGTGCTTAGAAATGTTATTTCTTCATGTAGTCTACATTGAAATGGAGCAAAGGATCATGGTCTATGTAGTTCCCTCTGTCTTTTTTTAGTTATTGCTGTACCATAACTTAATTTAAGGAAAGAAACTTGTAAATCTTTGTGGTCCATGATATTATTGTGAGAACTCTGACAATATGGTATCATAATATTTCGGTTATTGTTACGTCCCTATTATTTAAACAACATACACACAGTTTAGTAGTGAAAAAAATGTGGATTTAGATTGTTTATGTTAAATGTTTGAATGTACAATAGAATCGAAAAATTAACTCAATAGCCTCCGCCCTCCTTCTTCTGGCCATTTTTGAAATATGGACCATTTCCTTCTTTCAGCCATATCCACAGCAGCAGCAGTAAAACTATACCTTCTCAGCCTACTATCTTCTCTTCAATGCCATTTTGATTACATTGCTGTTGGATCATTCATTTTGAACTTCTGGGTATTACTGAGGTCAAATTTGTAATTACTGGTTCCATAAAGATACCAGGCAATATAGATAAAGAAGACCTATTATGCTTTTCCAGGTTCTTATTAATGAACTATAACATATCATTTTACATTTTGTTCATTGTAAACCACAATATTGATCTGAAATGGCTCAATAATAGAAATAGGACCATTAACTTCCTGTTTAAAACGGCACATCTGGGAAAGTCCACCTCTTCACAGTGAAATTTCAGTATTGATTAGACCTGTGCTGGAGATTTAAAGTTGCACTATGTAACTTTTTGGCTGGGGGGTCCATCACCTGCTTGTTTCTATGAATATGCCATTGCTCTGCCTTGAATGTTCTACGGTATGACATTAAGCAGCATTACCTTATGTTTATTCAATTACAGGTGGTTTTATCGTTTAAAAATGCCTAGAAAAACAGACATTCTGACTGAGTGGGGCTGCCTCTCTGCAGATCTGACCTGTAACTTGGGTTTGGTTTGGTCTCCGTGAAGACAGACAGATTTAATGCACCTTTTAGGATGAATATCAGCCTCTTGATATATCGTCTTATGTTTTTCTTTCCATCTTATATTTAATTTCAACTATGTATTGATAAACACAACAAAATGGCGTTAACATAAGTTGAAAATATTATTTTATTATTAGTTTTAAAGTTTGCAGTCACTGGATCAATTGAGTAGAACTCCATATATAAAAGTGGCACATTGGTGGATGTCTAACCAGCTGAAGAACATCTATATTTTGTGCTCGGATTGAGAATAGCACAATAGAAAATGGCTCTCTCCTCTGCCCTTCACAGCAGACAGGCTAACACCCAATACCTCCGCAGAGACACGAACATCACAATCTGTTCCACCAGGACACTCATGGACGACCTTTGACCTCCAGAGTACACCTCTGCACTGTCAAAACAAGGACAACAGTCTCAAACACTTTCGGTCCAAAAAATATACAATGGCCATGAGAAAACTGAACTTAGCGAGCAAAGAACACACTACACAGAGAAAGGTAGTACTTATTGAACATTTATTTGCGTAACCTTTCTCGGAGCATACATTTACTCCTACTTGAGTAATTTTTTTTTTTATTGAAGTAATGATACTCTTCAGGATTTGGTTACTCTTCCCACTGTGACAAAAACTTAAATGATTTGAACGTTTGTGTTTCTTGCACCACCTCCTCAGATATGATTTAGTGTATCTAATTTTTGTGCTCCATCCTTTGAAAATACCTTATTGTGTGCATTATTTAAAGGTGCATTGCATAACCTTTCTGATGGAAGGTCCGCCATGTGTTTGTTTTTAATGAGATGTTTCAACTTACCGAGCTCCATAAAGACAAGCATGTGACACCACCAAGGTAAATTCAAGTTACGGGTCAGATTTGTGGAAAGGACAGCCCCCTCAAAAGTTCAAATGCATGCTTTTCAAGGTATTTCTGAGGAAGGATAATCAAACCAATGCAAGATGACTTTAATGCTATATAGTGGAACATTCTGGGCAAAGCAAAACATACACCACCTGAAAAGCTACACATTGCACCTCTAATTATTTGTCAGTGGCATGGCAGGTTTAACTTATTCTTACTTGAGTAGTACTGTTCAAAGTCATTTTTTGCTCTTTCTCAAGTCATTTCTTGGACCACTATGTTGTACTTCTACTTGTTTAATATTATTTTGGTGTAATGTTACTCTTATTTGAGTACCATGTTTGGCTACTCTACCACCTCTGAAGCTACGTTTGGACTTTGGTCAACTTTGATGTACTTTGATGTTTGGTTTGACTTGGCAGGAACAGTGGAAGTTGGCCGGGGAGTAGGTGAGAAAGACAGGAGTGGAATTGGGCACAATGGGAGTTGGATAGGTCTCTCCGTGCACCATGCCATGCAGTTGGATGCAACATGTACTTTGTGGATTAGAGCCAAGTGTAGTTCTGCCCAGGGAACTTCCAACCAGTACCAGCTTCGGCCAATGTCTGCAGGTCACACGCCGTGCAGCTCTACAGTGCTCACTCATCTTTAAACAGTTCTATTGATTATCTCTGTAGGGATAGGGTTTAATTAGCTTTAGATATACGCAGATAAGTCATTCAAATCCAGTGTATTCAAATCCAAAATATGGCCATTAAACCACATGCTTTTATGGCCACAGGGCTGAATGGTAGATCTCTTGAATAAAAGTCTTATTTTATGCAAAACTGACTCTTGTGAACTTTAAGTCATGTTTTAATAATGTTACCTCATCAAAAACATACCTGGAGTTATGTTTTGTTTCATTTACACGTCTGAGGAACCCTTTATAATTAGTCTGTCTACAAAGCACAAAAAGCTCCATTCCAACTTGTGATGTCAAGTTACCAGCAACCCCGTTATCTTTTGTTCAGTCGCGATTAGCAATTACAGGGCTAGAATTATCCAAATTCTAGTGAAGGTGTGTGTAGTTTACAAATATAGTGGAGCACCTCCTGTATTACCACATGACATCTGTGTTTTCTGTGCGAGAGAAGAAATCTGCCTAAATGGAGGCTGGAGTTAACATCATCAGACGTTTAAACCAAAATCAATTCTCAACTAACATTGGTGTAACTAGGCAGATTATGACTCATTTACAAGTGCTGAGAAACAGTCAACGGGCAAGTTGTAGACTGGTCAATTTGGAGACTATGAAAGAAATAATTATCTGTATCTACAAAGTCTTAAGAAAAGTGTCTAGAAAAGTGCTAGTTTAATCAAATGCACAATTATTAAAAGGCAGCGTAGGCATTTAAATGGCTTTGAGCTGTCAAAACTAAGGATGTAACAACAACCGAAATATCGTGATATCATATGGTCAACAGAAGTCTCACAATAATACCACGGGCTGTCACAACATATCGAACGACAAAATCCTTTACTTAAATGCTTTGTTTTATAAAACCAATCAGAGGTGGGACCAACTCGTTGTTTTGCAAGAGTCAAGTAAGTTCTCAAGTCTTTGACCTCAAGTCCAAGTCAAGTCCCAAATCAAATACAGGCAAGTCCAAGTCGAGTCTTGAGTCACTGGCCCGTAAGTCCAAGAAAAAGTCCAAGTCGTCTGCTTTGAGCTTCAAGTCATTTCAAGTCTTTAAACCAAAGTACCAAATATAGCTTAGATTTTAGCATTTTTTATTAATTTTTAATATAAATTCTACTAATAAAGTCATAGTATATTTATATATGAATATTTATAGAGTATGTATGAGTTGTAGAAATGTTAATGTTTCCTATTTTAATGTCTAGACAAGATCTTAGTGTGAATCATTACTGTCAGAATAGAAAGTATTCAGATTTAAAGGTGCTTCTCAAGTCTTCTCAAGTCACAGCCCTCAAGTCCGAGTCAAGTCCCAAGTCATTGACCTTCAAGTCCAAGTCGAGTCCCAAGTCTTAGTTCATTTTATCAAGTCAAGTCTCCAGTTCTAAAAATAGTGACTCCAGTCTGACTCAAGTCCAAGTCATGACTTGCAAGTCCCCACCTCTGGTACCAATAGCTAATAAACATCAGGAACTACATATCCCATGATTCATTTCAGTGCAGACAACATGAAGAAATATGTTTTTACTTGAATTCTTGGAATTATGAAAGTTCACATCAAAATCCTGTCAGGGTATTTTAAGAGCAAAGTGTCCTATCTGCACTTATATTAGCCTCTCCAAAGCGTGAGATGCATATTGTGATAATATCGTACTGAGATTTGGATATCGTTACATCCCTAGTCAAAGCGTAGTCCTCACTCAATGAATTGTTATTTTTGTAATTTTTCAAAGCAATTCATCACTTTTCACAACTGTCAGTGTCCAAAGTCACTGTAATGCAACAACCATCATGCTAACAGAGCACTAAAGCAGACAATAACAACACTTTTGATGCAGACAGCGTACAAAAGCCCCATTTTATTCTATTTTTACAATATATCTGTACTGTGGCAAGGTGCATTTCACTTTATTATACGGGTATAAGCCATTTAATACAGAAAGTCTCTGGCTAATTATGATTTGCTTCATAATCCGCTTGCTCATTTCTTCAAACACATCAATCTGTATATTCATGAGTCCACCAATATGGTACACACATATATATTTACTATACTTACATGAATCGTTCTCACCAAAGGCAGTTCCTCACATGTCTCTTATTTGCATTCTAATAATATGCTAATCTAATATTTGCCACAACCTGTTGCTGTATGACAAGCTTCATTTATTATGCACACATTAGCGTGGGGGTCCACTGTATGAGTATGTTGTTAGCATGTTACAGCGACTGCCTTACCAGTGACATATTAAGTACCCCAGCCTCCCTAATGTGTCAATCAAATCACAGAGCCAGTGACCCCCGACCATCACAATCGCACCCAAACACATTTTTATTGCGAAATTCCACCTAATCATCTGCCAGCAAATTCTATCAATCTCCATCAGCAGTTGTTGCAGTTTTTTCTTCTTTTTTTCTGTTCCTTACCCCCTCCCTCACACCATCTGTCTCTCTTACTCCGTTCCATCATTTTTTCATGCGTTCTCCATCCGTCGCTATGGCCCCGTCCACCCCCGTACGCGGCGAGTCGTGAGTTCTGGCGAGCGCTGTGGAATTAAACATACATGCGGCGTAGCGTGCACATTTCACGGCACAGTGGCCGCAAAGCCGAGGAGGTGGATTTGATTGTGGACACGCCCCCCAAGTCCGCCGTCTGGTGAGCTGACCGCCTCATTCTCATTTAGAGGAGCTCGCTGTGTAAACTCCACACCCACAAGTGCAGGTGCTGGCTGGAATTACAAATGCGTACAGTGTGGACGGTGGACATGGTTATAAAGAAATACTGCACAGGGAAGCAGAATAAAAATGTAATGTATAGTTTAACTCTTTCCCCCCTGGACGCCTACTAGGAACAACCCATACATATGTTACTAGTTCTACCCATAGAGCATAAATGCATAAAAGAAAACAGACTTCCACGAGTGATAATAAATGATTTTTACATTCATGAACTTAATTGTAACACAGACATATTTGGTACTATATATTCATAAAAAAAATAAAAAATATACTTTGTCAAAGTATTTAAACAGATTTCATATCACCAGATACAGTATAGCCAAGTGTACACCTGTTTTTACCTGTTGTTCACCTGTGTGGAGCTAATTCATTTTTTTCCATTTAACTTATTCAACTCATTTAGCTTATTCAACTTATTTTATTTTTCAACTCATTTAGCTTATTCAACTTATTTATTTATTCAACTCATTTAGCTTATTTAACTATTTAGCTTATTATAATATAATAATAAAACTCTTCCCCGTCAGTTTGTGTCCAGTATTTGTCATCTTGGTTACTTTCTCGAGTGCAGAGCTCTGCATAAGTGTTTTTTTCTGTAGCGATTCTGTTATACATCGCATCTTGGAAAAAAAGACTGAAATATTTTAAAGGACTGGCCTGGGCAACATCCAGATTTCAGGGCAATTTTGGTTCATAATCGAGTATAAAGCTCAGATAGTTTGTTTGGATATCGCAGGACTCCACACAGACGCATCAGCGGCATTCTCACCTTCTCCCGAAAGTCCGTCGCTATCGCTGTTTTCCACTTTATAATCAACTTCAACATCATCACTTTGAAATCTATAAAAGTCACTTTCTCTAAACTTATCCATAAAATACGTCCGCTCCTCATTATTTCTAAAACTGTGCGCCGCAGCGCCGCGATCTTTCCATTGCACGTGTTTCGTGTTGTGTTTTTCCGGAAGCTACCATCGTCACTATTTCGATTAACTTCGGAAAAAATCTGCGAAAACATATCCTTGAATCCTATTGGTCAGTCTAGTGTGGGTTGTAGTGGCCCCCACCGATCACAGTCTCTGTTTAAATGTGAAAAACCGAGCCGTTTCTAAAGGTCGTCAAATCTCGTCTTTAGTGATACGGCGGAGGTGTCAAAAGTCGTCATTAAGGGTTCAGGGGGGGTCGTCAAATGTCGTCTTCATGGGGGAAAGAGTTAAAGGGCTCATATTACGCTATTTTCTGAACTATGTTATGGTGTTATTTCCTCATCACAAACATACCTGGAGACCTGGAATTGCCAATCGCTACTGAACTAAAAGTGAAATGGTAGCTGCTGACTTGAAAACTACTGCTTCACAACATCACAAGTTGGAACAGAGCATCCTCAGCTTTGGAGATGTTGTCAGACTAACAATAAAGGATTACTCAAACATGTGTGAATGAAATAAAACACAACTCCAGGTATGTTTTTGAGGAGGTAACAACATTATAACATGGCTTAAAGCTCACATGTTGACAAGTACACAACAGCAACAAAAGGGACAAGGAAAATCTCTACTGATAGGGTATTAAAATACATATTCAGATGAGAGATAGAGCAGCAGGATGATATATATCAGTTTGATATTTGGACTTTTAAGTGTATCTGCTATCTGTCTGAAATCTCCAGCACAGGCAGATATGTTCCTATGGCCCACCTGCTGCTTAAAAAGCACACAAAGCTTTATTTTAACACTTGAATACGAAGAGATAATCACAATCACAATCATTTGTAATTGAAAAATAAATTAAAATCGACCTTACATATTGGCCCAAAAAAAGCAGCAGATCTAAATGGCCATTGCTTTATCTGGAGTCTAAACAATAAAAATCAATCATGAAAAAACACATCAATCAATTACAAAACACAATACTAGGACAAAGTTGGAAATTTCCTGAATCGGTTATAAATCAAATTAACCATATCAGAACTATTATCAAACAACATAATATTAAAGAAATTACTATTAATTTGAGAAAAAAAAAAAAAAAGAAAAAAAGTGTTTTTGATCTCAACATAGTACTGAGACTTTTACTTGGTATCAAAACCGACACAGAAATTGTAGTATCTTGACAACCCTACTTCAGACACACTGAGAAAGAGACAGGATAAAAATAGTAGTAAGTAGCTTTGGAGCTTTGCATAGTGATGACACTTGAAGCTGAAAAGATAACATGTTGTGGGGGTTTTAAAATCTATAGGGGGAGACGGCCGGCCTGACACTGATACTCAAACGTGCAAATGAAACTAAACACGACTTAATAAACGCTTAACAGGCCAGTTTTATAGGATCTTTGATGAAAATGAAGACAGGGTGAGGACGTTGGTGGTTTTGCTGCAGCGATGGAGATTTGATGGTTTGTGAATTTGTCAAGCTGAAGAAAGAGAGTGTTCATTTGACTGGTTAAAAAGAGATGAAGCAAACTGAATTGACAGGTGACAAAAGGTATGAGCAAGAAATACATTCCCACGTCCTATATTATGCACTTCTGTGAGCTTTAAGCTACATTATAATACTGTTAACTCATCAAAAACATACCTGGAGTTGTGTATAGTTTCATTCACACAGGTTTGAGTAACCTTGTATTATTAGTCTGCCTTCATCTCCAAAGCTCAAAATGCTCTGTTCCACCCACCTTGTGACATCATGTAGTGCAGGGGTGTCCAAACTTTTCTCATCAAGGGCCACATATCTAAACACAGACGAAGCAGAGGGCTGATCGAGGGCTGTAGACCGGTGCTCAGTACAGTGAATAATTGAAATATGTGCATGTTTAACACGTTAGAATGAGTCATCAGTCTTTATTCCTGCTAAGATCCTTAAAACCACACACTAAATTTTAAATATGAGTTTTATCAAGGTAGATTTTCAAAAAACTTGCAGTATAAAGTTCATTTTTAATTGATGCAAGGTAATTTGGGCCAGTTCACCTGGAAGCCTGAGGGCTAAGAAACATGTGTCTGAGGGCCGCATTTGGCCCACGGGCCATAGTTTGGACATGCCTGATGTAGTGGTACTTTTCAAGTTAACAGCTCCTTTTACCTTTTGTTCAGTAGAGATTGGCAATTCCAGGGCTGGAATCATTCAAATGATTCTAGTGAAGGTGTATGGATTTTAAAAACACAGTGGAGCCATTCCTGTATTACCAATAGGGATGGGCATGATTAGACGACTAATAGATAATTGATCATTAAGAATTTCGTCGATCACGTTCATTTTTAATCAACAAAAATGGAATATAGGTTGCTGTGCGTAGCGTATCCACATCAGCGCACAAGGAAAGAGCTGTTTTTATCAGCGCTTAAAGTTTATGCAATTGAGCCATGCGGTTTTAAGTTTTGTTTCTGTAAAACGTAAACAAATGAGCACAAAGCTGCATTAAAGCTGCACATTATAATCCTAAACGGGCTGATGTGGCTCTATAGTGTTTATGGTTTATATGCTGTAAAGTTGAGTTTATTAGATTAGTAAGAGCAATAATAATGATGACGATGATGAAGTGTTTAATATAAAACGTTAATGATTAATTGAAAAATTATTGTTAATTCTCCAGATGATAGATTAAGAAAATTTAATCGAATGCCCATCCCTAATTACCACATTGCATCACAAGGTGGAAGAGTGTGTTTTCAGTTTAAGAGGTGAACTCAGCTTAAAGGTGCAGGGTTTGTGTGGTTAAATGTGAAACAAAACACAACTCCTGGTATGTTTTTAACGAGGAAACAACATTATAACACAGATCGGAAAATAGCGTAATATGGGCTCTTTAATACCAACTTTATTACATCTTTATTTCACAACATCATCCCACCCTAAATGAGCTTTGAGTAGAATCTTCCTACCAGTCAATACATCTTGAGTGCATAAATAATACATCTCAAGAGAAAACTGTAATCGATATTTCCTTTCCCTTTCCACTGCGGCTCGCAAGCAACCGCCCACCAATGCCATCCGGGGTCAAGCACGAATCCCGGTTCAAACGCGGACTACAATCCCACCAAAAAGATCCCAGTGATCCGCCTTTATGTCCCTGCAAAGTCCGGGGCCCAACCTCTCACTCGTTCTTACACCTTTCTATTCACCAGCATCCCCAATGGAGACAATATAGGTATGTGAACCTCGTTAGCCAACTGGTGTCACCCCAACCAACTGTCTATTAAAACTCAGACGCGCAATTATCCACTACTCTCCTCCTTGCTTTCACTCCCCCATCTCCCGGCTCGGCGCTGAATGAGAGTCAGGGAACACAATTACGAGAGAATCCACCCCCTCCACCATCTCATACACCCCCCAATTTCGTCTCCGATGGCTCCAGGAGAAGACGGCAAAAGGGAGATGCTGAAATATTTATTGATCTGTTTTCCTAGGGTTTATTTATTTCCCTTGTCTTGCCAAGCCGAGCGATTGCACCAAGGATCACAGCCAGGACCAGAGATGTCAGAGGTAGTGTTTAAACAAAAGTTGAAAGGAAAAGGATAGAGAGAGAGAAAGTGTGGATAGGTGTTTTTAAAGGGCCTGTACCTGATTATAATTTATTCTCGTTTTTGATTTATTGCTGGTTAAAAATAGAGGATGCAAGCTGTGATTGGTTGAATGTAACTGATGGGTGATAAAAAGTATGAGCAAGAAATACATCCCAAGTGAAATTTAAAGGTGATACATTACACATATTTGACTCTTGTGAGCTTTAAGCCATGTTATAATGTTGTTATATCAAAACATACCACGAGTCATGTTTTGTTTCATTCACATGTTTGATTAATCCTGCATTATTAGCCTGTCTTCATCCCCAAAGCTCAAAATGGTCTGTTCCACCTTGTGACGTCATGTGTTGGTAGTTTAAATACAGATGCCTTTAATCTCTTATTCCGTAGAGATTGGTTTGAAATAATCCAAATTAATCTAGTGAAGGTGTATGGAGTTTAAAAACACAGTGGAGCACTTTCTGTATTACCACATAGCATCATAAGTTGGAACAGAGAGTTTTCAGTTTGATAGAAGAAACAGCTTCAGCTTGAACCTGTTTTTAATTTATTCTTGTTAAATCGTCTTTACATCAGGTACTGAATGGTAAAAGCTGCTAAATAAGAACATAAATTGAGAATGTAAAACATGATCTATTCATTTTATAAAGCATTTTCTCTTGTAATAACTTCCACAGAAGCAACGGATATAGTCACCTTTTTTTGTCCAATCAGGAACATTGTTGTTAAGAATTAGAGATAGACTCATTTGGATTGTTTCCAGCCTGATGCCAATATCAACTGTTCAGAATTCAGAGAATCAAATGAAACAGAAAACGCACACCAAAGTTCTTGTAGAGGTGCAAATGCAAGGAGCCTGTGACCAAGACAGGTAGAGCGGCTGGAATGCAGTGAGAAACGTAAGTAACGATGATGGAGGCAGGTTTGGCGTGGTCCACAATTTTTTATTTCAATTTTTCAATACTCCAAAAGTGCCAGTGCAAAAAAATGTACGGTGGAAAACAAAAAAAAGTGCAGGGAGGATAAGGAGCAGCAGGTCTCAGGGATGTACACTATCCTTAGTTATATAAAACTAAGTTCAAATCCTCCAATATAATACCTATAACCAAATAAACCATATAAAACCCAAATACAAAAAGTAAAACACTAAAACTAATTCCTAATAAAACACAACATGCATAACCCAATTAAAAACGAGTGTCCGCCGTGATGAGTTGGCCCGGAAATCTTAAAAGGGGAATCTTTTAGCCAGACACCTGGACAGAAGACACGGGTAAGTAAAAGCACTAACAAATAACAAACATGCACACACATAACACTCTCACACTCTAAAATATCTACATGACACACACGCAAACACACACAAGACACAACTCATTTAAAATGCGGCACATATATTGCACGATACCCAATTGTAATGTTCTGGTGTATCTCCGCAGACCGGCGGACGCCAAACCAGGAAGTGCCCGTCCGACCAGCCTACGTGACACCCACTAAAGGTTTTCAATAAATATATATATTTTTTTAAAACAATACAAACGTGTGCAATTGTTAATATGTGCAAATTAGCATATCTTCACTGGCTCCGTATCACACTCAGGATTGAGTATAAGGTCTCCCTCCTCACTCACCAGTGCATCCACGGTCACTCCCCCCAGTACCTTAAGGAACTCCTCACTCCCCAGACCCCCTCACGCTCCCTCCGCTCTGCAGCCACTAACACTCTCCAAACCCCCAGAACCAAACTTTGCACCATGGGTGATCGGGCCTTCTCCTCTGCAGCTCCAAGGCTTTGGAATGCTCTCCCCAACCACTTGAGAGCCCCACAGTCTATTTCTGTTTTTAAACAAAATCTTAAAACATACCTTTTTACTAAAGCCTTTTGTTAATTGTATTTTATTTTTGTTTTATCTTATTAATTCCTGCAATAGTTTTAGCTTGATCCACTGTTTGCTGATGCACTTTTTTACTCATTGTTTTTACCTGTAGCACCTTTGAGATTATTTTATGTAAAGTGCAATATAAATAAAATGTATTATTAAATGTATTATTATCTTGTAAGTGCTGCGTGCTATAAAGTGCAATGTAAATATATATAAAGTGCAAAGTGAATGAAAGTGCATGTGTGATTATTATGTAACCAACAGGCCATTCGTTACAGAGCCGCAAGATAAAACTGAAAAAATGCATAGCACACTCCGATGGCTGATGTCCAAAAGCTTTTTTTTATTTTTAAGTAAGGTTTCGGCAAAAAAAGCCTAGAATTCAGAGAAACCAACGGTCAACAAGCTCTGCCGATACTTTTAGAGCAACATTTAGAGACAATTTTGATCATTTCCCCCAAATTAGATTAGTTAAATTTACTATAAACTCATTCACAGAGTGGTCAAATTCACTTTTAGGCACAATCTTTAGGCAGCTTGTTGAAGCAAACAAAATATCAACCTGTGCTGGAGACTTAAAGGTTGTATGGAGGATTTTTTTTTGTTTCAAGTTGTCAATGATAGCATTATAGAGGTGCAGTAGCCTTGTAATTATGATGACCAAAAAAAAAGAGAATAAAAATTCATCAACTCTGGACGTGGTGGGGCTAAACATTTACCAATAGATAACGACACTGCCTCGTTATCTGTTAGCTGACAGGCTGTCAATCAATCTTCCTACGTTTCTAGCGTAACTGACTTGCCTGCGCGTCGCCGGTACGTGGTTTACGTACGCCTGTCACGCAGTCCACAGACGCACAGATGCTGTTTACTCCACCAACGCAACAGTTCTTAGCGGCTTTTTTTTACCTATATCTTCCTCGCAGTTAGCACAAAGTTTGTTGCAATGGCAGACAAGAATCCAGGAGCAGTTAGCCGCAAAAGAAAGTCTGTTTTTGAGGTTGCTGAAAGAAGAAGACAAGGGGAAAAGCAGCGAAGCCAAACTAAGGTGATTCTTATAGATTCATTCCAGCGATGGCGCAACTGAAGCAGACGAAGGGTCTAAAGACTGACACACTGGTCGCCAAATTACTCCTGGACAGGTCACTTCTGCTTATTATGAAAACGTACTTTATTTTCAAGAGCTAGACAAACGTTTTTCAGGACACGAAAGCGATATCCTATGTCTGAAAACGTAATTTTCAAGGCAAAGAAAGAGTCCGCTTGCTGCTGCGTGTTGTAGCTAGTTCATTCGCACTACGGAATCTCCGCGCAACCTTCTCTGCACCCCTTTCCTGCTCCTGTCCCCGCTGCCCGATCCGCTCTTCCCCCTGCTCCTCACTTCTCCGGGCACGGAATCTCCGCGCACCGCACCCGCTCTCTCCCTCTCCTCTCTCCTCTCTCCTCTCTCCAGCTCCGCTCCTGCTCCTCACTTCTCGTCCGCGAACGAAATGTCCGCCACACCCGCTCCCCCGCTCCTCACTTCTCCGCCTTGCCTAATCAACACTGTAGTTAGTTGTTTACAAGTCATGTGCAGCGCACCGGCTGTAAACAAACCTGTTTCTGGCATAAAGAGGAGGTGGGAGGAGGCGTTTCTACGTAGGGAGCTGTGGGGGAGGGGGGGTGGTTTCACGCATGCGCAACATTTGAAAAAGGACAAACAGTCGCTGGATTTCTCGTTCCTTGGAAAATCCTCTATACAACCTTTAAGACCAAGAACCAATACGCTAAAAAATTGTTGGCCCAGTATATTGGTCTATCTCTGCTAAAAAATCATGTGAAAACAACTGCCTGACAATACCCAGACACTTGATTCCCTGTCATGGTGTATTTTCAAGACTACCAAAAAAAACAAGCAGTAGATAGAGACAGAGAACTATAAAGAAACAAATGCATGACACTATCCCAGAGAGTTGTTTCTGTGTCATGGTGTAGTATCACAGCAACAGAAAGGACTAAGTGGATGGGGGTTAAAAGTTCAAACTGTAACATGTTTCTTACTCATGGTTTGAAATCAGGTACAGGCCCTTTAACCCTGTGTAAATACAAGGTGCGACAGAGGTGCCATGTATGCTACTGTGTCAAGTGGCCAAGGTCTTACATAGGGCATTCTGGTCAAATGACGAAGATGATGAAGGTGTGTGGAGTTCTTGAATTAGCAATGATGTCGCAAGGTGGAACTGAGCTCTGGTTTTAGTTTGCAACAATACTCAAAGATGTGTGAATAAAACATAACAACTCCAGTTATAGTTTTGACGATTATTTACCCAGCCTTTATAGAATGATTGGTATTAAGTTGAAATAGACCAGAAATTAGTTTCAGCCGTAAGAATCTGTCCAATGCTCAGCCCACAAACCTATGGCATGGAAATGCTCACACATGACAGTTCACCATAAATACATAAAAACATGAACAATATTGTACACAACAACTTGACAAATCTGTTGCGATGTGTAGTTGTTTCATTAGTGGGATGCACACTGACTATAATGTGATAGTTCTCTGAAGGGGGAGTGACATAGCTTGGAGATCGAAGGGAGAGGGAGACTCAGAGCATCAAAAAAGTGACATTTTATTGAAACGTTAATTCACTGTTTTCCACAAATACAGCATTTTTGAAACAATAAAAGGTAAGATGGTAATCTGTGGGCAGTTAAAGGGACAGTTTGGAATTTTGGACATAGGGCCTCATTTCCTAGTTAGCCAGAGTGTTGTAGATGTGTGAAGACACTTTTAAAAAAATATTCCATCCAGTCCTTGTATTTGCAGAGGTCGCTGGTGCTAGGCTAGTGCATGTCAATGGCCATAGTTAGCCTGCCACTAAAAACAGTCTTACCCACTCCACAAAACACCTGAAGCAAGTCTATTATTACTGATAGAACAATGTTTAAAATTAAACTAACCTCGCATCGCATGAATTGACGCATGTTGAGGGACTATTTTCTCATATATCACTCTGCCTCTGCCAAGCTTTCTATCAGGAAGAACAACTCGCTGCTGCTGCTCAGACATAAATACATCAAATACAAGGTTGGCTTTACTTCTAAAATTATTCTATCGACACAGACATTCACATCAACAGTCTGGAGTAATCATAGATTTGTTTTGGGTGTTTTGTGGAATGGGTAAGACAGGCAGGCTAACTATGGCCATTGACATGCACTAGCCTAGCACTAGCGACCTCTGCAAATACAAGGACTGGATGGAATATTAAAAAAGTGTCTCCACACGTCTCCAACACTCTGGCTCACTAGGAAATGAGGTCCTATATCCAAAATTCCGAACTGTCCCTTTAAAAGAGCATAAAAGTAGCCTAAAATGCCCCCTCTTTAATTACAGCATTTTGCACGTCCTTTGTGTGTATTAAACAGCAGCTTGAATCCACCAGTTGAACACGGAGCAATGCCTGTGCCCTTCTCACTTACAGGTTGTTGTCTGCTAACACTGAGGTGCTGCCCTGTCTCTCTTCTCCAAAGGAACTTGTAAACAACTGCAGGTTATTGAAGTCGCTGTCGCTATGGCAACAATGCCCTGAATCGCTCTAATTACAATGGTAACCGTGTTAGCAGTCGGAGTAACCGGATTCACCCATGAATCTGACGTTATCGCCGCGTAATTAAAGGCCTTCTGCGCTATTGTATGTCTCACTGGTAAATACCCGAGCAGCTTTTGGGCTTGTTCCAGCGTCAGGGCGATTCAGCTTAACCCTTTTTTGCAAGTAATGTTTTTTGTTTTTTTTTTCCTTTCTGCCGCCTTCTGTTGTAGCGCCAGTGATTAAACTTCCACACGCACCAGACAAGAGGAATCGCGCTACACACAAAGCCAAGTCCCATCAGTAGACATGGGCTGCATTAAGCGCCTAAGCCTCTGCCATTGATTTGCAGGCGCGCTCCTTGTCTTTGGGTAATGAGGACAGGGAGAAGCAGGACCCCGGCTCTCCCCCTTGACGTCTCCCCGCGGACCAGACGCGCTCGCACAAATCTGAATTGTGCTTCCACTGATGCTAACTCGCCGGCGTGGAGAGAGCAAAGGAGAATTCTCTCAAACAGTGTTCAATCCAACAACAAATATAATGCAACTTTTTTGTAAACTAGAGATTAACATATCAGTCCACCTTTTTAACTAGAGATGGAGTGGTATGTTTTATTTTTTTTCATGGATGATGCTGATACTGATACTGATGTTTAGAATTCTGAGAAACTGATGGCCGGTAAGCGCTGCCGATATTTTTGGGCGGATTTTATTATTTTTCTCAGATTCTGTCATATTTTGTCCAGTTATCTCTTTGCACTAAAGTGTTTAAATTAAGCTTTGTGTGTATTTGTTAGGCAGCAAATCGGCCAAAATAAAATACTGGCCTGTGCTTAAGATTTAAGGCAGAACACAAAAAAGTTCAAATATCGACACTAGAGCCCGACCGATATATCGGTTGGCCAATATTATTGGCTGATATGGGCAACTTTAGGCATATCTGCTATCGGCCGATATGCTTGCTGATAGGGGCCGATATTTCACGTGGGCATGTTATACCTCGTTATAAAGCTTAGACTCTCTACATTATGTTCATTTAATCCAATTTACAGACAGATAAATGTCCTAATATGTGGCTCCACATCAGTATTTATCTACGGAGTCATTTGTCTGTGTGTGTCGGTACTGTCCCTGAACACACCACAGAGTCGCGTCACTCACGTGTGTTTGTTTACACCTGCAGACACAGATCCAAACACTGAGATTATATTCTTTTTACGGACAATCGGTTTGAGTCTGGATTAAAAGGACATTTATTAGTGCAGACTTGTGATGTGAGGAGGAGCCTGTATGAGCGGTGAGTGTTGGAAATATGTTGACTCTGAAGCTAGTTTTTGTCATGTGTTATGTTATGGATAGCTGCTGTAGCTCCCGCACATAAACAGACTGTTTTCTATTGGTCTGTTCTAAAGTGACTATATTGGCCGTATATTTGTTACTGGACCTGCACTGATATGTAAATGAGCTGTGAATAGACGTGTGAATTATGACATTTGCGCATATAATTAATTACCGTGGCCCGCACGTATTTACGGCTAAAGGCTAATAGCGCTACTTTCTTTACTAGTTATGGGTCGGTCGCGAACGAAATGACTCTTAGAACCGGCTCTTTAAAGGGAACGACGGGAGCCTGATCCTTATTGGGACCCGTGTTTTCTCTTTCTCTCACTTTTTTTCTCTTCACGCTGCGTGCAGATTCGTGGTTTGACAGCGGCAGCGGCTAAAAACGAAACTTTGAGAAATTTGCGTGTACGTAGGATAAAAAAAAAAAAAAAAAAAAAAACGAGCATATTTGACTGTAGTTTAGCATAAAATAAATAAGTCCCGGTTTAGTCCTTTTTCAGTCCTGGTTTAGACCTGGTTCAGTCCTGATTCAGTCCTGCTTTAGACGTGCTTTGTCCTGCTTGCAACAAAACAATCTGAAGAGCCACTTGGGAGCCAAAAGAACCAGCAGCTTTTAGTGAGCCGAGCCAAAAGAGCCGGTTCTCTAAAAAGAACTGGAATACCCATCTCTAGTGTCTAGAATGTGATGCAAAAATGCCATTAAGCCAACCTACTGTGTGTAAATATGATGTAAAGAGGCAGAATAACAATAAATGTTGCCTAAATAAACCCAATTTAAAATCCACCAGAGCCAACCTAAGTTTTTTAAACAATTCAACATTTACAGTGAATTTTTACATCACAATATATCGGTGATTATATCGGCTATCGGCAGCTCCAACTTCCATTAATCTGTTTCATATCGGCCACAGCAAAATCCATATCGTCGGGCTCTAATCGACACCCGGCTCTTCCCCTTGACGTCTTGACGAAGATTTAAGGCAGAACACAAAAAAGTTCAAATATGGACACAATATATTGGTCTACCTCTTTAATCATGCAAGATTTTGTCCTCTTATCAAAAAAATCTGCTATCTGGAGTGGTATTTTACTTCTTTCATGCATGTTTTCTTAATCTATTAATCCAAAGTCATCTTCTCTCAGCACTCAAAAATGCTCAGTTTTGTTGCGTCATAGATAAAACTTTGGACTTTTCTTTTGCACTTTTAAAGCCCATAAACTATCACTGGACTTATTCTATGGCCATATTGTGTTCACAACAACAGCATGGTTCTATTGGCATAGCATTCACTGGGGATAAGTACCTCATTTGTCTACTTTTTGACTGTTTACTTCCATTGCAGGAAGCAGAGGGAGGTCTAAAGCTAAGTGTACTTTCCACAATGTTGTGACACAATGCATAATATGTGTTCTTTACAAAAAAAAGCATCTGCGCATCACAGGAAACAACAAAAACATAACTCCCCTCTTCAGATACAGCTCTATCTACAATTCTAGAAAAGTCGATTTTCTCACCACGAATGCCATTGCACGTAGATCAATGGCGGTTATTAATATCCATGGTGATATATATGTATTTCTATACAGGTGAGTGTGTGTCAAAGCAAGCGGCCCATTCGGTTTTATCCATTTGCTCCTCATTGATTCACGCACACACTTTGCCAGGGGAATAGAGGAGATTCATCTTATACCGGCCCCAGCAAAAGACCTATTCCATCGTGGGACTGTATACGTATGTGTGTATCTGTGTATAAGATTGCACATGTGAAGGTACTACAGATGACAAATCCAAGCTCATTCAGCAATTTTGTGGGTAAATAAAAACATACCTACCACTGGCATTATGAAAAGGTACCAGTGATACGAGACATGATACTTAGAAAAAGCTTAAAGAAGGTTAAGAGGTTAGATAACAAAATGCACTGTAATGTTATAGGAATAAAGATGGTGGTAGATATTACTGCTGGCTGATATGGAATAGACTTTTCCACCATCTTTTAAAATGTGCTTATTTCAGTGTTAAGCTAATGACTGAAAAACTACATATCAAGTGAGTAGAAGGGCTGTTAAGTCAAGTAATGACACCCAGATACTAAAATTAGTATTGGCACTAGATACACATTTGAACTATTTGAAGTATCGATACTTGGATAAAACTTGAGATCTGAAAATGTTGATGTTTCCTGAGTAGTTTGAGAATGTTTTTTTTTTTAATCTATATAAGAACTAGTTTAAAGGTGCATTGTGGAACATTTCTGGTGGAGGGTCTTTTCTTTCACCATGGAGACCAAACCAGATAAAGTTACAGGTCAGATCTGTGGAGAGTCGACCCCACCCACAGTCAGAATGTCTGTTTTTTTTGTTGTTTTTTTCAGATACGTTTGAGCTATAAAACCATCTGTAATTGAATAAATTGTATTGAACTGAATAAGTTGAAATTGAATTGTAAGGTGGAGCTGTTTAATGTCATACTGTGTACCCATAGAACCAAGCAGGTGACGGACCCCAACCAAAACTTTCCCAAACTTTTTTTCTGGGGACCCATATTTTAAAAGTTTCATGACCCAAGTCAATAGATATTATTCATAAATCACAAAATAAAGATGGGTTTGACCATTACTGAACATTAAAGAGGATGTTTCTATGAACATTTAGTATTACTCAAGTTTTAAACAATGAAAAACAGTCATTGAATCAGCAATAAAAAGGAACCATAAGTCACGTATTTGGACAAATGTAGCCCAGTTCTTTTTCTTTTCATTCAACTGAACCAGCAGTATTGGAACAAAATAGTCAATAAAATAATTACTGTATAAACAGATAAGAAATTATACAAAACATGTCTTCACATTTGAACATTTCTAATGAGATAGGTGGGCCTGTCTGCGTTTCTGTAGCACGTTCCAGTCCAGGGTGCAGGAGGAGAGAGACACACAGATCAGACGTACAGGCAGAACTGTACACTGCAGACCTACATGCAGATCGTGACAAGGCATCCCAAAAAAAAATCTCTTATGACCCATCTGAGTGTCGGGACCCAGTCTTTGGAAAACAATGCAGTAGTGGGTAGTTGGAGTTTTCTGACTTTATGGTAGTAACATGCAGATATCAAACTGTAACATTGAATTATAATATGATTTCTTCATCATTTTCTCACGCAACTATTACCATTTTTCAAAAGTTTCCTTGCAGGAATGATCAATGTTGGTGCATTTCCACTCCAGCAGTGCACAGTATGCCCCCTTTAGGCAGCTAATCATGAAATAATTCTTTTACCAGACATACTGAAGTTAAACACAAATACTGTAATTTCATTAAAGATGCACTATGTAACTTTTCGGTTGGGGGTATGTTACCTTCTGTTTCTACGGATATGTCATCGCTCTTCAAAAATACCTAGAAAAACAAGCATTCTGGGATTTCCTGTAACTTCACCTGGTTTGGTTTCCATGATAAAAAGGTTTAATACCATACTGTGAAATATTCCAGACAAAGCAATAACATCTCCATGAAGAAAAGGAGGCAGCGGACCCTCCACCAGAAAAATTAGACAATGCACTTTTAAATAGTAACTGCATTAAACTAAAGGGTCACTAAAACAAAAATTCAAACACATCCCTCTCGCTAACCACATTGGAGCATACAACATAAGAACTATATTAGCGCACACAGCTACACTAATTAAACATAACACAAGTCATATTCCCCAAGTTGAAAGCAGTCCCAGTTCCTTTCCGTTACACTGAACTCCATATATTAGAAGTGTAATTATAATTGCAAACAAGCCTCGCCGTAATCATTATTTATGACACTGACACTATGTAATTGCCCGAGCCCCGAAACCAATATGTGCGGGCTGGCGAAGTGTTTATCAGAAACGACAGGAGGAGTCTCAAGGGCAACCGTGGAGCTACTGCGGTCGTCCACGGCAACAAGGCGGCCATAGATTCTCTCAGAGGAATTCAACCCGTGACCCGGTAAGTCACAGCTCCGGACCAGGCGACGCTAACTGCTAACGCTACGAGGAGCACAGTTCGGTGGTTCTTGTAAGGGTCACGGGGTCGTCTGCTGTGGGGATAGTCATGTCCGTGTAGCTTGTAATTGGAAATGTTGCCGAAGCATGATGTTGTGAGTGAATGATGATGATGTCGGTAGATATAATTGTTACTTAATGTGGAACTCTGGACTTCTTTAACGCATCCTTTAAAAGTGCAGTTATAAGTGTTGAAGTCAAAACTGCAATAATCGAGACCGAGAGACCGAGACCTGACCGAGACCTGTCCGAGACCACAGGGTTCTGAGACCAGGACAAGATCAAGACCTCTGAGGGTCTAGACCGAGATAAGACCAAGACTTTTAAAGGCTGAGACCGAGACAAGACAGAGATGGCCCACCAAGACAAAATCAAGACCATCTTTGTAAAACACTAGTAAATGTCAAAAATTACATTTTTTTGGCACATATGTATTAATGTTTTTATAAAACTATCTCCATTTTATTACTCATCATGTGTCAGACCTCAAGACCAAGATGTGTCCAAGCCCCTTCAAGACTGAGACAAGACGGAGCCCAAGCCCCTTCAAGACTGAGACAAGACGGAGCCCAAGCCCCTTCAAGACTGAGACAAGACGGAGCCCAAGCCCCTTCAAGACTGAGACAAGACCGAGTCCAAGCCCCTTCAAGACCGAGACAAGACCGAGATCAAGCCCCTTCAAGACCGAGACAAGACCGAGTCCAAGCCCCTTCAAGACTGAGACAAGACTGAGCCCAAGCCCCTTCAAGACTGAGACAAGACGGAGCCCAAGCCCCTTCAAGACCGAGACAAGACCGAGTCCAAGCCCCTTCAAGACCGAGACAAGACCGAGTCCAAGCCCCTTCAAGACTGAGACAAGACGGAGCCCAAGCCCCTTCAAGACTGAGACAAGACCGAGTCCAAGCCCCTTCAAGACCGAGACAAGACCGAGACCAAGCCCCTTCAAGACTGAGACAAGACTGAGTCCAAGCCCCTTCAAGACCAAGACAAGACCGTGCCTAAGCCCCTTCAAGACCAAGACAAGACCAAGCCTAAGCACCTTCAAGACCAAGACAAGACCAAGTCCAAGCCCCTTCAAGACTGAGACAAGACGGAGCCCAAGCCCCTTCAAGACTGAGACAAGACTGAGACCAAGCCCCTTCAAGACCTGAGACAAGACCGAGTCCAAGCCTCTTCAAGACCGAGACAAGACCAAGCCCAAACACGGTCAAGTCCAAGATGAGACCAAGACCACAAAAAAAAATTAAAAATCTGTCTCGAGACTGGTTTCAAGTATTACGACACTACTCTTGTGAGCTTTAAGCCATGTTATAAAGTTCTTACCTCCATCAGAAACATACCTGGAGTGGTGTTTTGTTTATTCACACACTGAATAAAAACCAGCATATGTGTGTGTTAAACATGTTTGAAAGAAACAAAACACAAGACCAGGTATGTTTTTCATGAGGAAACAACATTATAACATCAGAAAATAGCATAGTATGGGCCCTTTAAAATGTGCTTACTTCAAAGTTAAGTCTTTGATCAACAAAACGATAATATATTATAAAGTGGATGATGGAATTGTTGAAAGAATTGACACTCAGATACTAAAACTAGTATCAGCACTCGATACTTGACTATGAGAAGCATTGATACTGGGATAAATCAAAGCGACAAGAAGAGTCTCGAGGGCAACCGTGGAGCTACTGCGGTGTCTAAGGCAACAAGGCGGCCATAGCTTCTCTCCGAGGAATTCAACCCGTGACCCGGTAAGTCACAGCTCCGGACCAGGCGACGCTAACTGCTAACGCTACGCACAGTTCGGTGGTTCTTGTAAGGGTCACGGGGTCGTCTGCTGAGGGGATAGTCATGTCCGTGTAGCTTGTAATTGGAAATGTTGCCAAAGCACAATGTTGTGAGTGAATGATAATGAACGAGACACCAGAAGATTGGGTTGCCCGGGCGATACGAGCTTTTATGTGGGTTCTCTGTAGCTTGAAATCTAACAACTGGCAAGAACTGACAGGAACTTTTCCCCAGAGACGTAGGCCTTCCACCAAAAGCGGCTACTCTGATTGGTCAGTTGCGAGGGCTTTTGTTTTGATGTGTGGTGTTACAGAGGGTAGCTTGTAAGGCAATTACATGGAGTAGTTTTGTGTGGATAGAATTTTAAACGCATATTTAAACTTATCTTGTGCCGCACTGTGGCGAAGGGCTTGGTCACAGCATTCAAGGTTCTGTGCTGGTCTCAATGCAGTGAGATCCAATTCCTAGTTCTGATGATTTACTTCACTTTTCACCCATTTTACGCAGTTTAAATTTCAGTACGATTGAACCATCTTCTGTTGATGTAAAGGTCTTAAAGTTGCCAGAATTGTGTTTTGTTTCACTGACACATGTTCGAATAATCCTGGTTTATAAATTTGTCTTATCTCCAAAGCTCAACATGGTCTGTTCCACCTTGTGATGTCATGTAGTTTTCACGTAAACAGCTACATTTTACATTTAGCTCAGTAGAGATTGGGCTGAAATCATCCAAATGATTCTAGTGAAGGTGTATGGAGTTTAAAAACATCTATTACATTTAAAAACCTGTATTACCTGACATTACAAGGTGGAATGGAGTGTTTTCTGTTAAATAAGCAAGGTTTGCGTGTTAAACGTGTGAATGAAACAAAACACAATTCATGTTTTTGATGAGGAAACAACATTATAACTTTGATCAGAAAATAGCGTAACATGGACCCTTTAAATTAATCAGGTAAGAGGGACAATCCAATCATTTCATGCCAATATAAATGACCACTCATATGGAAATTAACCATTCAAAACAATATATTCTGTCTTTTGAATCTGGAAAGTACTCAAAATGGTGCCTGAAACCAGTGATGATGAATTAAGGTACAATAACGCAATGATATAGTAAAATTCTTCAGCTCATCTTAAGGTAGTTAAAGGTTTAGCTTTGTGGCATTGTAATCACACGCAGCCTTTGGAAACTGCATTTGTTTGCAACATGTGCTATTTAAATAAAGTGGACTGGACGTAAAAGACAGATGTTTGGAGGGAACAGCCATTTGTTTTACTGCGGATAAGAAAGTAATTAAGACAATTCAGAGTGAATGTCGTAAAGTCTCCTCTTTGAAGGCCTGCTTTTGTGAAATTCCAATACACGTGGCAACTCTATAGTTACTCTCTAATAGGGTTGCATCTGTCACACACAGATGGAGAGATTGATTCAAGGCAAAATGATCTGCCGGTGAATGAGATGTGTTTTTAATTTTCATATTTGAAGCTCAATTAGAAAAAATATATATATCTTGAATTGAGTCCTGACTAGGTTTGGTCTTGTCCTGGTAATGGTTTAGTTCGAGCCAGGTTCTGTCCCAGTTTTGATGTTCTGATAATGTGTTTGAAATACATTTGAAACAATAATTACAATATTGACTTATCATTCACTATACGCTAGATGGAACAATAGCTTTTTGGGGATCAATATTTATCATAAGTACATTTTCTTTGTTCCAGTTGGGTACCTTTTTCTGTACTACAAAAATGAGCTGTAGAGTAATGTTTCTTAAACCGTGGTATGTTTATCACTGCTAGTACGGGAGCTCCTTCAGTTAGAACGTTGTTTCTCTTCCTGTGGATTTGAATTTTGAGTACATTTTTTTCACCTTTTGGTCTTCTTTGGATCATTTCTTATTTCTTATGTAGAACTATAATGGAAATGATGTAGTTCACTTTACCTGGTTTAGCCCTAGACCTAGACCTTTTGGTCAGCCTGATTTATCAGCCGGTTTCACTTCATGGAATCTGTCTAACCTCGCATTAGGATTTGTTCGCTCGATGGTAGGTAGGTACTTTTTTATATTTAAACAATCGTTTCTATTTGGTCGTGCCTTATGTAATGCGCCGCTAACGGGGCTAACTGGTATATTAAGCTTTTCTCTAATCCCGTAGGAAGAAGGGCAATAGCATCTTTCCCCTTGATTCACCAAACATTCTCTTTGTTTTAGCTTTAAATCCTCGATATCGGGAATCGTTGCCAACACAGAATGTCTGGCTTCGTCTGCATCCATCTTGACCGCTTTGTTTACTGTTGTGCTGTTCCACAAAAGGGACCCAGTCATGGCTTCACTGCTCTTTGCTGATTGGTTGGCATGCGGTCTACAACTTCTGGGGTTCTTGAAAACCGTCTAGTGTATTCCAAATCCTGACCTAGTCACTGTAGAGAAATGAAATTGAGCGGAGGCACTAGGTGGCGCCAGCCTGGCTACCTTTTGATACTCAGAAAGCCAAATCGATTAGTTTGTGGTAAAAAAAAAAGTATATTACAGTTTACAATTGTTTAATAATATTGTACATTTAGAACAGTTTTTTTCTGGATTACACTGTTGTAGGGTCATTGCATCAGTGGAATTACGTATTTTCAATATTACCTTCTAAATTTTCTTCAGAAATATATCGCAGTTGTAATTTTGTTGTAGTGCGATGCCTTGTTTGAATGCATACTACTGAAACAGTCAAATACCCCAGCTCTGAAGTAGTGCAAAATTCTCAAAACTATTCAAATCAAGATTACATTTCTACATTCAACTCATCATTTTCACTTTTGTAGATTTTCATTTTCGCAGCAGTTAGCACACAGTTCCAGCTAGCACACCCCACTTCACTATTGAGCCCGGCTGGTGAAACGAAGGTGCCTCCAATCTTGTAAGCCTGTGTGGAGGAGTGATTGGATATTGATGCGAGCAGTGCAAAGCTTCTCTGTCTAACTCCGATCCAACTGGAAAAAGGGGTCTCGCCTGCTGTGTTGGGAGGCTAGCTAGCCCAATGCACACATCCGTCTATAAGGCCAGAGTGCATACATTATGAAAGACGAACATGACTGTTAAAAGCACACTGTCCGCCATGTTATAAATCATGTAACAGTGAGGATATCTAAAGAGTCGGCGCTCATCTAAGTAGTGGGAATGCGGTTGGTTCGGCGGGAAAGAAAATAATCATTATAAAAACATATCTGGAAATCCGCTCAGATATGAGATGGGTTTCAAATGGAGACAAGGCTTTTTTAATATGAGCTCGCTTAGATTTCTTCGCAGCCGACTCCCAAGTGTGAACGTTAACACTACAAAGAAGTGCAGTTACAGTTAGAGGCTGTCTGATTTTAGTACTTTGAGGAAAAATGCATATTCCTGGGAGATTTACGTGTTCCGTTGCGAACACAGCACAACAGCCGTCAGGAATGGCATAGATTTAGAAGGCTGTCAGCGGTGATCTACATTTCGTTTATAAAGAGTTTGAAATGAATTGTAAACACATACCAGGCTACCAAATTAATACTTTGATAATTCTTTATAATAGTGTTCTCTATGTTTATTATTAATATAGTGTTAGTATTAGTATAGTTAATACAATAGTCAATCCTCAGTCAAAATATGTGGTTTGGACTAGGGATAGACACTTAATTAAATGTTCTTAAATCGATCATCAGGAGAATTAATGATCGACTTTCGTTTTTATATTAAAATTATCATCATTATTATTCCTATTACTAATCTGCATAAATAAACTCAACTTCCCAACATATAAACCATAACCACTATAGAGCCACATCAGCCTGTTTGATAATATTAATAATAATAGTAGTTATAATAGTTATAATGTGTTTAATGCAGGTTTGCTCGTGTGTAGTTTTACAGAAATAAAACTTAAAGAAAAGGATAAAGGAGAAATGGAATTTCAATTACGATTTGGCCGTAATGTGTCAATGTAGGGAGGCCTAGTTGATGTTGATTATGTTGCACTACCACATTACATTTGTTTAATTTAGCCAAATTTGTGTGTGAAATGAAGGAGGGGGCTTTTTTTTGTTGTTGTTATGTGTTTGTTGTGGGTGCTGTGGGTCTTGCTTTATGTTTTTCTGTTTTGTTTTATGTTGATTATTGTAATTTGTTAAATGTAGATTGTTGTATTTTGTTAAATGTTATATTCGGTTGTCCTTAATTGAAAAAAATAAATAAAAAATTTAAACCGAATGGCCAATTTGCATAAATTGTAAGTAAAAATACAGCTCTTTCCTTGTGCACTGATGTGGTCAGCTTCTGTCGGACTAAAGGACACGACTCGGTGGAATATAATGTGCAGGTTTAGTACAGCTCTTTATGTTGCAGTAAACCGGATACTGCGTACACATGCACTTTGATGAAACCGGGACACTGATGTGCATGTAAACGCACTCACTGAATGGTGTAGTGATCTCCAAGGAGGTTCCAGAGCCCAAACATGTGACTGTAAGGCTGCAACTCCAGTGTTTGCGTTGTCAGATGCAGCCTTGTCTCCTTACTACTGCTACACTATGCGCAGGAACCTACAATCGGTTTGTCGATTAAAAATGAACGTGATTGACAAAATTCTTAATGATCAATTACTGATGAGTCGACTAATCATGCCCATCCCTAGTTTAGACTGTAGAAGGTTTTGTGTGTGTGTGTTAATTTCATCAGGAAGTTAATACTGAAAGCCCTTTGTATTTGTCTTTCATAATCCAAAAAAAAAAAAAATCTAAAACAAAACTGGGATTAATACTGGAAAAATAAAAATGAACTGTTTGGTTGTATTGTCTAACCCTACAGAACAGTGCTCTGAATGGACTCCTCTTCCTTTTATTTGACTGAACAGTACTGCATGAAATTGGGGTGAAGAGCCAAGAGGACATTCAGCTGCTGGAGCTAGAAATCAGCCTCACCGCGCTGAGGCTGGCACAGAAACTGGCACGGAGAATGGCACATATGCTGCAGCTTTGACCACCCAAATAGTCAATGATCACACTTTTATATACCACTTTTCCGCCTTCAAGGAACTCACCCATTCACAGACGCACACATTCATACACCGTGCAGATGACAGGTTAAGTGTCTTGCTCGAGGACACAACAACAATATTCACCTGGGTGGTGTTTTATATACCTATGAGATCCAGGCATACAGACTGGAAGACTGCTTGTTTCTATGGATATGTCACTCCTTTGCCTCGAATGTTCCATTGTTAGACAGCTTAACCTTACATTTATTCAATTACAGCTGGTTTTCTAACTACAAAATACAGAGAAAAACAGGTATTCTGACTGTGAGCGGGGTCGTCACTCCACAGATCTGACCTGTAGCTTGGTCTGTTTTGGTCCGTGATAGAAAAGCTTAATACCATACTGTGAAAGATTCCAGACAAAGCAATAACATCCCCACAGAGAAAAGCATTTGATGGACCCTCTGCCATAAATGTTACACAATGCAGCCTTAAACATAACTCTATCTCCAGTTATTCCCCACACTTGACTGTCACGCTGCCACATCCCCCCCAAATATTCACAAGGAGAGGAGGCAATGCTTTTATCTTCACGCTCTCAGACACACGTAACCCAACGCATTTTAGCTCTGCACAATGGCACGCCGTTCGGATCTAAAAAGGTCCTTCTTTTCTTCTACAAAAACACCATTAGTCTATTCAGGGGGCTCCTACTTGGCGTGCAAAGCCACAGGCCTCTCCGTGGGTGTGCTCCGTGCCTGGCCCCTGGCGCAGCATCAGGGCCCCCTCCTCATCTCATTTATTCTCCCTTTCACCAAACACATCTCCAAAGCATTAATATAAAAGGAGCGTGGCCAGTCCACTCATACATACAGTAAATATGCATGAGGACACGGGCACAAACGCTGTCTGCAATTAATCACAACCGGATTCATGTATGAGACTTGACACTCAGAGGCTGCAGAGAATAGAGAATAAAATCATGCAGAATTAAACCATTAACCCTTCGACTCAGAGAACTGGTGTTATGACAGTAACCAGCAGAATGTGCAAAGAGAGTATGACTATTATGCATGCAGTGGCTGTGTGTCATTGAGAAATCAGTGAGGTTCAGAACTTTTATTTTTGCAATTCGTTTACAGCAGGGTAACAAAGAGTAAAACTAATATTCAGCTGTACTGGAATTTTACAGTCTTCAAAATGTGACAAACACAACTAGAACTAGAATTTTAAGCTGTTCGTGTTATCCTTTCCTTATGCATTTCTAGTGAGTTTATAAGCACTTCTCACAACTCTCAGAGACCGGAGTGGAGTTTTGCCGTCATGGTAAAGCAAACAGTTAGTATGTTAATGTGCACTGATTACAAGACGATAAAATGCTTCATAATTAGATGCAGAGAGTACACAGGGGACTTATTTTGACCTCAATATTATTGTATTGGGGCAAGACAAATTTTGCTCAAATACTGTACATGGAAGGAAATAAGGCACAAAGACAACTAAGGCTGCATTCAAATTAGGGATGGGCATGATTAGTCAACTAATCAATAATTAATCATTAAGAATTTCATCGATCACATTAATTTTATTCGACAAACCGAATGTAAGTTGCTGTGCATATGTGTGAGAAGACGAGGCTGTGTCTCACAGCACAAACACTAGAGTTGCAGCCTCACAGTCCCACATTTGGGCTCTGGCACCTCCTTGGAGATCACTGTACCACTGAGTGTGTGTTTACATCAGTATCATCAGCACATCAGTATCCCGGCTATGATCAGCTTTTAAGTTTCATTTCTGTAAAATGGAAACAAATGTGGCAAAGCTGCATTAAACACATTATAACCTCAAATGGGCTAATGTGTCTCTGTAGTGGTTATGGTTTATATGTTGTAAAGTTGAGTTTATTTATGCAGATTAATAATAGTTATAATAATGATGATAATTTTAATATAAAAACATTAATGATTAATCAAAAATCGATCATTAATTCTCCTGTCAAGAGTAAGACTATTTAATCGAATGCCTATCCCTAATTCAAATCCGCACTAACCTAGACTAATCTGGGACTAATCTGGGAACTAAACCAGGACTAGAAGAGGACAAAACCAGGTCTACATCTTGATTTAACTGAGGCTATATCAGGACCAAACCAAAACACAAAGTGTATGAATGTAACATAAAAATCACAACTAAACCAAGTCCATAACTAAACCAGGACTAAACTAGGTCAAAACCAAGATTAAACCAGGACTAAACCCAGTCTAAATCACAATTAAAGCAAAACTAAACCAGGTCCATAACAAAACCATGGAGATATTACTGCTGAAACGGCTGTCAGAACTGTTGGTACATTGAGGGTCCAAGAAACATGAGAGGGGACCTGAGATTACAGACATAAAAAGGTCGATGTACGAGGGTCTCAAGGTCATATGGATGCAGATGTTAATGATTCTCCATTTGTCAGTTAATTGCTGTTAGGAATCTAGTCAATTAAAAATGCATTATACCACGATGTATACATTTTTCATGAAGACACCCCCATAGCGAAACATGCACTTCTATTACCCCACCACACTTTTGGAGACTTTCAAAACCAACTGTAGAAAATACTGTATCAGGATCCAGCATTCTACAAAAACACAGAATTGTTGTCATTTTAAAGGTTCACTGCGTAACACTTCTGGTGGAGGGTCCGTCATCCGCTTGTCTCCATGAAAATGTTGCTGCGTGTTGCCTGGAAAGTTCCACAATAGAGCATTAAATGTATCTATCTCTACTGAGACCAGGCTAAGTTACTGATCCTGTTCAATGTAAGTATGCATATTTTTGTGACATTTTTCAAAACGCCTTCATCTGAATACATGCAGGTGTTATAAGTGTAATGTCAAATTGCGGAATACTCCAGGCTAAGTAATATAATCTCCATGGAGACAAGCAGGTAGCGGATTTTGCTTTTTGCAATGTCAAATATGTCTTGAAATGTGAGCAGCTTAGAACATTGGCCTTGATGTTTTTATTATTTGTATGCTCTTCTAAACTGCAACAGTCTAACCATAAATTGCATCACTTGTGGTAGTCTAGCATTTTTGTAATTTCTTTTGAATAAAATATGAAAATGTGTCCAATATTTTAAAAAATATACACTATTTTGCATCAACCCCCTTTAGGCTTATCCCCCAGCTAGGAAACACTGACCACGATCCTGGGTAAAGATCTGGAGATGCTATTTCCTGCTGAATTAAAGGATGGGTCAAACACAGACAAAAGTGAATTTTCCCAGTAGAGAAACTAGTCTTAAATGTGCATTGTGTAACTTTTCTTGTGGAGAGTCTGTTGCCAGCTTCTCTCCTTGCAGATGTTGCCTGGCTTATATGTATTAACAGCAGGTAATGATCAAATCTGTGGAAAGGCAAGCCCACTCACTGCAAGAATTAAAGTTAAGTCAATAAAAACCCATGTTACTGAGTAAATGTAAGATGGATACGTTTAATGCTAAACCGGGACATTCCAGACAAAGAAACAACCATGGAGACAAGCAGATGACAGACCCTCCACCAGAAAAGTTACACAGCGCACCTTTAAAATGCAAAATACTACACAAACAGCAGAAGGCTATGATTTCTTCAATTCCAACTCTGCTCTACAATACAGCTCCATACATTACACACCTACATGTACAACTGCAGTTCAAAAGGTCACCAGATGGAACAGTCACGCTCATCTGCTTTGGAGCGCGGACAAGAGGAAGAGTTTGCAGCCCAACACTGGCGCGAGCAGGTGGGGTCGCCCAGTCGCCCGCCCTCCCTCCTGTTTCAGCACCATACGGAGGCCAAGTGGGGTCAATGCACACCGCACATGCTCAGTAGTGGCAGTGCATGCTCTCTGGTAGGGTTGACCGATTTGGGAAAAAGATATCAGTTTTCTGATGAGCACTGCAACTGTGGTTAGACTGGTGGATTTAATAATATGATGGTGGTTTTAATAGTACGATTAGGTAGAAAGTTCATATATTAAAAACATAAGAATTTGCATAAACACTGAAATATGACCTGACAAATGAAAAATGCATTGTGTAACTTTTTGGCTGGGGCTCACCTGTTTGTTTCTATGGGTATGTTATACAGTAACACCTAACATTTATTTAATTACAGGCAATATCGTCGGTCTGCGGAACATAAACGGGTGTTTCTTCCCTAAACAGGCTCCCATGTTTAGCTATACTATACAAAATACAAAAACTATACAGTATTGCCAACTTCCTTCAGTATTTTCAACATAGTAGTAGGTCTACTGCTGTAAGTGCAATCATTTGGATATGAAAAAACTGCATTCTTGACAAATACTAGTATTAACGCTTTACTTGGGTTATGTCCATAAGTATTATTTATTTGTACAGTTTGGGCAAATCCAGCATCATGTTAAACATGCATTAATATTGATAGGCCGCTCCAGTGCTACAGCTAGTCAGGGGTTTATGTTTATGTACTTAGCAGACACTTTTTCCAAAGCATTTCCCAAAAGCATAGCTGCTAATCTGTTATAGTAACTTAGTTGTCAGTATCAATAGTTAACATCAAGGCTCATGCCACGCTATCATTAACTAACTTGTTAACTTGGTTGCTTTCATTGTCAATGTATGTACTGGAGACGGTCTGATCACATTCTAACATCATTCTCTTTATGTACATTTTAATATGACACTGGAACTGCTTCAACTGTACAAATAAATGATCCTTACAGACATAACCTCTAGTGAAACACACGCGTTGCCGCTTTGCTTCGACCACAGACAGTATAGACTTTTGCCAAGAAGAAGCGAAAAAGCGGAAGAGTGCAGCACTCTTTCTGATTGGTAGATTACACACTACAGGAATGCCCATTAGGGAGTTTCTGTTGTACGTCTGGAAAGCCCATGCTGCAGACTGACCCTCCTCATTACAGGTGGCTTTACAGCTCAAAAATACCCAGAAACACAGGCTGGTCTGGTTTGGTGTCCATGAAGATAGAAAGGCTTAATACCATATTGTCAAACATTCCAGACACAGTAATAACATTTCCATGGAGAAAAGCAATTGACGATCTAATCTCACCTTCCAACAGGCCCTAAATAAGCTTCAAAAGACAAACGGAACTCCTGACAATGAACAATGAAGAAAAGTCCCAAACATGTCTAAAACTGAGACCTAAAATGTTCTTATAATGATTAAAATTGATATTTGCATAACAGTAACAAAATCTATAGTTTAGTATTGAAATATCAAAACCAATGTTCCCTCTTCTGGTTCTAGGGATGGGATCTAAACTGAGTAAGCAGTTTTTAATACAGAATAAGACTTTTGGTGACTTTTTGATGTTTGGGGATCATATGGTGTTACTTCAAAAACTGCAACCTTTGTGATCTGCTTATTGCGTCCATTCAAATAGCGATTCTACCTATTCCCTGACTCCTCCCTCTTTCTGATAGCCCCTCCACACCCCACATGCACACTCCCCTGTATCACCAGCTTTGGCTTTTGGAATATTGAAGAATTTCAGATGCCAGAACCAACAGATGCCTTGGTACGATTTTGGAGGGTCCTCTGTGTTTTCCCCCCATCTCCCTTTGAAATCCATGGTCTGTGTGCGCTGTTGTTCCAATGTTTGGACTTGGAAATGGTTGGCTAGTTGAGCAGGTTGTGTTTATCTGCAACTGTTGGACTCAGCGGGCTTTGGATGCGATCTCAAGAGCCCCGGGGACAAAGGCTGGAGGTTTGACCGGCGTTTGAGTGGGACGCCATATTTTTCCACTCGGATGGGTCTGCTCAATATATCATGGATTGATCAGGCTTTCAATATTAAACAGCTTTCACCACGGGTTGCTCGTAAATTGTAATAGTTTTCCAGTTTGGCTACAGGCTTAGTATTTTTTATGAACCTATAACATTTGTAGTTTCACATTTTGTTCATTTCAAAGCATAAAACTGCTTTTCAGTGAGTTGTAAGTTGTAAATGTTTAAGGTGCACTGCTCAACTTTTCTCATGGAGGGCCCGCTACTGCTTTCTGGAATGTTCATATACATATCCATCTAGCATTTATTCATTACGGAAGTTTCTATTGCTCTCAAAATACAATAATTCCTTCTGTGAATAGGAGTGACTTTTCACAGATCTGGATTGAAACGTAGTGTCATGTTGTAAACTGCTTGTCTCCCTTGCAGTAACTTTCCATGGAGATAAGCAGGTGGTGAACCCTCCTCTAGAAATGTTACACAGTGCACCTTTAAAACTGTAGAAATGAGAACTCTTCATGGAGGAAAAGGGTTAGGTGTCAATTTTCACAGCACTCTTTGAATGCAATACAGGATTACTCAAACTCAAAATACAACTTTGAGTACACTAATTCATTCAATTTCAATTTGATTCGATACAGTTCAATAAAAATAATGGCTAAATCATGGCTGTGATCCTAAAAGTCTTTGTTAAGCCACTTCTTGTGCAAAGTTAATATGAAACACATCCATTTTAATCCTCAAAACACTGAAAATGTCAAATGTGTCACATAAACGAGTTTCCTTCCTCTAAACAAACAACAAAACTGTAGCTCTTACTAAATAACTGAGTGAAATAATCCAAAAAATACTCTTGGCGATATATCAATACAGCAGCCCATGATATCGATACTGTATCACATTAAACGATACAATATATCAATATTCCGATATTTTTGCATACACTCCTAAGTATACCGTATTTTCCGCACTATAGGGCACTCTGGATTATAAGGTGCACTGTCATAGAATGGTCTATTTTTAATCTTTTTTCACATTATAAACCACAGTGGACTTTAAACGAAACACAACAGTTGGATGGGTCAGTGGGACTTTGTTTGGACGCGTTCACGGTGACTCTGGGCTTTGTTCAGTTGTGGCGTGTAGGGAGGGTGCTGTCTGGGACCGCTGGTTTGTCGGCGTGTTCGCAGTGACTCAGTTGTTCAGTTGTGGCTAGAAGTGGCACATTGCGCTCGCTTTTTCGGTTCGTTCCTCCGTTCCGTTCCTCATCGGCGTGGAGTGATGAGTGTGGCTGCGGGTGTTTTTCGCTGCGCAGTCGCTGTCTGCTCTGTGCGTGTTTGTGTGCGCTGCGGATGGTAGTTTACTGAAATCGTGCTGGGACACTCGAGTGGATTTGTGTATAGGGCGCTCTGGATTGTGGGGCGCGCAATCGTTTTTTGATGGGGTTGGAGGCTTAAGAGTAGCCTGGAAAATACGATAATATGGTTAAAGTCTTAAAAGTTAAGTTTACAAAATCCCCATGTCCCTTTTGAAATGTTTAACTGACCAATTTGGGCATCTGGACACGTTTCGACATCTAGACAAACAAGAATCAAAATTGGCAAAACAATTTATTATGATTTGGTTTTAATTCCATCCATTAACTGCAGTGTTCAATTCAAATGAGGAGGTCGACTATTGAATATCCACTCAAGTCTCATTTTGAGTGAACATCTCCATTCCAACTCACTACTACAGAAGTAAACATAAAAAAAACCCACAAATAAGCAAGGACCAAAACATGACTGAATAAAAACAGGAACAGACCAGCACCTAAGCAGGACTAAAGCAAAACCGAAAACATGAAGGGCCTTGGTATTTCAAACTTTCTGTGTACTACTCTGATGTGCTCAGTGGAGAGTAGAGAGGGCCCTTCAGAGTGAACTTCTCCCTCTTTTGCTGCTACTTTCTCAGAAAAAGGTAGTATTGGCTAAACTAGCTGCCATAAATTCACATTCAAAATCACCAAAATAAAAAAAAAATAAATCAGCAACAATGCAGGCTCTGATGCCTTCTAAAAAGCTGCAATTTTCACTTTGATGTAGAATTGGGCCTTTAGCTTCTCTAGCAAATCTTAATTAAAATTCAGTTCACATGAAAGCTGGTGTCGTCACAATAATAAAAATTCATACTTGTTTTTGAAGGAAAAAACGAAATACTCAATAATAATATAAACACTTTATTTAGACAAAAGAAAGTAACTTTCATAATTAAATCATAGTACTTTCTTTCAGATTACCATTAGTAATAGTTTAGTATCGATATCTGCTCAAATGAGTATCTTGTTTCGATACTAGTTTCAGTATTCAAAAACATACCTGGAGTTGTGTTTTGTTTCATTCACACATGTTTGAGTAACCCTTTATTATTAGACTGTCTACATTCCCAAAGCTCAAAATGGTCTGTTCCACCTTGTGATGTCATTTAGTGGTAGTTGTCAAGTTAACAGCTGCCTTTTACATTTAGTTCAGTAGACATTGTCAATTCCAGGGCTGAAATTATCCAAATGATTCCAGAAAAGGTGTATGGAGTTTGAAAACACAGTGGAGCACTTCCTGTATTATGACGTGACATCACAAGTCAGAACAGAGTGTTTTCTATGGAGTAAGAAAGCTTTCAGAAATACTTGAGTGCATAGGACAGAAATCCGTGCATATTTGAGAAATCCATGCATTTTTGGCTGTAGTTGAGCATAAAAACTCTCGAATGAATCCAGTCGTACATAAAATTTGTTGCGCCGCATAGGGACTGAACCAAGACTGAACCAGGACTGAACCAGGACTGAACCAGGAGGATTAAACCAGGACTAACTACAGTGAAATATGCACAGATTTCTATCCTATGCACACAAATAGTTCTGAAAGCTTTCTTACTCCATATTTTTCAGTTGAGAGAAGAATTCAGCCTAAATATGCAGGGTTTGTGTGCTAAAAACAAAAGTCAGAATATGTTTGCAATGAGGAAACATTATAGCACGGATCAGAAAATAGCGTAACATGGGCACTTTAAATACTTACAAGCATTTATTAGAGATTTTGCTGGTTGTCATTGCATCATTTAAAAGACATTTTCCCCACAACATTTTGCCTCTCTTCTCCGTCATTTTTCCATCCATGTTGCTGCCGTCAGGAAGCATCCACAGTGTTTTAAAGTGAATGGCCTCTTGGCACAAAGTGGAGCTAAGTAAAGACAGGCTTTCACAGATCAAGCCTGGCTCTGACATGTGATTGGCACAGACAGGTGTTGTGCAGGGAAACAGAAATGAGCCTTCTGAAAGTAAGGCTCAAAAAAAAAAAAAAACAACAACAAAAAAAACAGTCAGCAAACAGAAATTCCACCACAAACTTGATATTTTTTTTAGATAGAAATAAAAAAAAAAAGTTTCTTTGCTGCAGAAGGATTTTGTGTTTGGGGTCTGTCTTTGTAGCGTCGTATTATGCATGACAACAAAACACCAGCAACCAAAATAGACATGTTTGAAAGAATAAGAAGCAGAACTAACCAAAACTCATTTTTAACTTTTTTTTTTCTCTTTTCAGTTCAAACTTTGTCACAATCGCATTCAAACTTGTAATTTTCCGGAAATATAATTTGTATTTTGTTATGAATCTAGCGCAAATAGGGCTTTTATTGCCCATGTCTTATGCTATTACTTTAGTCTGTCATTACTCACTTCACTTAAATGTCATGTTTTCTATTGTTGACTTTTTGAAAAAAAATAAAATAAAACTGTCAACTTAAATTGTAGTAATGCTTTCCCATTTCCCCAAGTAATTCCAATTATTAAGCTGTGAACTTCTCATGATAACTGAATGAAATAAACACACGAACACACTGACACATTCATATGAAAATACAGTGTTTATAATTCCAACAGATTATTAGTTTTTGAGTCCTTGCACCAATATTTACCATGTTATATTGCTTCCCCACATCGCAAACATACTTGAAGTTGTATTTTTCTTTATTCACTCTTGTTTCATTAATCAATTGCTCTAAAGTGATACCATTTTTTTGTTTGTTTTCTTTTTCTTCTTACATTTTGCCATGATTGTTGGGTCATAGGTAAAAATCTGATCTTCAATTCTTTCCCTTGTTGGCTTTTGCAAAAAAAAAAAAAAAAAAATAGAACTATCAACTTAAATTGTAGTAATGCTGTCCCATTTCCCCAAGTAATTCAAAATTATTAAGCTATAAACTACTACTAATACTAAGTATTTGAGTCGTTGCGCCAATATTTACCATGTTATATTGTTTCCCCACATCAAACATACTTGACGTTGTATTTTTCTTTATTCGTTAATCAAATGATCCAAAATGATACTAAAATTTAGCTTGTTTGTTTGGTTTTGTGTTGTTTTTCTTCTTACATTTTGCCATGATTGTTATGCCATAGGTAAAAATCTGGTCTTCTTACGTTCTTAAGTCCATAAAGCATCACAAGACTCATTCTGCGGTCTCCATTAGCACACCAAAAACAGGTGTAAAAGGGAATTAAACCCACAAGAACGCTTAATACGTGTTCTTCAAAGACCAATGAGGTGTCACCTGTGCTGTTGTGCCTTTGAGCAAGCGTGCGGTATTGCGTGCTGTACGAAGCCGAGCGTGACCGGAGGCTGCTCCACAGTCTGCATCTGTCAGTGGTTAACCTGTCTTATTGCACTGATACATCAATTATTGTTATTAAGGGCTGTAGTAATTTATTTATATAGAGATTTCCCACGGGGCAGAGAGGCCGGACTAAATGAGCCAGGTGTAGGGGGATTGGAGCTCGCTGTGTGTGTGTATCTGTGTGTGAATTGATACGTGCTCTGGGAAAGGGATGTTCAAGAATAGACAAGGTTGTGGTGTGGAATACGTCACAGTTACTTTAAGGTCATTTATACGTAATTTTACAAGCGATTAAATATCAGTAATAACAGCACTTATAGACCTGTCACAGTAATTACTATATAGACCTGTCACTCAAAATATGACAGATGGAATTATTAGAATGTTTTTAGCTCAGTATTTTTGTGTGTACATTAAGATTTGAGCTGTAGATTGTTGAAAAACTAACTTCTTTGGCTAATTATTGGTTCATTCTGCTATGTATTTATTGCAGCTCAGGCTTTTTAATGATACCGTGTATTTAAAAAATGGTTTCCGGGGATTATCCTGCTTTATTGTTATTGTGTCAGTGGTGTAATGTAGTTTCAAAATGATCTATGTAACAATATGTATCGTGATTCAAAATGTATTATTGTGACGGGTCTAAGCGCTGGTCTCCACTACTACAGTTCCTTTCTCAGTAAACATCCTTGAGTGTACTTCTTCGATCTCTAATCTTATTTTAGTTAAAGATTTTCTGTGTAACTTTTCTGCTGGGGGGACGCCAACTGCTGGTCTCCGTGAAGAATGTAGAATCGGGAGTCTTAAACATTACGGTGCTACACTTATCTATCTAGCAATTATTCAGTTTAGAGATGTTTTTATTGCTCAAAAAACATGCACCGTGATTAGAGTTGTCAAAAGTACTGAAAATCAGACACTAATCAATACGAAAACTTGTGTCAAAATTAGATACTCATTTGAGAAAGTATCAGTACTAAAAAAGTCATCGTGCTATCAGAATCTAGCCAGACTGGCGCCACCTAGTGCCTCCGCTCAATTTCATTTCTTTCCAGCGACTAGCTCAGGAATCAGAATACACTAGACGGTTTGCAAGAACCCCAGAAGTGCGAGTTCAGGCACCAGCCAATCAGCGAAGAGTCATACATTCTGTGTTGGCAACGATTCCCGAGATCGAGGATTGAAAGCCAGAACATAGAGAATGTTTGGTGAATTTGATCAAGGGGAAAGACGTTATTGTCCTTCTTCCTATGAGATTTGGGAAAAGCTTGATATACCAGTTAGTCCCATTAGCGGCGCATTATATATGTCACGACCAAACAGCAGTGATTTGTTAAATGAAAAAAAGTACCTGGCTACCGTTGAGCGAACGAATTCTAACACTGCGAGGTCAGACGGATTCTACAAAGTGAAACCGGCTGATGAATCAGGCTAGACACCAACTGCTGGTCTCCATGAAGAATGTAGAATCAGAAGTCCTTAACATTATGGTGTTACACTTATTACTCTATTTAGCTATTATTGAGTTACAAGTGTTATTGCTCAAAAAACATGCATCATGATTAGGGTTGTCAAAAGCAGACACTAATCGATACTAAAGTCATTGTGGGATCTGCATCATTGAACTCAACTGAATGTCTTATCTATCCCTTCGTTTCAAATTTGAAATGTTTGTATCGTGACTGAGCGGGCTCGCCTCTCCACAGAACTGAAATATTACTTAGAAAATAAAAAAGTTTAATGCCATAATGTACAACAACATCCCCATGGAGTGAAACCTGTGAAGGATACACCACTTAAACAAAATTCTAAAAAATTAGCTTCAAATGTTTTTAAAATCAGGATTAGAGAGTGAAATTTATTACTACCATCTCACCCTCATGCAGCATCACCAGAACAGAACAACCAAGTCACGCTCCTCCAGCTCCTCCCCAATCCTCCTTCTAACTCTTCCAGGTTTACTGGCAGCTAATTTGAGTTTGTTTTTTTTATGTATCGATTAATACATTTGTGTGAAGTCAAAAGCAGTAACTTTCCAATGATTTTCTTGGGGGAAAAACACATCTTCAGGCTTTCTAAAATGTAAAATCATTCTGACAGCTAACAATGGCTGATCGTGCACAATGCCACCCACAACCATATTGACAAAATGTTATCTTTTCAGAGAAGTTTTTAGATTACCACAAGAAATCTTCTGTCTTGTCATGTTACATAAATGTGCTCTGTGGCCATAGACAAGATGTAAATAAACAGTCAAAGTGGACAAATTTAACGAGGCAAAGTCAGACAAAACTACTGAGGTACAAAATGTCTATAATAATAATGAACATGTCTGATAAATAGTCTGCAGTGGAAAATAGAAACACATTGGAATCATTAAGACCAAACACCTTAACTCACAGTCAGTGTCCAAATAACCAAACAAACTGGCCAGTGCTTGGAGAGGACTAAAGGGGAGAGTAAAGGGAGAGGAGGGTCGGGGTCCGGAGGGCTAAAGGGGCGAGTGAAGGGGTAGGAGGGGAGGGGTCTGAAGGACTAAAGGTGAGAGTGAACAGAGAGGAGGGTCATGGTCTGGAGGACTAAAAGGAAACGGGAGGAGAGAGGAAGGTTGGGGTCTGGAGGACTAAAGGGGAGAGTGAGGAGAGAGGAGGGTTAGCGTCTGGAGGACTAAAGGGGAGAGTGAGGAGAGGAGGGTTGGGGTTTGGAGGATTAAAAGGGAGAGAGAGGAGAGAGGAGGGTTGGCGTCTGGAGGACTAAAGGGAAGCGTGAGGAGAGAGAAGGGTTGGGGTCTGGAGGATTAAAGGGGAGAGTAAAGGGAGAGGAAAGGTGGGGTCAGGAAGATTAAAGGGGAGAGGAAGGTCAAGGTCTGGAGGACTAAAGGGGAGAGTGAGGAGAGAGGAGGGTTGTGGTCTGGAGGATTAAAGGGGAGAGTAAAGGGAGAGGATGGGTGGGATCAGGATGATTAAAGGGGAGAGAAGAGCTAGGGTCTGGAGGACTAAAGGGGAAGAGTGATGACAGAGTAGGAGTGGGGTCAGAACTAACGAGGGTATGGAGGACTAAAAGGGGAGAGGGAAGAGGGGTATGGTCTGGAGGACTAAAGGGGAGAGTGAGGGATGAGAAGAATAAGGGATATGGAGGACTAAAGGGGACAGCAAGGGGGAAGAGAGTTGGGGTCTGGAGGTCTAAAGGGGAGAGTGACAGATGAGGAGGATAAGGGGTATGGAGGACTAAAGGGGAGAGTGAGGGATGGAGGAGGATAAGGGGTCTGGAGGACTAAAGGGGACAGCAAGGGGGAAGAGTGTTAGGGTCTGGAGTAGTCTGGAGGACTACTGGAGAAAGCAAAGGGGCAAGTATGGGCGGGGTCTGGAGAACAAAAAGGGCGAATAAGGGATCTGGACCAAAAAGGAACAGCCTTGACTTCAGCCTGCAGGTGCAAAGTAGTAAATGCTGCACTTAAACCTAAGAAAGTGCCTTTAGTGTATAGTTCCTTTTTAATTGAGATATCCAAGAGAAGTTAATATCTGGGACTATACAGCAATTATAGAACACTGGGCTGGATGGACTACGTGGCCATATAAGACCATTATATGAGACAGATATCCAGTGATAATGCACCATAATTAGGCCATAGAAAATGCCATTAGTGTGGAATACATTAAACAAGTAACCACGTCCCAAAATAAAATCCGTCTGGGTACTAGTTCTACTCTGACAATTCACCGGTATCGTAACTACCTTCCACATTAACAAACAAGCATTAATTGCTGAACAAACAAGGGTGAGGGAGCTGCCAATCACGCTGTCAATCACACACAACATTGCACGATAACGCCAAACTGACTTGAAAACCCGTACTGAAGTTTTAAAACGCGTAAATGACAAATGTAGAGCAACGTTTACGAATCACTTATGCATATTAATTATCATATTTGGAATCAACTCTCACGTAACCCACTGCACCTCTCTCTCTTTCTCTCTTTCTCTCTCTCTGTCTCGTTCTCTCAGTTTGGTCACTTATGCATAATGTAAAACGTGGAGTGTCTTGCCTACTGATCCGCTGCGTGTTTGACCCCACGGCTCTATCTTTTAACCACCCACCCGTCCACCCATCCATCCTTTAACCATTCACGTCCCCCTTACACCGTCTCCTCCTCGACCTTGGCTTAGAAGATGCACCCACTACAAAATACCCAGCCACTCCATCCCTCTCTCCTCTGATCTGCGCATCACTCTGCCTGCATCCACGACACACTTGCCTTTTTTTTTTTTTTTTTTTTTTCCCCCTTTCATTTTCCTCCCTGGCACTGCGTCGTGAGCGTGGGATAGGGCACAATTCATGTCACGTAAAGGAATGTCCACGAACACGTATTAACATGCAGGAGCCGAAGCACGAGGCTGAGAAATACGCATAGACGTGCCACTTGTGTTTTTTTTGTTTTTTTTGTTTTTTTTTTCCCCCCCTCCACGGTAGACACGCGTGGCGGTAATCCAAGCATCCACAACTAGAAACAGCCTCGCGGTCGTTATTAGTATGCATCCCGAGCAGCGCGCAAAGCTATAGTACATCCAGGAACTTACCTTTGCAGAGTAGCACCAGGAGGAGAGCCAGAGCCAGAGCGTTCCGCAGCACACAGCAGCCCATGATAGTGGAGTTGTGATCGATCCTTCCCGTGTCGCGTAACCAGATGCCGTGATATTCCTTGCCTTTTTTTTTTTATTATTTTTTACAGGGAATCTCCGCAGAGCCAAACGATGCACCGTGCTGAACGCGAGTAGCAATAGTCCAAACTTCTACATACACAACTGGGACAAAAACATCCAATCCACGTGACTTTTCCAGGCGACGAGTCTCGTTTAAAATGCGTAAAAAGCGAGTTGGCTTGGGTATTTACGCGTAAGCAAAAAAATTGTATTCCAGTTAACAGTTGTTGGAGATACAGGGGGTCTTGCAAGTGATGCCAAAAGAGTAGAAATGTAGGCAGAAAGGCAACAGCGCTGTTGATAGTCTCCGAGATGTGGACTCGCAGAGAGCCGGATGGAGAGTGTGCGTTCTGGGCAGTCGCGAGAGTCCACTCCAAGCGTAATTAGCCCGTAGCCGTACGTCTGTGTTGGTATGCACGCAGAGGAGAGCGGAGGGGAGAAGGCAGGCGGGCGCGCGGGCGGGCAGCGCGATGCTCACGAGAATAAGCACGCTGATTGACAGTTCAAGGAGAGCCCCGTTCTTCCAATCAGCGGACCCGAGGAGGAGGAGAAGGGGAAGGGGGAGGAGGAGGAGGGAGGGAGGGGGGAGCGGGGCGAAAGGGGTCCGAATCAGAGGTGCGCGGTGGGCGGGCCGGTGCGCATCAACACAGCCGCGCGCGCTCATAACCAAATGTGATTTATGGCGAGTTCGGGGCTGCCGCAGTGTTCAGAGACGGCGGGTCTACAGGGGGGGGACACCGGGAGAAGCGCAGCGGGACAGTGGAGGAGACGGGAGAGCTGAGCCGCGTTACACAATCATACGTTAAGGCTGTAAGAGCAACGAGAGGACCGCAATGGGTTTGTTGTTTTTGAGGGAACAAAAGAAGAAGTAGGATAGGGGTGATCAGGGACGCTGGCACACTGATGACATTTTCATTTTTTATATTTTAGTCAACATCAGTGTCACGCCAGTCCCAGAAGATCACATAAAAATAGACCCTAACAATACAGACACAGCCAAAACAACACAGAGGCTACTCTGATTAAAGGGGCATTGTGCAACTTTTCAGGTGTTGGGTCCGCTACCTGCTTGTCTCTATGGAGATGTTATTGTTTTGTCTGGAATGTCCAGGTATGACAGGGGTGTCCAAACTTTTTTCATCAAGGGCCACATATCTAAACACAGACGAAGCAAAGAGCTGATTTAGGGCCATAGACTGGTGCTCAGTACAGTGAATATCTGAAATATGTGTATTTTTGACACATTAGAATGATGCATCAGTCTTTATTCCTTTAGTCCTTAAAACCACACACTAAATATTAAATATTAGGCCCAGTTATGTCACCTACTGTCTCTGTGTAAGTGTATAAATGTAATGCCATACTGTGGAACATTCCAAGCAATATCAACACCTCCATCAGACAAGTTACACAGTGCACCTTTAATTAAATCATACAAATCCACTGACAATTTGATTTTACAAAAACTAAAATTATATCAAAATAGCAACTCATAACAATAAAAACTTGAATAAGTAATAAGACATTGCATTGTGGGTCGGGAGCTGTCCACAAGAGCGTTAAGGAAAAAAAAAGAAACACTATATCTTTTCAATTCGTAGGCTTCCTTACAGAATAATAAGCACTAAAATACTCAGGCTAGCGGAACACCATCGCAGGTTCATTATCGTAAGTTTTAAAATAAAGTTATAACAATATGAATGAAGCCGTCCTTGGCATATGGCTACATACGGTTATTCAGTTGTTCTCAAACTTTTCCCACCAAGTACCAAGACAATGATTGACTCTCCGAGTACCAAAGTTTCTAAACCAAGTCTAAATTGGGCTGTACCAAAAAGAAGATTAAACCTAGTGCTGTCATGTGATTAAAAAAATTGAGAGATTAATTAATTATGATCTGTAATTAATTAATCTAATTAATCTCTTTTTAATCTCACCTAAAAATTGCTGAGAAAAGCCTTCAATTTGAGGTATTTTCATTTAAATTCTTTATTACATTATTGTGGCAGATCAAAAGACTGATATAGAACAAAAAAAAAAAGTGACTTTATAAAGTCATTTATTGTTTAACAAATCTCTCCAAATTGGCTGTTGAGCCCAAGTCTCCATGAATAAGAAACTGTTTGCTGTAAAGTAGCAAAGACGAGGAAATCTGAACATAATAACTTTTGTTTACTTAAAGACAATAAAAAGTCCAGTCTTTCCTTAACCATATTAAAAATATTATTGATAGAGAAATGCTTTATATATGAGATCACTGGTTTTAGACCTGGTTTAGATCTGGTTTAGGCCTGGTTTTAGTTCTGATTTAGTTCTGGTTTAGTCCTGGTTAAGTCCTGGACTGGGTTAGTCCCGGTTTTAGTCTTGGTGTTAGTTCTGGTTTAGAGGTGCACAGGAGGAAGCGCGGTTTACGCAGCGTACGCGAGAACACGTACGCGGCGCACGGGAGCACGTCGGTGTCCGCGCAGTAACTACGGAAGGAAACGTGGTCCGCGCGTTCTCAGGTTAATGACGATGATGAAGGTGTGTGTTTGTGTTTGTGTGTATTTGTGTGTGTTTGTGTGCGTGTCCCCTCATGTGGCAGGTCACTATATGACAGTAGTGCAGACATCATGAGTCTATGCAGGTTGTTTTCACCAGTGACATTTAAGTTGTAGGTGATTTTATATTTGTTATTTTCTTTTATATTTCACGTCGGGAGAATAATTTCCAAGACACGAATGTGTTTTTACCTGTGCACTGCTGCCTCTGTTCTACTGGCTCTTCGATCTCGTCCATGACGTTTACATCGCTCTTACTGCGCGCGTTTTGTGTGGGTTTCTGGCAATGAGTGGAATTACCGAAATAAAAAAAGTTATAAATGTGTTTTTTTTTTGTGTGTGTTGTTGTCCCAACAACACATAAAAACAGATTTTATAACAAAGCAACTCGCATAGAGAAACAGTAAAGTTAGAGATTAAAAATGAGATTAACGCAATTAAAAAACATAACGCGCTAAACATGACTGTAATTAATTAATGGCAATTAACGTGATAATTTGACACCCCTAATTAAACCACACATAAGGTCGTTTTAAATAATGAGACACTCAGAGGACAAAAATATTAAAGCCTGATTTCTTTTTTTACCCTAGGACACATTTATTATAAAAACAGCTCTTATGGTGAAAATGAGACCAAGCTCTGCTGCCTGCTCTATTTATAGAGTCTCTGTGAAACACTAAGTGTGTATTAGCATGCTAGTTGTTATTATCTTTACTCAGACATAAACTCTGCTGTGGTTTCTGAAAGTTGTGAAAAGCAAAGTTGTGGTGAAAAATTAGGATGCTCTGGATGCACAAGGTAAATGAACAATAAAGTTGGACAACTGCAAACAGTTTAAAATGAAATCTTATTTTTAAGACCCATATTACACTATTTTCTGATTTACTGTATGTCATAATGTTGTTTCCTCATCAAAAATATTGGAGATGTGTTTTTTTGTTTGTTTTTTGTTTCATTCACACATTTTAAACACACAGAACCTGCATATTTAGGCTCAGTTCTTCTCTCAAACAGAAAACACTCTGTTCCACCTTGAATAAATTATGATGATGATGCATCAGTTTTAAGTAGCACTTTTCTGGACACTCAGACATGCTTTAGAGTGCATTATTCATTCACTCCACACTCGGTGGTGGTAAGCTACTATTGTAGCCACAGCTGCCCTGGGACAGACTGACGGGAGTGAGGCTGCTAACCTGCACCATCGGCTTCTCCGACCACCACCATCACTCACACACACAACACTTTCATAATAAGCCGTGTGGGTGAAGTGTCTTGCCTAACGACACAGTTTTTTTTTTTTGTAATTGGCGTCCCACTGTGGCACCTGATTTTCCCTGCTGTCTCCCATCCAAGTATTAACCAGGCCCGGCCTTGCTTACCTTCTGAGATGTGACGGGATCAGGCTTTGACAAACCGGTATGGCTATAAAAAAGGTAAAAGGTAACTGCTGAAAACTACCTTTTCACGACATCACAAGGTGGAACAGAGCTTTTTGAGTTTTGGAGATGTAGATAGACTAATAATAACGAGTTACTCAAACGTGTGAATGAAAAAAAACACAAATCCAGGTATGTTTTGATGAAGTAACAACATTCCAACATGTCTTAAAGCTCACAAGAGTCCATTCTGCGTAACATCGAACCTTCAAGACAGTAAATATCAGGTCCAGCGCCTTTAATAAATTTGTCTGTAAATAAAAATTGAGAAGCACTATAATTTACCCATATTCTTACTCATAACAGAACATAAAGGCAGCAGAAACAACTCTTAGCCTTCTGAAAAAAATCCAATGTGACATGTTCCTCGTAGTGTGTCATTGTGCCACAGTTTCTCAGAGCGCAGTCATGAGACAAACGCAGCTATTACATCATCACGACAGCTCTGCATCACACTCGTCCAAGTGATTCATCAAATCGCACACAACACAGCAGAGAGGAGGAACAGGGGTAACTCGACAGCTTATCTCTACACACCTTACAAAATTGTGTTACAAAAATGGAAGAGACACGACTAAGCCAGTATTTTTATGGCAATTCAAAGACCACGATTTGAGCAGATGCAGCTGTATGTATGTGGTCTGCATCTGTATAGGTTTAAAGGATCCATATTGTGATATTTTCCATATTTTACACTCTTGTGATGTCCTCTGGCAATACAGGAAGTGCTCCACTGTGTTTTTAAACTCCACCTTCACTAGAATCATTTAGATGAATTCTGACCTGAAATTGCCAATCTCTACTGAACTAAAATTAAAAAGGTAGCTGTTAACTTGAAAACTACATGGCATCACAAGGTAGAACAGAACATATTGTGTTGTTAATTGTCTTGCCCATGGACACAACTACAGTATTCACCTGCGGGAGCTAGAATTGCACCACCAACCTACCAGTGATGTTTATGTCAAGAGTGCAAACCTTCGGATCATTGGACAAACACTGCATCAACTGAGCTACTGTCATGACATACAGTAGTTCACGTTTATGTTAAAGGTGCACTGTGTAACTTGTGTACTGGAGGGTCCGTTACCTGCTTGTCACCATGGAGATGTGTCTAGAATGTTCCACAGTATGGCCATAAACTTATGAATCTGCATGGAGACTTGCAAGCCAAATAACGAGTAAGATTTATGGAGAGACGTAAGAAGGGATGTTTTTTTAAATATATTTTTGCAAGACAGATTAATACCATACAGTGGACAATTTAAACCAAAGCATTAACATCTCCATGGAGACAAAGTTGTGGACTAGAGTGTGGAACGGGCCGAATCTTTCTGTCCGAGCCCGGCCCGCGTCCGACAGAGCAGTAATCGAATCTGACCTGAGCCCGATAAGCATGAAGATATTCGTGTCTGAACCTGACCAAACCCGACACAATTAAAATCACACTCTTTTCATAGGCCGACCAATGACACACGTAAGAGATTGTTTGTGTGGACTCTAAAGGACACAGAGACGCAAAATACAAATTCAGGATAAAGCAAAAATAATGAAAAGACTTTATTACTCATCTCTCGTAAAGTGGTAAATTTAAAGTGCAGCATCTCATCCACATTATCCACAGAAATTGTAATTCGCAAATATTGACACTCAGTACACAAAACTACACTGTGAATCCAGTTTGAAGCGTTAAAAGTAAAAAAGCGGAAGTAGTTCACGTGTGTCTGTTTAAATCCACACAGCGCACGGATCGAGGTGAAGCTGCAGATTCGTGATAGTGACTTTACATCCTGTGGACTTTATCGGCAGTCTTTTATGCTTTACAAATCACATATCTGAAGTATTGCACCATATTTCATAAATAATAATAACACAGTTTTGACTTGTATCTAAACTAGAAGTGCAGTGCTCTGATTTTTTTAACACTTAACCCTCGAGGCGCCACTGTCGACTTAAGTTGACAAGATGCCGCTCTGAATAAAACAGCCAATTTTAGCCAAATGGGTTGTCAAATGTCATTCAAGATAAACCATGTCTAAACCAGAACTGAACCAGATCTGATCCAGGACTAAACCAGGATGAAAATAGGACTAAATCAGGTCTAAATCAGGTCTGAACCAGGACTGAACCAGGCCTAAACCAGGATGAAAATAGGACTAAACCAGGTCTAAAACAGGTCTAAAACAGGTCTAAACCAGAACTGAACCAGAACTGAACCAGGACTAAACCAGGACTTAACCAGGAGTGAACCAGGTCTAAACCAGGACTGAACCAGGTCTGATCCAGGACAGAACCAGGTCTGATCCAGGAGTGAACCAGGATAAAAATAGGACTAAACCAGGTCCAAAGCAGGTATAAAACAGGACTGAACCAGAACTGAACCAGGCCTAAACCAGGACTTAAACCAAGACTAAGGCTATGTTCAGACTGCAGGGCTTAATGCTCAATTCCGATTTTTTTGTGAAATACGATGTTTTTGCGAGGTTGTTCACATTTCCAATTAAATGTGACTTGTCTGTGACTCCAGTGTGAACGGTAAACGGCCCGAAAGTGTCCCGCATACGTACTGGAGGACACGATGACGTCAACCCCATGCGTCAACCGCAGCGAGCGTGCACTGTGTTTACGGAAGTTGTGGCTAGTTGTGGCTTGCTAACGGTTTCCGCCTGCTTCAGCGCAGAATAGTGACGTTTGTCGCTTGTTGATGACGTGTAGGTCGGATGGATGCGCTTTGGCCGTTCAGACTGAAGTCGCATGTCAAAAGATCGGATATGTAACAGTTTCAGGACCACATATCCAAGTGGCCTGGGTCGCATTTGAAAAAATCGGATCTGTGCCGTTCAGACTGTCATTAACAGATCGGATAGAGGTCACATAGAGGACAAAAAATCGGATTTGGGTCACTTCAGGCTGCAGTCTGAACGTAGCCTTTGATGTCAAAATCGAACGTTTTGGGAAAAAGACCTCTGGCGCCTAAAAGGTTGAGAGTCTCAGAGCGAGAGGTTTTACTGTAGACAGGAAACAGCTGACGCACCGTTGTGTCCGAGTCCGACCCGAGCCCAAACATAAGTTTTAAATATTTGTCCAAAACTGTCGGATTTCGGTCGGGCTTCCATGGTCTATTGTGGACCCCCCCTTCAGAAAAGGTTACACAGTGCACCTTTAAATTCTACATCTTAGGGATTCATTAAGTTTATATGATAGAGTGGAATATTTCAAACAAAGCAAAACATTTTCTTTAGACAAGATACCCAAAAGGTTAAGGTCCACTTTATTAACTCTGTATAGAAAGTAAATGTATAAGGATGAAATAATGATGGACTATGTGACTAAGGAAAATGTTTAAAGTTAATGAAAACACAAGAGAGATACTGTAACATGCATATGGCTTATTGATTGGTGACTTATTTTGGTTTTTGGGGTGGGGAACAATTATTAAAGAAATGTTTAATTTTTTTGATCTGTGAAAGGAGCAGGGCTTATAAGATTTATCTTCTTCCTGATCCTTTTTTTCATGCACCAAAGACAATACAAAATTATCGTAGAAATATGTATTTATGTTCATTTTCAGATTTTTGTTGTTGTTGTTGTTCTCTTTAAATTGATGATCATGAGCAATAAATAATTAAATAAAAACTGAATTCGTCCTCTGTATTTGACCCATTCTTCAATGTAGCTGTAATTTGTCAACAGCAGTGGGCGCCCGTCTCCATGATCCTGAGACTGAAGATTGGTCAGGTCTAAACTGAAACTTCTTATAATGCCCCTTTACTGATCATGTAAAATTTAAAGTGTCTGTAAAATGCATCCTTAAAAGAGCCCTACAAATTGAGTATCCAGGTGGAATACTACACTAAATGAAAAGCGAGGCACACTTCTCCCATAAACGTCACCGGGGGAACTCCAGCACAGCAGATGTTACTCATTGATAAAAATAAGCAGTTAGCAAAAGACCTGCACGGTTAAGAGAGGTGAGGTTGGGACAGGAGCTCTGCACACGGCACCATAGGATTCTAATGGAGAGAGCATAAAGTCATTTAGGGAGCCACTTTTATATTTATGTGCACCCACTAATGAGGTATTTGTAAACATGCAAATCTGCCCCGAGTCTGCTGCGGAATACTGGAACATTTGGAGAAGGGAGGCAGGGAAAAACAGAGGAAAAGGCATCGGAATGAGAATTTTTTTATTGCTATTGAGGATACACAACAATGACTAAAATAAACAGCTGAAACAAGAGTAAATACTGTAGTACACCGAATGCCCTTCCGTTGTTCATTTTCTCCCAGGGGAAACATAACAATATACAGACAAAAGTTAGGACACAACCTCACATTCAGGGATTTTTTTTTTCCTTTAGATTTACTATTATCTACATTTTATATAGAAGATATCAAATATATGAAACATACCGTATTTTTCGGACTATAAGGTGCACTTAAAATCCTTTCATTTTCTCAACAATCAACAGTGCGCCTTATAATCCGGTGCGCCTTGTGTATTAATTCTGGTTGTGCTTACTGACCTTGAACCGATTTTATGTGCTACATGGTGCTCAAAAATCTGTCAAAATGTTTTAGTATGACTTGGGTAAGCTATGAAGTCGCACCGCTTGATGGACTGTTGGAGCATTACGTCTAGTGTAGTCAGGAGCCTCGCGCCATGATCTGCCAATGGATCATGGATGCCTGGGCTTAGGGATCAGTCTCAAGTGTCGCCCGTGTGTTTTGTTCAATGCGACTTATAATCCGGTGCACCTTATGTATGAAAATTCAATTCATTCATTCATTGTGGCCATACCAGCTTCTCAAAGCCGGATCCCGTCAGATCTCAGAAGCTAATCAAGGTCGGGCCTGGTTAGTACTTGGATGGGAGACAGCTGGAAAAATCAGGTGCCACAGTGGGGTGACACTCGTAAAAAAAAAAAAAAAAACTGTTGTTGTGTCCTTAGGCAAGGCACTTCACCCACATTGCCCATTATGAAAGTATTGTGTACGTGAGTGATGGTGGTGGTCGGAGGGACCCATGGCACAGATTGGCAGCCTCGCTTCCGTCAGTCTGCCCCAGGGCGGCTCTAGCTACAATAGTAGTTTATCACCACCACGCCTGGAGTGAAATTATAATGCTCTGTAAAGTGTCTTTGAGTGTCCAGAAAAGCGCTATATAAAACACATGCATTATTATTATTATCATTATTTTTAACATTATTGATATTGCATCTTATAATCCTGTGCACCTTATAGTCTGAAAAATATGGTATATGGAATGATGTAATAAAAAAATGTGAATAACTCTTTCTTTCTTTCTTTGCTACATATTATGCATAATTTAATAAACACACTCCCACTCTCAGTTTCAACCATTTCTGAGCCTTAGTCATTTCTCTTTCTGATTAGTTTGTAGATAAAATGAGATCTCACATTGGCTTCTGTCATAAATAAATATAAAAAAGAGCCAGTCTTGAGATAGTATTTTGACCCTCACAGTATATTGACCCTGGGGTCAATATACCGCTGGGTCCGGTCAAGCGGTAACGGAGGGAAACGGGCAGATTTTTTACATTCAAATAGCTCTTATTCAGAAACTAGTGAGACTATTGAAATAAGTAAGGTAGGAAAGAGTTAACACTCCAATAGGGTAAAGTTAACCCTGTGATATTCTTTCAAGTTGACAAAAAATTTTAAAACTCATGTCTGTAACGGTGGGAATGAAATATGCAGCACTTTTTGGGCAATAAATACAAACAGCGATAACTACCGGTTCTCACTTATATATCCTTAACCAACTGGTTTGAATATTTGCTTAATATAGTTTTCTACCATATGGTACAAGATTAGGTTGAAAAACCTCTTACATTTTGAGTAATGAGATTTTTTATTAAGAAAAGTCATGGTAACAAAGGGAAACGTAACAGAGGGAAAATTGTGCAAGCAAGTAGAAGGTGCATGATTTTGCATAATTTGTCAGCTTTTTTCTTCCGAATACTTAAATATTACTTGAAAATGAAAGGAAACTATTTCTATAAAATATGTCAATCCTTCCAAGCAAATTTTTATAATTTTAAATACATTTTTTTATTTTTTTTTTTATCATGTACCTTCATCAACAGTTCAAAGATCGAATAACACAAGATATGATGAAATACATCAAGTTATTTACATGATTTGCAGGTTTTTGAAATTTGGGAAATAATTTTTGTTCCATGTTTCATACATGGTCTGTTTAAAACATATGTAACTTTAGAACCAAAAATGGTACAGAAAAAAGGTAAACAGTTTCATAAACTAGAGTACATATGTATCTGTTGAATACATTTTTATATCAGATGCATTAAATTGAATTTTTGGCCTTGCTGTTTACTTCTGCTTGACCGGGCCCCACTATAGTAAAGTGACGCCCCCATAGGATTTTGACTCCCCTTTCTTTTTTCTTTAGTAGTTACTTATATGATCATTATTTCTCATGTAATTTACTTTTATTATATATTGTTACATATTCACGATCTTTTAAGGTATTTTAAGGAATGTTTTGTTGGGTAACGACTTGGTAATTTGTGTAAATGTAACATATTGTTAAAATTGCATATACATAGCACTTTTTATATTGTATTTTACATTGTTATAGATTTAGTTTGCTATGTTCAGATAATCCTTAATCATAATGTCAATTTAGGCAATGGTTTGTAAGGATAATGACCTCGAATTTAGTCATGTTGTGTTATAATAAACATCAGATTAATATAGTCATAGGATTTTGACCTTTTTATATATAATAACTCAATTGATTACCCCTGTCTATTTTAACAAGATTCCAAATCATTATACATCACTTTGATTACCTAATTAATGAATAACTACTTTTCTCATCTTCAGTAAAATGTGTTTAAACAACTAAGTAATTTTTAACATTCAAAAGTTATACTCGACATCAAAAATGCATCTGAGTTCTTCAAAAAACACTTTTAAATATGTCAATATGTTTTAAATTGCATATATAGTGTTATAGTGTTTAGGAAGTGACCATTCACATTAGAGAGAGGTCCTAATCTATCATGGTTCATTCTGCTTTCTGATTGGATAATTATCTTGAGAACTTGAACATGAAATTATAACATAAACAACTTGATTATAATGTTTTTTGTCGTCAGCATAAACAGCTATATTTGATTTCAACGTGTTTACTTCATAACTGGGGGCAGAGTTAGGTCAATGAGAATATAAAATACACCACCGTACCTTTAACCTGGATAATTATTGAACTGTTTTTAAGTCGTAACCCTTCCATACTATTTTAATACTTCCAACTATTGATGAATCGGCACTGCTTTCTTGTAATACGATCCAAAATGAGGTGTTATTTCTATGATACAAAAGTTTCTCACCCAAATCTATCATAATGTGTCAATTGCTGATTCATACTATCTTTATTCATCTTTGGGCCGATGGGTGACAAGAGATTTATGGAGTGTAACCACAGACAGAGATGATGAATGTTGGGTATTTTCAGCTCGATCCCTATGAAATGAGCTACAACACAAAGTGAATGCTAACTTTGGCTGCACAGAGGCGCCCGGTTCACATGAGGCCTACGGAGGAGTTGCGTTAAATAACATTGTATGGTCAGAAAACGCTGAGCAAGGTATTTACTGTTAGTATAGAGGCGTATAGAGGAGCATAGAGGAGTATAGAGGCACAAGTTTAGGTAAATTTGAATGCTTTTTAAAATATAATCAAAAATATGCATCTCATGAACATGAATTACCTCATAGCTGCTACATTTTTTGACCAGTATTATGATAAATATGAATGGGAACTTTACTCCACAGTAAGAATGTGTTATCGCTCAGCTCTACTCTTAAATATTTTACATTTTTTCTTCAGAAACTGCCTAAAACTGCAAGTACCATGCAGTTACTACCATGATGTTTCTGTATTGTGTATCAACTTTAATAATAAGTTATAACTTCAGTAATTCATATTTCATAAGGCAGACTTTTACCAAACTGACTGGAGGACTTTTTCGGTCAAAAACTTAAACATGTTGGGGAATGAGGGAGTGGAAAGTCTGAAAGTGTCCCTCCACAGTGATAAAATGAAGCATAATCAAATCATTTAAATATGAAAAATGTTACATATCGTCCGGGAGCCACGCTGTACATGTAAAAAAATATCAGTTATGTAGTTTGCATTTAGTTTAGTGAGAGGATTATGAAATGTGGTACAAATTCTGCCGACAGGATGAGGAAGATAATAAAACAGAATTCTTGAGTGTAGAAATGTTCTGTTTCTTTTTGATTATGATCACTGTGTCACATGTGATCAGAAAACATCTCCAATTATTTATCTTCAGATTAAGACCAAAATGACTTCTGTATTTTTAAAAAGAACATTTGCTATGAGGGAAAATACTTCATACACTTCAGATCAGAACTGAAGAACTCATACGAACTCCCACAGAATTCTATTAACGAGTCGAACATTTATGTCTGTGACTAAAACTTACTATATTTTATTCATAGCAAGTTACCCAGGAGCTTGACATAGCTGATACGATGTGCTGTAAAACAATGAGCGGGACGCACATCGACTGTCATGTGATAGTGACTCTCTTTAAGCCACTTCTTAACATCGTATTTAAAATGTCCCAGAACACTGCACTCTGGGACATTTTAATAGTTGTTTTTAGGAATGCAACAATAACCGAAATATTGTGATAATGTATCGTAAAAAGTCTCACAATAATATCATGGTTGTCACTTGGGCTGGGTATCATTCAGAAGTTGACGATACGATACATACCTCGATACATAAGCCACGATACGATACATATCTCAATACAGTGAGGTTTTGACTCGCTACAATTCAATACAATATTTGGTTCAGTAAAAAAATAAGGGCTAAATCATGCCTGTGATACTAAAAGTTTTTATTAAACCACTTCTTGTTCAGAGTTGATATGAAACATTCCCATTTTAATCATAAAAAACATTGAATTAGTGCTGTCAAGTGATTAAAAATTGAGAGATTAATTAATTATGATCTGTAATTAATTCATCAAATTAATCTCTTTTTAATCTCACCTAAAAATTGCTGAGAAAAGCCATCAACTTGAGGTATTTTCATTTAAATTCATTATTACATTATTGTGGCAGATCAAAAGACTGATATAGGACAAAAAAAAGTAACTAAATAGTCATTTATTGTTTAACAAACTTTATGCAGTCACTTACATTCCACAGTATCATCATTATTATTACTATTACTAATCTGCATAAATAAACTCAATTTTACAACATATAAACCATCACCACTCTAGAGCCACATCAGCCCGTTTGAGATTATAATGTGTTTAATGCAGTTTTGCACAACTCTGACAGAAACAAAACTTAAAACCGCATGGCTAATTTGCATAAACTAAGCGGAGAAAAGAAAAAAAGAAAAAAAAAAAAGAAATGCTCATGTAAGCTGATGCATTCAGCTTCTGTGGGACTAAAGGACACAACTCAGTGGAATCTCTTCTTTCTGTGACAGAGGGATGTTGATGCTGAAGGTGAGTCTGTTCTTTGTGTGTCGCAATGTTTTCAAACATCGCAGGTTTATCGCAGATGTGGGCGAGAATGGGAATGAAAATTACCATTCTTTGAGGGAGCGATGTGTTGCTGTCCCAACAACACATAACAACAGATTTTATAATAAGGCAACTCGCATACAGAAACAGTAAAGTTAGAGATTAAAAATGAGATTAACGCGATTAAAAAACATAACACGCTAAATATGACTGTAATTAATTAATGGCAATTAACGCAATAATTTGACACCCCTATATTGAATATGTCAAATATGTCACATAGACAAGTTTCCTTCTACTAAACAAGCAACAAAACTGTAGTGCTGTAAATAAATAATTTACAATTTAAAAAAAAGTAAAATATACCAACAAATACACTAGGAGATATATCGATACAGCAGCACACAATATCGATACTGTATCATCACTTTAAACGATACGATATATTGATATTGCAATATTTTTGTACACCCCGAGTTGTCACAGTATATCAAATTACAAGTTCCCTTGCTTAAATGTATTGGTTTACAATAGCAAAAGCTAATAAACATAGAGAACTACATATCCCATGATTCACTTCAGTGCAGACAACATGAAGACATTTTTTTTTTACTTGAATTTTTGTGGTCATGACAGTAATGATTTGCACCATCAAAAGTATCCGATCTTACAATTATATTAGCCTCTCCAAAATAACGCAATAAATATCGTACCGTGAGATGCATATCGTGAAAATATCATACCGAGAGATTTGGATATCGTTACATCCCTAGTAGTTTTAATTGTTGGTTAGATGATGTTTTTAAAGCCTACATGTATGACCTGGAGTCACTCAAGAATCAAAAAGCTATAAAATCATAAAAGTATAGCATGGTTACAAGCTGTGGAATGATTTAATAGTTTCTAATAGAAAAGAAAATGTTATTCTGTCAAGTGGACAAAACTCAAGCATTTCTCCAGTTGACAGAAAACATTTTTCTTTTGAAAAGTTTACAAGCTCACAAAAGCTGATTTGACAGATTTTGTCCTCAAACAATTTTCAATACAGTTCACTTGCTCATACTGCACTTAACATCACCACTCCAATCCAGCTTAGATCTAAACACAAGTCGACACACAATACAGAAACATCAGAGTAGTAACTGCATGGTACTTGCTAGGGATGGGCATTCAATTAAATTTTCTTAATCGATCGTCGAGAGAATTAACGATCGGTTATTGATTAATCATTAACGTTTTTATATTAAAATTATCATCATCATTATTACTATTTGCACTACTAATCTGCATAAATAAATTCAACTTTATGACATGTAAACAGTAACCAGTATAGAGCCACATCAGCCCGTTTGACATTATAATGTGTTTAATGCAGGTTTGCGCAACTCTCACAGAAACGAAACTTAAAACCACATGGCTAATTTGCATAAGCTAAGCAAGAAAAAAAAAAAAAACAGCTCTTGTGCGCTGATGCGGCATGACTCAGTGGAATACAGGTTAGTGCGTTTGTCAAAACCAGGACACCGTACGGGAGGTGGGAGGTGGGGCCTCGACACTGAACTACTCTCACCTGGCAAAGCTTTTTAATGTTTTTCGGTGTTCTGGTGAGTTTTTTTTACCACTGGACACTGAAACATATGTGCTGCTTTGTACACTGTGCACATGGCCTCACACTTGTCCCAACCGGAACTGAAAGCATGGGATATTTTTCTACAAGTCATCGTTAAATTCGCATTTGTGCTTCGGCACGTTGCAGGCTGACCGACTGTGTTTGCTCGCTCCTTCTGAGTGCAGAGAGCTACATGTACGGACCCCTTTGTCCACGGACACGGACGTTTGACCACCCTACGGTACGCACAGCAACCTACATTGGGTTTGTCGATTAAAATAACCGTAGTAGATGAAATTCTTAATGATCAATTACTGATTAATTGACTTCATGCCCATCATGCCTAGTACTTGCAGTTTTAGGCAGTTTGTGAAGAAAAAATGCACAAATACTTAAGAGTAGGGCTGAGTGATAACAATAAAACCACCTGTAATTGAATACATGTATGGTACATCTGTTTAATATCATACTGTGGAACATTCTAAGCAGAGCAAAGACATATCCATGGAAACAAGAATGTGACAAAAAGTTACACAGTGCACCTTTAGCAACGGCCAAACAGATTTCTTAAATATAACACTCTTCACTGTGTTTTAGTAAAATGAGTAGTCAGTCACATTAAATAAAAATGAAATGCAAAAAATAATAAGCCAAATTCAATATTAACCTTGGCGCTCAAATTTGATCCTAGAAAGCAGTGTTAAACAAAATCCTTGCTTTGCTTTTATGCGCTCAGCTAATGTTAAGTCAATGAAGATGATTCTAATGAAACAATGAGTCACTGTGCGGCGCGTTGGCTAACACAGGCCCTGTTATGCTCAGTGCTGCGCTCTGCTTAAGTTTATTGACTTGTTTCTTTATCCACTGATTAACCAATTACAGCCTGATTAGCTCTGAGTGTGTAAGTAACAAGGCGTCGCTGGATGATTTATAATATTCAGATAGGCTTCGCAGTGTGGTGTTTTGGGGTATCTGACTCCCCGCTGTATAAGGAGGGAGTAAAAAACAACTACATGGCCCAATTATGAGTCTGTTAATCAGAAATCAGGGTTAGTCATGGGCAGAGGTGTGTACTTAGTTACATGTACTTGAATAACTTTTTAAAGACATTGTACTTTTCTAGCAGCATACTCAACTGACTTACCTGAAAAGCTATTGAATAAATAAAATAAAATACTTTTACTTCTACTTGAGTTATATTTTTATTGATGTAAATTATGAGTCACCTAATCAGAAATCAGCATTAAATCACAGAAAGAGGTGGGTACTCAGTTACATTTACTTGAGTAACTTTTTAAACAGACTGTACTTTTATAGCAGCATACTTTTACTCTTACGTAAAGGTGCACTATGTAACTTTTTGGGTGGGGGTCGGTCACCTGCTTGTTTCTATGGATATGTCGCTCTGCCTGGAATGTTACACAGTATGACATTAAACAGCTCCTTACATTTATTACCTTACATTTATTCAATTACAGGTGGCTTTAGAACTCAAACATACCTAGAAAAACTGACATTTTGGCACCTCTCCACAGATCTGACCTGTAACTTAGTCTGGTTAGGTCTTCACGAAAATAGAAAAGTTTAATGCCATACTGTGAATGATTCCACACAAAGCTAGAACATCTCCATGGTGAAAAGTATTTGACGGACCCCCACCAGAAAAGTTACACAGTGTACCTTCATTTTATATTTTTATTGATGTTACAGTACTCTGAGTAAAAGTTTTGGTGAATCCTACAAGTGACAAATCATGTTGACAATATAAACATTTGTCTTTTTTTTGCCCATCCTTTAAAAACATTTAGTTTATTTAATATTTTGTCCTTCCAATTGCATTAACTTCAAATTATAAATCAGATGACAGTTACTCTTTAACTTACTGTTACTTAGGGGTGTGCAAAAATATTTAAATATCAATATTGTTTAATGTGATGATACAGTATTGATATCATGGGCTGCTGTATCAATATATTGCCAAGAGTATTTTTTGGTATATTTTTCTAAATTATTTGGTTACAGCGGTACAGTTTTGTTGGATGTTTAAAGGAAGGAAACGTCCTTCATGCGACACATTTGACATATTCACTGTTTTATGAACTTTGCATAAGAAGTGGTTTAACAAAAACTTTTAGTATCACAGCTATGATTTAGCCTTTATTATTATTTAGCTTTATTATTTAGCCTTTAAGTATCGTATCGTGGTCTATGTATCGAAGTATATATATATATGTATTGGCAACTTCTTAGTGGTACTCAGCCCTACTGTTACCTGAGTAGTACCTTTTCCAAATACTTTTTTATAATTTTATTTTACTTTTATAATTGCACTTACTTTGTTAATACACAATATTATTTTGAAATTAGGTTACTCTTACTTAAGTACAATCTTCAGCTGCACTGCCACCTCAGGTCATGGGTTTGGATTGTAAATGCTTATTATTCAGTATTAATTAGATGCGAGGTGGTTAGGGGGCCATTAACTGCAGTGTGCATCAGGCCGATCATCATCACCAGAGTAAAATTAATGAAATAAAGTTTAAAAAGCGGAAGTCAAGGGTGAATGATTTGAGAATAGCTAATTACAACTTTTCTGACCAGCTGTGCGATTGTGATTTCTGTTTTAATAATAAAATTCAGCTCAAAGTTCATATTTTAAAAGTGAAACTGACAAAAAAAACATAAAGAAATCGGAACTGACAAACGATTACAAGAATCACACTTCAGGAGAATCCGTGTACAGGTCCAAACTACAAAGTTAGCAATTTTTTATACAGAATAAGAAATGATATTTTATTGTTTGAAGAAACTTATGTTACTTCAAAAATCTGCAGTCTTGGTGATTTACGAATTTTGCAGCCCTAGAGGAAATTCTGGAAAGTATAATGGCTTAGTTAGAATATTTTTTATCTGCATGTGAGTAAGTGCAGTTGAAAAGACAAACTGGTATTTATATTGCATTTAGAGTTTAGATGCTATCATATCTCATTTTATCTTAGAAAGCCAAGATTTCATTGGCTTCTACTTCTTTGGCAAAAAATGTTTTCTGAAGAGTGGGAAGCTTTTATATAAGTTGCCTGCAGTGCTTGTGTGCTATTATTATGTCCACGTAGAGTACATCTGTGTAGAACTGCATAGAAAAACATGGGGAAAAAGATTTAGCTCTATTCAACAATGACTACAGATGAATGAATACAGGACCCACTGCACTTAGAAACAGAAATAATTCAAGTAGTCCTGGGGTTGTAAAGATAAGTAGGAGACTCAGGATGTCTGACCCTGGAGGAGTGTATTTACCATCAATACAGGACATGAACGTAGTCTGGGCATAGTTGTTCATGAAGGTACTTCTGGCTCCAATTGCTGCAGTGAGCCTCATCATTTTGGTCTTAAAATGTTCGTCTTAACTCACTTTACATGATCCTGGTGTTTTTATTTCACAAATTTTTCAATTAATAAATTCCTGTGCCAAATATGTACAGTATTTTTCGGACTGTAAGTCGCTCCGGCTAAAAATTGTGTAATGAAGAAGAAAAAAACATAAGTCGCACCAGACTATAAGTGGCCCTTTTTGGGTGAAATTTATTTGATAAAATCAGAGACCAGGTACCGACATTTCATCAAGTTATAGTAATGACAACAGAATAGAGAACAACAGGCTGGATAGGTGTCTGGTATGTTAACTTAACATATGAACAGTTATTTAACTATAACATAAACAACAGAACATAACAAGTTTAGCAAACTCTCGATCTCACTCCAAATCACTAAATCCATTTAATTCTTCATATTCGGTGTCACTTCTGAGCAACTTCACGACCTCCGGAGGTAAACCATAGATCTATAAGGTAAATGGAGCACCGCTTCCTCTTCTGCGTAGCTGTCATCAGACTTGGCATCAGTTCCAGTTAAAATTACTCTGACCTTTCGGTTCGGTATGGTTTCGGTTGTGACTGAAGTCTAGGCTTTGACGATCCATTCAATGACTTTGGTGCACCCTCCCGATTGTCGTGAAGCTGTGTTCTCCATCCCCACTTTTCGCCAGTACCTCACAAGTGTCTCGCTCACTCCAAACTTTCTTTCTGCTGCTCGATTACTGTTTTCAGCTGAATATTTCACAACCTGCAGCAGGACAGCAGCTTTTTTGCAGGAAACAGTAGAGCGTGAAGTGACAGTGGTCCAGTAGTAGCAGATATTGGCACACAAGCCTAGAGCGCCCTCTTGCGGTTGTCAGTGTGAAAACTAATGTATAAGTCGCACCAGAGTATAAAGGACCACCCAAACCATGAAAAAAAGTGTGACTTATAGTCCTGATGATAACCTGCTGCAAATCTGCCCCTATAACTGCTAGCCCCAATGATATTTATTGAGATATCATGGGCAAGCTCATGGTATGGTGGGGAGGCTCACGATTAGGGACGTAACAACATCCATCTCTCTCGGTATGATATTTTCACGATACACATCTCACGGTACGATATTTATTGCGATATTTTGTGGAGGTTAACAAAACTGAATACGCTACTTTTTCCTCTTAAAATGCCTTAACAAGACTTAATCCAAAGAACTAAGACTTAAAACTGCTTAGAATAGTTATTTCTTCATATATTCTGTACAGAAATGGAGCAAAGGATCATGGTCTATGTAGTTCCCTCTGTCTTTTTTAAGCTATTGCTGCACCTTAACTCTTAATTTAAGCAAAGAGACTTGTAATTCGATATATTGTGATGGTCCACGATATTATTGTGAGAACTTTGACGATACGATATCACGATATTTGAGTTATTGTTACATCCCTAGGCAACAAAAACAATTTCTCTATCACTTGGTACAGATAATAAATGCATGGTATGATATTTGTACAGGAAAAGCACACAGGTCATTAAAGCAGAACTACCTCATTAAATGTCTAAGTCCCTGTGATGGTTAAATATGTGTTTTCGTGGTTTGAATCATCTATTGTTTCCCTCTGCTGTCTATGTGCGGAAAACCAGCCTTGCAATATGGCGCACACGACTCGAAGGCAGTTCTCCTGGGAAACGCTGGCACATTTTTCCATTTGGCAACATTATGTTTTTCTATGTAATTATACTGCCTTATTTCAACAAAAAAAGAACTCAAAAAAAGCACATTTTGACTCTCTTCCCTGTATTCATATAAGGGAGCTGCAGGGGGAGCTGTATCGCTGAAAGTTAATGAGTTTTGTTTTAAAGCCACAGTATGAAACTTTTAGCCAAAAAAAAAAAAAAAGTCTTCATTGCGGTAGTTGTTGTAGTTATACCATCAACAGCGGGAGTGGTACCTGTATTTGATGGTGGAAATATTGCTTGATTGTTATGAAGACTGGTCCGGTTAAAGGCGTTGTCGTAACTATATTTAGTAGAGCACTACCCTGTATTTAAAATGTTGAAATCAAATTAAGAAAAAAAGTATCTTCTTTCAAATTAAACCGTTCTTGTTAAAGTCTACAGACAGACTATTGTCAAAACCCTCCACGTGACGCTAACCACTCTGCCAGAGACACCATCACTATTTGCTCAGCCCTGCTTCATTAACACAACTCATGATTGCAATCAGCCTAGTTTCTCTCTGTACATGCAATTATTCAGAGACCTGTCAGGAGTACCCCCTTTGTTTGTTGTTCCAATTTATTTGATAAAAGTGGGAGCACCTGAGAAAATGTTGACATAAATTTGCATTCTGAGTCTGATTTGTACTGAAAATAATTATCCTCATACCTGCGCGGATCCCATCCTAAGAGCCGAATGAACATGGAGAAGCAACACTGGGAAAAGGCTGAGGTTTGTCTTTTGTAACATGCTTGAAGAAATCAAAAAAATGCACATTGTTTTACAGTGACAGGGCAAAACCTTATAACACCAATCGATGACAATTCTGTTGAGTGCAGTCCACTGCTCAGGTTCAGCACTATGGGTTAAAAGAGCTGGATGTAGTCTTCGCTCCAAAAGGTTTTAAAAAGGAACTAAAATCATGACTGAACCTGAGCTGCCAGTTAACCTGCATAAGAAGGATAAATGTTTTCTCTCATTCTTAGTATATGGACTGCCCATGTCTCATGTGAAGGCTGAGAACCTCCGGAATTCTTTTTTTTGTTTTTTGTTTTTAAACCAGCTGGATTTCAGCATTGAATCTGGCAACTGGCAACCCAAATGAGACATGATAATTCTGCTTTCTGACTGGATAAATGTCTTGAGATATCATACTATAGTCAAATTATCATACAGTGGGATTTTGTCACATGAATAACGGTTTAAACATGCATTATGTATTTTTTCTGGTGGAGGGTTTGCTACTCGCTTTGTAGATTGTATTGCTTGAAATGTTCTACAATATGACATTAAAATGTTTCCCAGTGTGACAAAGAGGGCCTTTGTCCCCATTTTTCACCTTAGTTCAGTTACATCTATCTATATCAACTAAACAGCTAAATAATAACTATCCCGGGTTTGTTTTATTTAGTCTTTGTTTAATTGATCACATTCACAGTTACTTTAAATTCATTTTATTTGGTTATATCCCTTCATTTTTGTTTAAACTTACCACCTTTACCTGTGACTCCACATGGTCTGGGAACAAAACAGGGGCGTGTCCTTTGGCAGCCATATTTATAGGCTCAGGGGGAGGTGTTGGCCCAGACCATGTGGAGGGAAGCCTCGGAAATGGTTCTTTGTTTTATCAAATGGGTTATTAGAATTTTGGTTTCAGTGTTATCTAGTTAAGTTGGAGCACTGTTCAGTTTAAAAGGGGGATTAGGCTTCAGAAATAATTTAAGGCAGCACACCAGTAAGGAAAGGAAATTGCTACAGTTTTCCCCGTAAGTTGGTGTGAACCCAGGGGGAGGGACTTCCTCTCTGGGGGGTATATAAGTAGAGGCAGTTTAATCAGTAGGGAGGTGGTCACCATCAGTGCAGCCAGGTGCCTGTGGGTATTTTCTTTTGTTGCGTTATTTTCTGTTGCTTTTGTTTAGTTAAGCACAGTTCTTTTTTGTAAATATGTATATAATTTTGCCCACGACTTGGAAGGATCCAATAAAGAATTTGGTTTGGTGAAGGACAACTTTGCACTGGACTCTCATTTTGACCACTTGGGTCAGCTTCCCCACACCCAGCCAAACAGTAGCAGTCCATAGCATTGCAAAACAGCACAACCCAGATAAACGAAAATAAAATACCAGTCCTACAACGAAGTGTCATGAAGAAAGGGCAGTGCTGACTGGACCCTGCAATAGCGGACATTTACTCAGATTAGCTCAATACAGAGTCTCTATCCGTGCCTGTGAGACCATTCACCTACCAGGGCGATAATGCATGCTGCTCCGACAAAGAGCTGTACTGAGGTGCTGTACACCTGTAGCTCTGCCATGTCCAGCTCATGTGCTCACGTTACTTGTCCAGCTATGCAGTATCCCTTAGCCCAGAGGTCTCCAACCTGTAGCTCAAGAGCTAACAGTAGCTCTCCACCCCCTACCAAGTAGCTCGCCAAGGGATTTTGGAATTATTCTATTGTGCTGAATAACTAAAATTTTATTAATTACATGCCTATTACAATTATTCATGAATCATTTTAAAGCCCAACTCTGTGCACAAATAAATTTACAATGGCTTATGTTTTATAGCAGTGTTTCGTAATGTTTTTTTAGAAGTCACAAACCTTTCTGACCCAAGTAAATAGACATTATTTGTAAATCACAAAATAAAGGTGGATTTGACCATTATTGAACATTAATGAGGATATTTTATTATTGACTGAGTGATCATGTCTCTGAACAATTTGTATTACTCAAGTTTTAAACAATGAAAAACAGTCACTGAAGCAGGTTTCCATAAGTCGCCTATTTGGACATTATATGTAGCCCATTTCTCTTTCTTTTCTACATTCAATAGAACCAGCAATATTGGAACAAAATAGTCAATAAAATAATTACAAAAAGATTAGAAATTATACAAACATGCCTTAACATTTGAACATTTCTAATGAGATAGGTGGGCCTGTCTGCGTTTTTGTAACATGTTCCAGTTCAGGGTACAGGAGGAGAGAGCAACATGCAGATCAGGCGTATAGACAGAACTGGACATTGCAGACCTGCATGCAGATCGGGACCAGGCAACCCCCCAAAAAAATCTCTTGCGACCCACCTGAGGGTCACGACCTAGTCTTTGGAAAACAATGTTTTATAGGCATCTAACTGTACCCTCTTTCTTATAATCATCTCAATTTCTTGCGGCCGCTAAAATTAGTAGCTCTCTGGCCTTTTTGTTTTGGAAAGGTAGCTCACCAGAGGAAAAGGATGGAGTCCCCTGCTTTAGTCAGAGCACCAGCATACTAAAAAAAATAGCATCATTGCATTAATGAACTGACATTACACACTAGGGATACATAGTTATGCATACATCTAGTTGTTGGTCTCGTAAACAACTTTATAACTAATGACAACAGGTTGCATGCTGTGGACTGGCTAGGAGGAGGAGAGGTCAGACCAGGTGGATGACCCCTCAGTTTACAGAGCGTGGTCCCGTTCTGCCCGACTCAATGTAACAGGTGCTTTATGTTGCCCTACTACACAATCACTGATACAACCCATAACCCACTGCATGACATGCAATAGAAATCTTTTCATTTATGTTTGTTTTTTATAGATTTTTTTTCAATCTCCAGATACTAAAGTCTATCTACTGAGCCCAATCATTTGTTCACCCATACAATAATAAGCACCTACACTTATATTCGGTGGGAATAAATTGGACCTGCAAATCCATGGTTAGTCCTTGGGGCAGTGTTAAGAGCTCAGGTCGGCAGTACTGACGAGCCACAGAGGAGAAGAGAGGGAGAATAAGAGCTTTGTTTACCTTGTATATTGTTCATTTAGTCTGATAAAACACTGCTTTTCCTTAATGGCTAATCGCTCTCAAGTGAGTTTACTAATGCACATGTTTTTTTGTATTGTGAGTGTATCTAAAAATGGTTTACAGTGTGTATTGAACTAAAATACTTCTGAATGCCACGGCCTACAAAGAACAATAACAGTGATATAATAGTATAACGAGGGCACACAGTAGTAGAGTGGTTAACCCTCACATGCAGGGTACACGTGTCCACCGAGGTAACATTAATTATTATAATGTTTTTAATGTTCGATATCAGAGGAGGAGCAGTGTGGATCAGTCGTACAGCGAGAATGCAACCAGTATCTTATTTATGGAGTGTATGATGGAAGATATTACACTATTTTCTTTCTTCCTTCTTCTCCGATTGTTGCTGGATTTGTTTGTGTGTATTTAAAGTGTCACAACAGTGCACAATTGAAACAAACAATAAAAATGAAAAAATACAAAATTAGTTACTAGACCAGTTAAAGAAATCACTTCAAAAATAAAAAGTAAAGTAGTGTTGTTACGATACTAACAACATTTCAAACTGGATTTTGATACCAAGGAATAGAGGCTATACTCAATATTGATCCCAATACCACAATGAAAGAAAAACATTCTTTCTTTTTTCTACATTAAGTCTTAGTACTTTATTACTACCCAGTTTTATATATGTGTCATTCAGGTATGTTTCATAGTGGTCCATATTATATGCTGGTGTAGGTGGCCTTACACAGCTCAAGATCATGCTATTCAGGAATTCAGGAAAAGGTTCATTTCTGTCATGTGCATAAAATTTTCTCTCTCTCTCTATTTTTAGCACTAATACCTGCTCAAATCAAATTTTTATACTAGTTTTAGTGTCAATTAGTATCTGATTTTCAGTACTTTTGACAACCCTTTTAAGTGTGGTCCATCATGAAGAAGGCCCAGCAGGCAGCAGCTGAGAAAAGCCAGGTGTATCTTTCCATATTAGTGAAAATCATTACGTTTTTATGGTTTGAATTTTGGGGTCTATATTAAAACACTGAAACATTAAAACAATGTGATCATTTACAGTATGTCTAAAATCTATAAAGACAGACCAGACTTCAATTGTTTTGTGAAGTTCCAAATTTTAAAGCAGCTTGATTTAACCTCTAACCAGGCTGATGCCCCCTAGTAACTCTGCTTAATTTCATTTCTTTCCAGCAACTAGGTCAGGAATCAGAATACACTAGACGGTTTGCAAGACCCTGGAAGCTGTAGACCGCACACTGACTAGGGCTGTCGCAATAACCACAAAAATGAATCACCGTGGTACTAAGAGGCCCACCACAGTATATGTTGGGCCACCATGATCACTGTGATTTTATCAAGTGATAATATCGTACAGCCCCATGGCAACATTCATTATTTTTTCATTGCTCTAATTATTTTTTCATTGCTCTAAAATCCATAGATATCCCAGAACATATGTCCAGCCTTCAATGCACCAACACCCAGTATAAGCGCTGAGGAGAGCCCTGTGAGAAGCTGCACGCTCTAACACTATGGGGGGCTTAACACTGGAGTCTATGGTAAACAAGCTCAGTCAACAGTGGACATGGTGAGGTGGAGGAGTGCAGTGATGACATGTCTACAGAGCCATGGCTGGATCAAAAGAAGTGAAAGCAAACTGCTAAATCAACTGTGAATTTTGTCCAATAAGTTGCTTTTTATACTATATCATCTCATGATAAAAGACACTAGATTAGTCATTAAAGGCCCTGCCTGCATTCTGCTATCTTAAAAACATGAAAAACACAACTAATCCATTTGAAACAGTTTGCAATGGTCCAAAGTTGTTCCTCACTTTCCTTATACATTCTGAGCATCCTAATAATTTACCACGATGAGTTTGTAAGCACTTTTCACAACTTTCAGAGGCCAGAGTGGCGTTTTTCTGTCAACAACTAGCAGGCTAACACATATGTTCTGATTACAGGCCAAAAAAAATACTTTATAATTAGATGAAGACAGCACGCAGTAAACTTATTTTGACCTCAAGAACTACTGAGCAAAACAAATACTGCTCAAATACAATGTAAAAATTGCACACATTGCCTTTAAGAAAACCAAACTGAAGGTAAAATAATGAAGACAACAGCAAAATGTAACAAAAAAACAAAACAAAACAGTTTGCACTGTATGTACGTACTGTCCCCATTGTCACGATCACAAGTTCGGAAGTATGATCTAGTGTTGAAAAAAATCTCTCATTTAATGTCTCTTGTCTCTTTTTAATTTCATGATGATTTTAATGTACTTCTTATTCTGTAAAGCACTTTGAATTACTTTGTGTACAAATTGTGCTATACAAATAAACTTGCCTTGCCTTGCCTGGATGATAAACAGTTAATATTGACAATTAAACCACTGACACAATAACCCTATAGCAAGGTTATTCCCCCAAAACTATCCAAACATTCCACATATTAAATCTGATCATAGTACAGAAAAATACCAAAATGTTCCTTGCTCGTACTGAAAAAAAAGTTTCCATGATAAATATTGAGTCTCAAAATGTAATGTTTCATCTAACATATACTGAACGATAAGTCGATGTAGTAATTATCGTGACGTGAATAATCCATCCTCTGCATTTGACCCATCCTTCAATACCACTGGGGCAACTTGTCTAAGTGTGTGTTGTGCCTTATGACCCATCTCTAATGCAAAGTTTGAACACAGACAGTCAATTCTCTTGGGCTAAATATTGTTCCAGATTGAAATTAATACAATTTTTATAGATCTTTATTGATATTACAGATACACGTCTTTCGGACAGGTGCCTAAACCATTCCATTTCTGAATTTAAATGAGTCCAATAGTGCTGTTTGTTGTCCTTTTATCATTGTGTTCAAGGTAATCCCCAAGACCCCTTAAGCATTTTAAATCTATAGTTTTAAGCCTCGGCCAAAGCTTAACGTAGACAGCATTAAAATCCTTTCGATTCTCAAACATGTTAACATTCAAAACTGCCCTGAGTTACACTGGCTATTTCAATTCATTTGTACATGCACCAAAGATGGAATATTACAATTAAATAAGTAATCTAAACTAACCATTGGTGAAATAAAAATAATTGACTGATTATTTGAATCCATTCTAGCAGAAAAGTCTTTTGGTGAGGCCATTATCCAGGCGGGTGTATTGTCCCAGGAGATTACCACGCAGGAGCCGCAGGTGTACCATGTCCCTTTAATGGCTCGGACAGAATGGTTTTATCAGAAGAGAGCAATTTCTCTTTCTTTTTTCCACCAGAATGTCAATTTTCACCCCCAAATTAAATGTAATTTTTATTGAGTGAAAGTAAAACCAACACTGCTGTAGATAATGGTTTTAAAATGAAAGGCAAAAGGTTCCGAGGTGGTCGGTTGAAAGGATCACATATTCAGTTACAAGCTCATCTGAATGTTTAAAGAACACACATTAGGCATTATCTGTGTTGCTTATGGCCTTTAAACTTGCTCTTGAGTACTTTGAGAGTCTATATTACACTATTTTCTGATCTAGATTATCAAATAATTTTCTTATTAAAGACATAGCTGGAGTTGTGTTGTGTTTCAGTCACACGTTTAAAACACAAGCCTCTATTCTTTTCTCAAACAGAAAACACTCTCTTCCACCTTGTAATGTCATAAGAAAGTGCTCCACTAGGTTTTTAAACTTAAATACACCTTAACTAGAATCATTTGGATGAATTCAACTCTGGATTTGCCAATCTCTACTGAACAAAAGATGAAAGATAGCTGTGAACTTAAAAATTAATTACTCAGACATGTGTGAATGAAAACACAACTCCAGGTATGTTTTTGATGAGGTAACAGCATTATAACAAGTCAATCTGTGTTATATGTAGGTATTTTAAAATGATGGTTTTGTAAAGAACCAGACCTTATTTTTCGCTTTTGGTGCTCCCCATACTGGAATCTGGTGTAGAGGTTTATCTACAGACAACAAGGAAGCGCAAACTAATGTTAGCGAGTCTACAAATCTAGCAATGATTTCTGGCTTCATGGACTGAGTAGGGCTGAGTAATGACCAAATACTGTATATATAAATGGATATGCTAGCCACACTTCAAATAGGAAGTTCGCATGCAGGCTCTTCCAGCTCCCACATACTCTGGCTCCCACTGACTTACACTGGAATATTGTGGCCCCTCTCTCTGTAACTGCTGCTGTCAGCCTCATCATTTTCCTATGCTATTCATAATATGGAGCCCGGCTCCCAATTCAATCCTATAACCGTTACAATCACAAGCTTCATTTGAGTGGAGTCGAACGCTATGGGTCACATCACACGCGCTTATTTCACTTTTTTATACGGTCTATGGTAGTGACACCTGACACAACAATCCTGGGAAAATTCTGAAACTCAGGGAGCGGACTCACTGCACAAGCTTCAGTAAAGCAAAATACTACTACAGGTATGCGTTTGATGAAGGAACAATATTATTACACGGTTAAATGTAAAAAAAAAAAAAAAAAAGTAAAAAAAAAAAAAAAAAAAAAAGAAAGTACATTTAATTATTCACCCACTCTTCAGTTTCCAAAGAAAGACTGTATGCTGTCTCCACAGTAGATGTGATTGACAGGCCAATCATAGAGAGGCATGGTCTGTTTGTGCTAAAAACAAACATAGTTTATGAGTAAAAAGAATGAAAAATTACACAGAGGACTGCAGAATCAACTAGCCGAAACTCTAAAAGAGGTGATAGATTTTGTTCTGAATAATGCAAGAGGAGATGTCTTCCACATTTGAGAGTCACTACACACTGTATGTCTGATCCCTTTTGAACAGAAAGTAGGAGGGACTGGCTCACCAGGTTCTGCTCTGGTTAGTGTGGTGGTTAGTCAGTGCCTTTTACGGCTTAAATTACAAAGACACATTCACATGGAGCTTAACAGTTTGCAGGGAAATTTGGTATTTAAGTAGATCCTGAGCTACCCTTTTCCCTGCAGCGCACCCACCATTGGGCTTCAGTCATACAAGGCAAAGAGACACAGAAAGGATCGAAAAGCCAATTTAAGAATTAATTTGTTTTGCGAGCCGTGGACGATATATTCAACTTTATTCGGGAAATGATCACACTTATTTCTCCATCACAGCTGTGGATGTCTGCTCACCCCGGGAGTCTAACTATGACTGGCACCTCTGCAGTCTGGCATTTGCAAAATAAGAGGTGTGATAAAACTGGAGGCTGATAAAAGAGAAAAATGAAATTATCCGTAATAATGGGGCTGAGCTCACAGATGAAAGAGCTGTTATTGCATAAACGCAAAGGCAATATGAATTTTGGTGTAATTTTTTTGGTAGAAAATGTCTTCATATACAGCAGCATGTTCAGAGGGTAGGCTCAGGATTCATGTTTAGGGTTTTAATTAAATAGATTCTATGCCTGAATTATTTTTAATAAACTATCATGTTCTGAATGCTATCTTTGTTTATGCTTTATTAAGTCTAATTAAAGCCACAGTACAGGGTTCGAATGATCATTTTGACCTTAAGGGGGTCTCTATCTAAAAAATAAAATTAATAAACCAATATAAATAAATAAATAACAATAAAATGTGCAGGTAGCCTATATAAAAACACACGCGCTCTCCTGGACCAGGTTCAAAAGGAGATGTTTTTGCACACGGTGAGATGTCTTCATGTGTTTTTTTTTTGTTTTTTTTTTAGCTGTATTGATTTTGCTCAAAGCATGGTGAGGTGTCTTCTTCGGATAAAGTTTCACAATGCTGTCTAATGGATTGTTTGCCGTTTGCGCACATGGTGGTGTGGAGGTGAAGTGCAGCCGTGCATGTTGGGCGATTTAACACTTTCAGCACAAAGTTATGGGTGCACGGTGATCGGAAATGAGTTTTATTTATGCCACAGTACGTAACTTTTTATCCAGCTAATAAACTAAAATTAAAGTATTGTGTTTATTGCACCAAAAAAGTAAACAAACATGCGTTCTTACTCTGAGTGCACCTGAATCTACACAAAATTGACTTATTTGATCAACAGTATTTTTTTAACGCACTCAGGGCATTGCGCTTGTGTATAAAACAGGCGATTTAATGACATGTCTAATAAAGAACACTGCGGGGGAAACATGGGTGTGTGCATGGAGCGTACCTGTGCTGCAGAATACGCCCGCAGAGACACGCCTCAGCCGGGTGTGAGCGCTCCTCTCCTCCGTCTATCCTCCACTCCTCTGGCCTCTCCTCCGCCCGTTCTCCACTCCTCTGGTCTCTCCTCTGTCCATCCTCTGCTCATGTATTCGCTGATCTTTGTAAATCCACAAACCAACGCGCTTTCTCCACTTGGCGTTCAAAAGTGCGCTGGTAGAAGTGTGCGCGGGCTTTTGTAAACAACCCACGGTTTTATTTTACGCGATAAATCCAGAATATGTCTAAGAGAGAGACGCGAGAACTGAAATCTTTATATAAATTAAATATATAAATTTTTGATCTGCTAATTTGGGTTTTTTTTGTTTTGTTTTTTTGAACTTTTATTGCCACAAATCAAATCACATCAACACTGTCCTGAGACCGGGCCTTCTCACAGTTTATATATTCACTTTTTCACTTTTTTGCCCCTTCTCTCTCCCCACTCCCCCCTCTAAAAGAAGAAAGAGAGAAAAAAAAACTAAAATCTGCAAAAACAAATAAAAAAAAATTAAAACCAAAACATAAAGAATAAGGCATATTAGGGCATACGTGTCTTATTTCAAAAAGTCAGTAATTGGGCTCCATTTCTTTTCAAAAGCTGCCACCTTGAGCTGTAGTTGAGCCGTTAACAGTTCCATTGTATAAACTTGTCTGATTTTTGATCTCCACTGTTCAACGGTCGGTATTTCAGGTTTCAGCCAGTAGATCGTGATCATTTTTCTTGCAGTCAACAGAAGAAAATGCAGCAGAAAGCTCTGATCATGAGAGAGACCGTCAGGGAATATGTCAAGCAGAAATACCTTTGGGTCCATCAACAGGTCCACAGCCAATATATTTTGTAGAACATCTTTAACATTAATCCAAAAACCTTTTATATTGGGGCAGTCCCAAAATATGTGAGTCTGGTCGCCCACAAGTCCACACCTCCTCCTTTCGTCTATCAGAAACAAGCGGAATGAAAGGTTCTTGATACCGTACAGTCCGTTTGGAAACGGACTGTTTTCCTGTGTTTATCTTCTGTGTGACCATAAATTAAGGTGCCCAGATGTCCCTATTTACCCAGGGCAGTGCCAGTTTTGAGCCCTGTGTCCCTTGTCCCGGCAGATTTAGCCAAAATCAGTGATTTGGCCCAGTTTTATACAAGAAATATCCCAAGTGTACCTAGTTTGACCCAGTTTGGTCCCTGCCAACAGCAAAGAGAGGTATAATTGTCATTTGTTTAGGTAAAATACAGAAAAGCAGCTTAAAAATGAATAAAACACAAAAAAGATGTGACTGTACTGACACTGACAACAATTTTCCTTAATTACACACTCATTTAAAATTTTATTATTACCAACCAACCCAAACCAGGGATTTCCCAGTTTTTTTATTTTGAAAATCTGGTCACCCTACTAAAAATAGCAGGTACAAAATCATTAATACCTCTGCAGCATCCATCAAAAATAGACTCCTTGCTTAATTTTGCCAGAGACAGATCGGAGACGTGACGTTTTGAACACAATCTATTTAATATTTCTATGGGAGGGCCTCCATACTTTTTTCCATAGAGATATTGTAGTTCTTTTAGCTATAATCTTTCACAGCATTGCGTAAACTTAGGGTGACCAGAATTTCAAAATAAAAAACTGGGACATCCCCATTTTTTTGGTGGTTAGTAATAATAAAATTGTGAAACGAGTGCATAATTAAAGAAAACTGTGACGCAGAGACCATTCATGACTAACACGAACCAGTATAGCCACATTTTCTTTTTGCTTTGGCCATTTTTAAGCAGATTTTCTGTATTTTACCTAAACAAATTACACTTTTCAAAAATAGGGACAAAAAGCAAGTAAGCAAGATTTACTTAAAATTGTAGATGGATGTGTCTGATAATACAAATCATATAAAACAACAGTGGGAAATGGAAATGAATGTGACTTTGGATGATGATACCTGGGAGAGTGTTCTGGTTGTCAGAGGGGTAGGAAGTCAAATTTGCAAGAAGTTTGACTGGAAGGTCAAATTAAGATTTTTTAGAACCCCGCTTAAAACTTTTATTTCGAAATGCAGTCTTAGTGACAAATGTTGGAGGAATTGAGGACTTGTGGGCGACCAGACTTACATATTTTGGGACTGCCCCAATATAAAACATTTTATTTTTGTTTTCTTTTTACTCATTCTTGCAATTTTTTTCTCTTTTCTTCTTCTATAAGGGGGAAGAGAGAAAAAATAATAATTAAATATATAAATTGTGTGAAGGCCCAGTCTCAGGACACTGTTGATGTGAATTGATTTGTGGCAATAAAAGTAAAAAAAAATAAAAAATAAAAATAGGGACACCTGGGACATTTCTTATATAAAACTGGGACAAATCACTGGTTTTGGATAAATCCACTGGGACAGGGGACACAGGGATCAAAACTGGGACTGTCCCGGGTAATTAATGTCGTCTGGTCACCCTCCGTAAACTGCAACCACTATTGCCATAGAGAATGTTTTGAAGTACAGTTTTAACTTTCTATTTCCATGTAATTTTGCGTGCAATGTGCTCCCTCCAGAAAGTTACATATTGCAGGCTTACCTTTAAAGTGCAGTTATTATAAATGGTCACCAAATATTCATATGACGAAGTTATGCAGATTTGGATTCAAAGAACACCACATCTCTTGTCTAAAAAAATGTTTAAAAGTTCAAAAGCGGCACAGGTAAAACACAGAACACTGAGGTGCGAGTACTTTTAGAACTTTTAAATCTTCCTCAAGCCCTTGTGCTCACCTGAAGAGAGAGAGTTCTGGGGCGCATTGCTAGCACTAATTAGAACAGTCATCTTGACACAGCGACCTTTTCTGTTACAACTTCACTCTTTAATTTGTGCCTGAATAAAAAGGTCCTGATAGCAGCGGCAGACGCTTAGAGCAGACTTAATAATCCCAATCATTTTGGCACAATCGTTCTCATCGCAGACTCTTGTTTTATCGTAGTCCCTGTTTGCCTCTCCTCCAACTGCACTAAAAGGCTGCATGGGGCGATCAAAGTGCACAGCAGCAGGAGTAGAGTAAGAATAGTGTTTGCTTTAAAGGTCCTGTATTACCGACTCTTGCGAGCTTTAAGCCATGTTAGAATGTTGCAACCTTTTCAAAAGCATACTTGGAATTGTGAATTGATTCACTCACACATGTTTGTGTAATCCTTTATTGTTAGTCTTTCTACATGTCCAAGTTCAAAATGCTCTGCTCCACCTTGGGATGTCATTTAGTGGTAGTTTTAAAGTTAACAGATAATGTTTGCCTTTTGTTCAGTAGAGATTGGACATTCCAGGGCTGAAATTATCCAAATGATTTTTGTGAAGGCAAAAGGAGAAATTCAATTTGTCAACTGGACAAAGGTTTATTTGGTCAAATACATTTCACAGCTCATTCAAGCTGCTGCTTCAGTTCTAGTCAGATTGCTCATGGACACTGCCTTATATCTGCCTGAAGGGAAGAGCTAACTACATTGAAACTACTCTGAAACTAACACACCTACGTGTTTGCTCACACACCTCTGGGCCTGACCTGGCTATCCCTATTGTTTTCTTTGTTTTGATTTATGGTTGAGGATATAGGCTTGAGTTATAAATGGGAGACAGATGATGTCGCAGGCCTCCATTTCTGTTCAAGGAAGGATTCTCTCTCTTTCTTGTGAAGGTGTATGGAGTTCAAAGACACGTAGGAGCACTTCATGTAAAACCACCTGACATCAAAAGGACCACTGTAAACTGTTTAAAATGAACTTTTTTTTTTTTTAACGTTTTATAATCAGGTATGGCACTTTTAAGTCTTTTCAATGATACTTTCAAAAGACCTTGGTGTTGTTCCGGTCTCTACTTTTGTTTGTGGAACAAGCAAGCTACTTTAAATCTACTTTACTGATGCATTCTCTGAAATAGTGAAAGATTTCGTGGAATGTGTGGTAAAAAAGCTTTATAATGGCCTTCACAGCAGGAAGAGTGGTGTTAACATTAGTGAAAGCTTACCTTGTTATCACCTCTCACTTCCTTTGGTTTCTCAATTCAGATTTAAGCACTTACTGGTACTTATTGTAGGTACTATATGTAAGATTTTTTTTTTTTTTTAATCCATACATGATTTATCTGAGGTAGACAATTCAAGCACTTTGTGGATAACAATTGTAATGCTGATTGATTCTTAATTACTATATTGAACATGATGACCAAGTTGTTTATATTATAATTTGAAGCCAATCATGAATGAGTGTTAGTGCAGCCTCTGTAGCTCAGCGATCGAAGGTTCTGAACTTGCACATGAGGCATGTCCTGTCCATACACTGAAAATGAGAAAAACTTGGATGTGTTTGGTTGAGATTGTAGTTTTTATTATTATTATTATTTTTTTTTTAACTTTATTTTTGTGTGTGTTTGAAAAACTTACAAAACAAAACGAAACTGATGTAAAATTAAAATTAAAAAAATTCAAATTGTAGAGTAACCAATAGTGTTGAGTATTAACATATCGAATTCAAATAATTGTAGTTTTTATTTTTAAACTGTAAGAGGCCAGACTACAGACAGTTCCTTTTTTTATCTATCTATTTTTTCCATACTGGTCACCTTGTAAATAATGTTAGGTCATGGTGATATTTACACTACCAGCATAAACATACTGGACATGAATGAAAGTGTATGCATGTTGGTTGTAATGCTGTGGCCTTGTGCATAGCGTACAGTGCAGGTGTGGTGATAGAGGCGTACATAATGGATAACTGGCTGGCCACAATGCCACTGACTGCATCATTATTCTTCAGGGGGCCATCAGTGACGCTGGTTTGACGGAGTGTAACCCAATCATGCATCACAGCCAACACTGCTGTCATGTCTGCATATTTTACTGTTACTATGCAATAATCATAGAATAGCTCTTATCTAAGGGTTGCATTTATTTCTTTCTGAGTATGAGTTGGGTTAGGGTTAGTTGGATTTACTAATAACACTGGGTTAAGCATCGAGGTGTATGAAACTTCTGGTTACCTTGGAGATCAGGTTTTATAACTCACCTTTAGTGTCAATATATTTATCCCTCAAGACACAAAGATGATGTTCACCCACAGTGCTACACCTGGAAGCCATCTCCAGATCTCGAGCTTATCTTGGTCAGTGCACATCCAACTGTACGGTGCCAGACACTTTCACTTTTTTTGTTCCAGAAATGAGAAGTTCATTTGCTTTAAATCTGAATAAAAATAATTGAATTCTAAATAAAAAATGATCATTCAGAATTAAACTTAATTGTAAAGTAAGTGTGTGGTCCATTCCAATTTTAAAGCCAGATTCAGTTTTTCCTCGATCAGGTAAACGTTTGTTCTTCTTAAAAATAATTCTGGTCGTTTAGTGCATGCTCATTGGGTTTTCCTTCTGATGCGATCTGAATGATCCGGCTCCACCAGTCCTCGCTTCGGACTTTCATTCACTGCTGTTTCGATTTGCGAGCAGGATGCAAGAGTGGACTGAGGTAGAGCAGCTGTTGACTCAGTTTGTCTTCTTTCTTTAATCTTCCTTAATTCTCGAGTTGCTGCTGATTTATCATTGGAACAATTGCAAAAAAAATGTGTATCATGTTTGTGTCCATAGCGTAGCGACAAACCAACATGACAAAAAAGCCGGTAGTGTGTGAAGCGTGTGTTTTCTTCCAGTAGACGTAAATCCGTTCATGTGCCCCCTGTCCAATCAGAACTCTTCATGACCTCCAAACTTTGAGTGGAATTAAATAAAGGCAATTTAACGTGTTTCTCATGTAAACCTCAATTCAGAATTATTATTTCCATGTAAACTCGAAGGAGAATATTTTTAATTCCGAATTATTTAAGTCAGAACAATTATTTGGAATTAAAAAACATCATGTAAACGTGGCCATTGATAATAAAAGAAAATCTACAGATAACCTTCTGAACATTGTACACTTCACTTTTTCACTCTTTTCAAAATAGGTGGAATGGACCCTTCTGTCTTTCAAAAATGTAAACTGCCTTGAAGTAGACAACCTAAACAACTCTCTAAATTATTCCATTTGGTGCTATTCCCTTGTATACAGAAGGACACCTCACCGAGCGTGTTTGCCATCTGTTTCCATTCATGCAAACATGGACTGGAGTTGTGATGGGCATTTTTAGCACGTTTTTTTCTTTCCCCCTCCCTTCTCTCTTCCTCTTTTAAGCCCTTTGCCTTAATTGACCTGGAAGAACCAGCCCTCAATTGTAATCACTGTTCCTCAGAGAACCCCCAACCAAAAAGGGCTCCACAAAAAGAAAAGGAAGTGAGCTTGGGAGCGAGCTAGTCTCAATGGGCTTGTTCAGTTCATACATTGCAGCTGATGTCATCAACGTTACTTGGGGGTGTGACGCTAACTGTAGGCTCTGCTCTGTCTGTAGGCTCTTACTCAGGTTTGGCTTTAATGTGAGCTTTACTTCAACACAATCTGACCAGAAAGAACCGATTTTAACACATAAAATTACAGTCGCTAGCTTTTTTGTGGAAAATTAAACACTTAAACGGGACCGCGAATGCTCGTATTGATCACAGGCTTCTGAAAATGTGTTGTTTAGATCCATTTTGTATTTTTTCTTGAGTTTTCAGGCAATCTCAAAAGATTTTGGTAGTTATCGGTAATGTGTGGATTGTGTCACCATGGTAACTGATGAACATTTTTCCATAGAGCTGGAGGACAGGTCAGAATAACACTTTTATAATGCTTTTTATGATACTCAAAGAAGTTTCACACAGTTCAAGACAGACAAAACACCAAAGAAGCTGATGCAAAGTTTTTTGAAAGCAGATTTGAACAGGTGAGTTTTCAGGGCTTTTTTGAAGATGGTGTAATTTCCTGTTTAACTGTCACAGAGTGAAAATTTGTTGACCTGGTTTATGGTTAATATCTCTGCAATTACTGGGCCTATCCAAACGAAACACAAACATGGCACAAAGTTCAGAATAAATAAACCAAAGATAAATAACTTTTTCACAATAGCTTCAAAAAGTGGTACCATTATTCAGCTCAAAATACGTGATTGTTGTCAGTTGAAAGGACTTTATAAGATGATTAAAATGGTAAATATGTGGTGCCAATTCCAAACAAATAATAAGGTTCAGTGTTTGTGGACCAAAAATTTGGATATTTCTTTATTTTATTTTTTTTTTAAAAGAGAGAAAAAAAAAGAAACCATAAGTGTTTTTGTTTTGAAGGGTCCATATTATGTCATATTCTTATCCATGCTATAATGTTGTTTCCTCATTCACACAACTTTAACATACAAACCCTGCATATGTAGACTGCAGTTCTTCTCTGTTCCACTTTGTGATGTCATGTGGTAATACAGACTGCATGTGTTGCAGTAGTGAAGTAACCTATAAAAGAAAATGATATAAGTAAATGGTAGAAGTGCGTTTATTTAAGTAATTCTGAACAAAATGAATACATGCATCCTGAATTTCTGACTTCCGGTCATCACTCAGTGCATACTGGGAAGGGCCCACCGGAAAAGTGAGCATCGAACCGCCATGTTTGATTTCCCAGTGGGATGCGTCTATTGTCAAAGCCAATCTTTTCAGCCATATCGCTTTTGTTTCTGGTTCTGATATTGTCATATTTTAGCTATAGGATTCGGACATTGTAATTGTGTGGTTGTTGGATGTCCTAACAGTGGAAAACGGCTCGAGAAATGGGCTTTGGAAGTTTGCGAACTCTATAAATGTAAAAGGAATCAGATCTGAGTGACGGCAAACTTCCGTTCAAACTATTTCTCTTCCCAACGCAATTGAAAAATAGTGAAAGGTGAAGGCGATAGGCAATATTGATACATAGGAAGGACGAAAAAGGTAACCTTCGGCTGCCTAAATCATCCCGAGTTTGCAGTGAACATTTTGTATGTGGAGCTCCAACAACACAAAATTCCCTTTTTGCAGTTATGGAGTTCGCAAACTTCTGAAGCCTGTTTTCCACTTTTAGAACATCCAACAATGACACAATTACGATGTCCTAATCCCATAACTAAAATATGACAATATCAGAACCAGAAACACAAGTGATATGGTTCAAAAGACTTGAAAAGATCGGCTTTGTCAATAGATGCATCCCACTGGGAAATCAAACATGGTGGTTTGATGCTCACTATTTTGGAGGATCCTTCCCAGTGTGCATTGCACGATGACCAGAAGCCCGAAATTCAGGATGCATGTGTTGTACTGACCCTCTTGTTGTCTGCCTCAGGTGTTAAAAGAGTCTCCGGGGAGTTGGAGCACCTTTGGAAGGTTCCGAGGCAGACAACCATTCATTTTGTTAGAAGGAGGGGTGCACAGATATTTTAACTCTCTTCTATTTAGCATTTTTACATGATTAATAAAACACTGCTAAATTAATAAAGATATATATTTTTGTATTTAGATGTAATTGAAGATTTGAGCACTGTTTTCGATACCGCTAACTTTTAAACATTGAACTGAAATGACCTGTACTTACCTGTTGTTGAGATGAGCTCACCCAATTAAGTGAGGTGTCCTATAAAAGGAGCCAGCCTCACCTGTGTCAAGGGGAGGTGCTGTGTGGGGGTGCAGGCCACTGCCATGCTTGTTTTTAAGTTTTGTACTTTTTGTAAATATTTAAAAAAATTTCTTGGTTGTGGAATAAATGCACTTTGGGTCTCTCAGTTTTACTCTGCTCCTTGAATAACGACTAAGGTTGCTATCCAGGCTTTTACAGCTCCAGTGTGTTTTTAAACTCTATACTCCTTCACTAGAATCATTTGGATAATTTCAGCCCTGGAATTTCCAGTTTCTACTGAACAAAAGTTAAAAGGTCGCTGTTAACCTGAAAACTACCACTATATGACATCACAAGGTGGAACGGAGAATTTTGAGCTTTGGAGATGTAGACACAGATAAAAGGTTACTCAAACATGTGTGAATGAAATAAAACATGACTTCAGATATGTTTTTCATTCTAACATAGCTTAAAGGTCACAAGAGTCATTTTTGCATAGTACAGGTTCTTTGATACCGACAGACCATGAGTGTCATTGATTGGCTAATCCACCTGTCAATCACACCCATCTGAAAACAGGCCAGACTCACGCCTTTATTAAATACTAAGGAAGTGTGTATTCTTGATCCCAGGCAACCTTTGAATTAAATAGGCCCTTGCCCTCCATCTGAAATTATAATATCATCAAATTATAGAATGTAAATGCAATCTATTAAATGTGCACTGAGTAACTTTTTGATCGGGGGTATGTCACCTACTTTTTTCTATGGATATGACATTGCTATGCTTAGAATGTTCCACAGTATGACATTAAACAGATCAACCTTACATTTATTCAATTACAAGTGGTTTTATTGCTCTAAAATACCTAGAAAAGCAGACATTCTGGCTGTGAACTGGGTCGCCTCCAGAGATATGACCTTTAACTTGATCTGATTTAGTCTCCATGAAGATAGATAGAAGATAGACCCTGCACCAGAAAAGTTACACAATGCGCCTTTAACATATTCCTGGAGGTGTATGGAACAACGGAATATAGGGGAGGGACAGTGAGTGAGAAGCTCAGATGGCGGTGATGATATAGGAGGAGCGGAGCAGTGCAGATGGCAGAGGACGGGAATTGGATGGCAGTTTCATGGAAGGATTACAGAATGGAGATAGAGAAGGGGATTGGGCAGCAGAAGAGTGAGAGGAGCTGGAGGTTAGCATGTTTGAGTGACACGGAGAAGATGAGGAGGAAAAGAGGCTCTGGCGGATCAAAATGTGACGCCTATAGTAACGTAATTGGGTTCTGATCCTGGTGTGAAATGGGCTACAGGTATGTTTGACGTTTAGGTTCTAGCTTTTGTCAATCAACAGTATGCAAGGTAGTGTGCATAGTAAATATGAATATATGCAGTTGTGGAATATAATAAAAGTAAAAAGTAAAAGAAGTACTGTACTTCAGAAGAAAACTGAGATATCTGTACTTCACTTATGTACATTAAGTGTAAGTGTATATGTTTTATTTTTACTTCACTTCATTTGAGAGCATGTATCTTTACTTTCTACTTTCTTACTTTTTACTTTAATTTAACTCCATACCAGAGTCCTGCACTGGTCCATATTTGGAGACCCGCACCCGCCCGCACCCACGCAGTACAGCACCACACCCGGTTGTAAGGTGTTCTATCAAAGTTAAGAGATGCATAGCCTTGTAATTATGATGACCAAAAAAAGAGAATAAAAAGCATCAATGAAAGGGGGCTAAACATTTGCCAAAATAACGAAATGTAAACGTTACACTGTTCTTTCATTAGTAACAATCACAGACTTTACTGTAATCATTTCCGGCATGTTTTACGTAACGACTTTGCGCCGCACAACAGTACTGGTTTACAGACGATCCCAGACAACCACAACTGTACCAACGAACTTTTAATAGGCTATTACCTAGCATCTTACCAGCACTTGCAATGGCAGACAAGAATCCAGGAGCATAGCCGCAAGCCGCAAAGAAAGTCCGTTTTTGAGGTCGCTGAAAGAAGAAGACAAGGGGAAAAGCAGCGAAGCCAAACTAAGGTGATTCTTGAAGATTCATTCCAGCGATGGCGCGACTGAAGCAGACGCAGGGTCTAAAGACTGACGCATTGGTCGCCAAATTACTCCTGGACAGGTCACTTCTGCTTATTATGAAAACGTACTTTATTTCCAAGAGCTAGACAAACGTTTTTCAGGACACGAAAGCGATATCCTATGTCTGAAAACGTAATTTTCAAGGCAAAGAAAGAGTCCGCTTGCTGCTGCGTGTTGTAGCTAGTTCATTCGCACTGAATCTCCGCGCAACCTTCTCTGCACCCCTTTCCTGCTCCTCTCCCCGCTGCCCGATCTGCTGTTCCCCCTGCTCCTCACTTCTCCGGGCACGGAATCTCCGCGCACCGCTCCCCTCCTCTCTCTCTAACTGCTCCGCTCTTCCCTGCTCCTCACTCCGGGCACGGAATCTCCGCGCACCGCTCTCTCCTCTCTCCTCTCTCCCTGCTCCACTCTTCTCCCTGCTCCTCACTTCTCGTCCGCGAACAAAATGTCCGCACACCCGCTCCCCCCGCTCCTCACTTCTCCGCCTTGCCTAACCAACACTGTAGTTAGTTGTTTACAAGTCATGTGCAGCGCACCGGCTGTAAACAAACCTGTTTCTGGCGTAAAGAGGAGGCGGGAGGAGGCGTTTCTACGTAGGGAGCTGTAGGGGAGGGGGGGTTGGTTTCACGCATGCGCAACATTTGAAAAAGGACAAATAGTCGCCGGATTTCTCGTTCCTTGGAAAATCCTCTATACAACCTTTAACCTGTGATTCTATCAAAGTTAAACCCGCACCCGCCCGGACCTGTTAATATTCCATATTACCTGCCCGTGCCCTTGATAAATCACAGACAAATTAAAAGCATTCAAACTGAAGCATTCATGAGAAGACGAACTGAAAAGTTACAGTGTCAAGAATTATAAGCACGAAATGAAATGAAACGTTACACTTTCTTCATTACGAATACAAATTCACAGACACAACTTTACTGTCATCAGTTCACAGGCATTATTTACTGATCGAGAGGCCGAACTATTGCGCCGCACACACCACAGACTGAACCAGGATGATCCCAGGACTAACCCAGGACTGATACCAGGACTGAACTTGGATTGAACTAGGACTAAACCAGCACTAAACCAGGACTAAACCAAAACTGAACCAGGACTCACTGCCGGGATGGGCTCTGACACACCCGCATAGACCGTTAGGTGACTGCAGGCGAAAGGACCGGCTCAGAGTTCTGCGCCCCATCAGGTAAGTGCAGCTGCCGCCCGGGGTCGCGCTTTGCAGACACCCTGCTCCACAGGCTCGGTTTTCTCTCTCTCTTAAGTCCAAGATTAGTCCTGGTTTAGATCTGGTGTAGTCTTGACCCGTCCATGTGTAATTACTACCCGCCCGCATTACAGCCCATAAAATTCCATAATGTATAACTGCTCCAGTCACCTTCACTAGAATCATTTGTATAATTTCAGCCCTGGAATTAACAATCTCTACTGAACTAAAGGTAAAAGGCAGTTGCTAACTTGAAAACTACAGCTTCATGACATCACAAGGTGGAAGAGAGCATTTTGAGCTTTGGTGATTCAGACAGATTAATAATAAAGGATTACTCAAGCATGTGTGAATGAAACAAATTACAACACCAGGTATTTTTTTGATGAGGTATGATGGCTTAAAGCTCACAGGAGTCCATTTTGTGTAATATAGGACCTTTAATTTCCAACTGAATTTGCTTTAAATGTTGCCTTCACAAACTTATTCTTTGTGCATTAGTTTTTTCACTACTTATTGTTTGTCAAACTCAGAGAAAACCATCAAATAATAAGCCTATTACAATAACTAGTAGCTGCATACAGATGAAGAACATGCAAAGAAGCCAATGAACACAATGGCAGAAAAAAAACTTCTTTAGGGGTCAAAATGCAAATGACATACTCCATCTTGGCCAAGGTCACTAATTGCTTTTGCACATATTGTGGCAATGCTATAGGTGCAGAGTGTGAGAGAGAGCATACGAATAGTAAAACCTTGCACAAGACTCACCTTTTAAGAAGAGAATAGACGTTTTGAGTGTGGCCTTGAAACCAGAACAAATCCCTAACAGACTATGGAATTTAAATGTCCTATATTATGCTAAATTGATGTTTGTGAGCTTTAACCTATGTCAGAATGTTGTTATTTCATCAAAAACAAGGGAGTGTGCCTATGTTCCCTCAGCCCCATGTTCACTCAGCCCTATGTTCCCTCATTTCTAAGTTTGTTTTTGTTTTGTTGTTTTTTTTTTTCCAAAATTAGGCCCTATGTTCCCACATTTGCTTTATCATTAATTTAATTCAAAATTTATTCCCATTTCTCCCAATTTGGTAGTCAATTACACCCAAACTATTATCCAGCAGCACTATGGATGTAATGTAGAGGTCATGGTGCAAAGGATCCTATAGGTTGAAATGACTGTGAATTAGAGCCCTGCACGCCGGCGGGCTGACGCAAAACAGTGCGATGCGGGACACATATTGAAACCTCATTGTGGGCGCAGGCGGGAGCAGGCGGGTGGGATGATAAACTGCAGTCCCACAAACTAAATATGAGTGTAAAGTAAAATATACAAATGATGAATGTTTGCCTATCATATATAATTTGTTCTGGATATTTTATTTGCAATTTATAAAAACATTTTAAGCAGCCTAATCTCACACACATTTTAAACAATTCCTTTCTGCTTCTCTGTGTTTGATAGAACTTAAGAGAGCGGGCGAAAGAGGGCGGGAGCAGGACTAAAGATCACAGAAATGGGCGGGAGCGGGTCAAAATATCACAGAATCGGGTTGGAGTGTAATGAAAATTACAATTCTTTGCTGGCAGGAGTGGGACTGCACAATGCGGGTGCAGGCGGGAATGAGCCTGAAAATTCTGTCCCACACAGAATCTGAATCATCCCTTTAAATGAGGTATATATCTATATATATATATATATATATATATATATATATATATATATATATATATATATATATATATATATATATATATATATATATATATATATATATATATATATAAAAGACTTGACTTAGAGTTAAATTTTGAGAAAAATCTTAGAAATGAATAAAATCTTAGAAATAAGGGAATATAGGGCTGAGGGAACATAGGGCTGACCCCCAAAACATACCCGGAGTTGTGTTCTATTTCATTCATTTCATGTTTGTGTAACCCTCTATTATGTCTGTCCACTTCACCAAAGCTCAAAATGCTCTGCTCCACCTTGTGATGTCATGAAAATACAGCTACCTTTGTCCTGTTGTTCCATAAAGATTGCCAATTCCATGACTAAAATCATCCAAATGATTCTAGTGAAAGTGTATGGAGTTTTGCCATATAACATCACAAGCTGGAACAGAGTTGTTTTGAGAGGAAAACTCAACCTAAATATGCAGATTTGTGTTAAACATGTGGGAATGAAACAAAACACAACTCCAGGTCTGTTTTTGATGAGGAAAGATTATAACATCTGAAAACAGTGTCATATGAGCCCTTTCATGTCTTTCAAATGCCACCACGTTCTCTCTTCTTCTTTTAATTCTCCACTTTGTTAGAATTTCTTGATGCAGCTCACTGACATTGGGGATAGTAACAGACTGACACATAAAACACCAGTCTGATTACTTTATTAGCGCTGGCGGCAGTCGTTTGCTGGATAGTTGAGCTGTGTTTCATGTCACATCAGAGCCTTAGTTAGCGTTGGCTTGGCTACAGGGGCTTGTTCTGTGTATGCAGACATTAGCGAGAGCTCTGTGGGAGGGGTTGCAGAAATATTTGTTGACAGCATCCCTAGAATTACAAAAAGAATTCCAAGATCGTTTGTTGAGCATGTTTGATGTCAGCAAAATGCAGGAGAATGAATATGCCTAAAACACTTTGTAAGTAATAAAATTGAACCATAATTAACCATATAAATAATGATCATGAGATTTTAACAAACCAAGAAGTGCAGTTCAAAGTACACAAGTTAAGGGACTGTTGGATTGTGTGAAATAAATTATTTAAACTGTTTATTCTGTATCCAAGGAGACCACGCAAGAGGCTAGATATGGACCTGGAGATGTGTGGCTTTTTACACTAAATATGGCAGACGAGCTTCCAGAGAAAATATGTGGAGACCTTCCAGAGGAAATATTTTAAGGCAATGGCCCATTTCATCACCAACCAAAACAACAGAGTGGAGTAAGAATGAGGCCAGAAGAGGCTTTTCCATTGTGTTCACCTGGTTCCCACTGGACATTGCTGTGATGCCCTGAGCTGCAGGAAACAGAAGGATGCCACTTTTGTCCTGAGAGCTCTTCCTCTCCTCAGACTGCCCTGACACACCCTACCTGAGCAGTCCGTCTTTAAACTGCACTGAGACCTTTGACTGAGACACAAAGGCCACTGAGAAGCGCAGTGTACATGTTGCTGGAGCAAATCTTGAAATTCCCTCATGATCAGTAAAGTATCTCTCTATCTATCCCTAATTGTGATTCAGTGCTTTTTGTGTAATACAGCATGTCACTGAAAAAAGGGTGTAGAGTGCTCATCCTGTGATTCGAAGGTTAGCGGTTCGAATCCCACTCTTGACATGAACATTGTCGTTAGAGTGGTCACATCCACTGACCCTCAAGTTTGTGCTATTCCAGCTGCCACATATGAATGCTGTTGTTGTGTCCATTTGGAGGACACTTTCGCCTCACCTTTAGTGTCTGAGTACAGGGGTTTGTGAATGCATGTGTGGATTGTTGTTGTAGCTTAAAGGTTGTAAAGAGTTATATACTGTAAATATGGAATTTTTACCATTTTAATATAGCTATATGCTCAAACAAAAACCCCTTTCTCCAGCCACTCTTTTTTAAATTAATGAACCCGCATGCAAAGTTACCATGACCCTTGACTCTTCCATCTTAGCTCAGTTTCTTAACTGTTTACCTTATTCTTTCCCGTTATCCTGAGTGTTTTGTCCTTGTGCTCATTAGGCAGACCTAAACTGGTTTTGTTGATGTTTAAAATCTGTCTCTGAGTATAAATGTGGTGTCCTCATTGTATTGGCTCAGACTAGGGACAGACTTCACATGGACTGACATAGGGATAGTTAGGTTGTATAGCTCTGCTCAGTTATATATTTGTTTACCTTTATTTAACCAGTAGGACTTATTGAGATTCTGAATCTTTTTTCAAGACAGACCAGGCCAAGGCAGCAGCAACACAATCAATACAAACAGTACATTCACAAAGTATCACACTATAAATGCATTTGCATCTCTCAGGAAAAACATACACATACAATATTTTGGTCACATGGCAAAAGTGACACCATCGATTCTAATTTAAAGAGACAATCCGAAATTTTGGACATAGGACCTCATTCCCTAGTGAGCCAGAGTGTTGGAGACGTGTGGAGACACTTTTTTAAATATTCCATCCTGTCCTTGTATTTGCAGAGGTCACTGGTGCTAGGCTAGTGCATGTCAATGGCCATAATTAGCCTGCCACTAAAAACAGTCTTACCCGGTCCACAAAATACCCGAAGCAAATCTATTATTACGTCAAACTGTCGATGTGAATGTCTTGATAGAATAATTTTAGAAGTAAAACGAACCTTGCATTTGAAGGATTTTGTCTGAGCAGCAGTAGCGAGTTGTACTTCCTGATAGAAAGCCTGGCAGAGGCGGACTGATATATGAGAAAATAGTCCCTCAACATGTGATGATTCATGTGATGCAAGGTTAGTTTTATTTCAAACGTTATTCTGTCAACACAGACATTTACATTGACAGTCTGGTGTAATAATAGTTTTTCTTTGCGTGCTTTGTGGGGTGGGTAAGACTGCTTTTAGTGGCAGGCTAACTATGGCCATTGACATGCACTAGCCTAGCACCAGCGACCTCTGCAAATACAAAGACTTGATGGAATATTTAAAAAAGTGTCTCCGCGCATCTCCAACACTCTGGATCACTAGGAAATGAGGTTCTACGTCCAAAATTCCAGACTGTCCTTTTAAGATCTTTTTTTGTAAAAGCTTCAAAGACCATGGTTCTGCATAGAAAATAAAGAAATTCACCTTGGATTTTTATACCCTTTTACAACACCATGGGGTTACAACTGCATATGTGCAATGTTTTAAACCGCAACACCACTGACCAGTACAGAATGATTATAATTATTTGTTTATCCATATTTCCCATCCATTACTTTGATCCATTAACAAACTCATAAGCATGCATATGTAATTATTTGTGTACGTGAAGCTGGGTCTTGAGTACTTATAGACCATAGACCACATATCCTTCATATAGTCCGGAAAGTGCCCTGTTCCCCTCTGCAGCCCATCCCAGACTAATTAAAAAAATTCTTAATGCTTGTCCCCCAATAGCATCCCTTATGTCATTAATCATCCCAATTTCCAATACTGTAGATCTTGAATGTGCAATGGGTGAGCAAAACAACTTTCAGCAGACACAAAAAATGCAGAGTTCATTATCATCAAGAGTACTTTTTTATCCATTTGTATCCATAACTGTTGCACCGAAAGAAGCAACTCATTAATCAAGCGTGCGTTTGTAAGGAATATTGAACTCTCAGCCAAAAGGAAGCGTAGTGTAGCTTTGGTCCGATCTTTGGGAAGTACAGAGAGGGCTGTGAAACCTTCGCTCGGAGCCAGTACGGGAGCAGGGCGGGCCAATGGAAATGTGGCAGTGATGGATGGTGGTGTTGTAAAGGTAGTGGTATCTATCATAGAAAACAACAAATGTGTTACCATGACTACCTTGCAAAACATTACTGAAGACTAAGCGTAAAGACTGTATTACCTTACCTGGTCAGACAGAACAATGCGCTTTGACAAGACTTTACAAAGACAAATGGGTCTGGAGTTGTGTCATGTCTCCCTGATTTCAGAGGTTGTGATTGACAGGTGGATTAACCAATCAGAGAGATGCATGGTCCGTTCGCGTGAAAAACAAATATAGTATCCAGGACCCCAGGAAGACTAGCTGGTCCTTGGATTCAGCTAATGGGAAATCTAATAAGTAAAACAGATAAACACATTAAACTGCTCTGTCTTGCACTGATTAAATTAAAAGTGTTTTTAATGCGAAACCTTTTAACAAATGAGAGCTGTAACTTTTTTCTAGTGGCGTCTCCTGATTGTCTCTATGGAGATAAGCTTAATGCGTTACTTTGGTACATTCCAGGGAAAGAAATAACATCTAACGAAGACAAAGAGGGGCATTCCCTTCCCCAACAACATAGTGCACCTTTAAGCTTCATTGCACTCAAAACTAGAGAAAATATACAATTTTTCTATCTAAATGACTTACCAAATAAATGAATTGGCAAACTAAGTATTGCAGCCTTATTGTCTCCCTTAATCACATGGTAAATACTACTACTTCACGTCCAAGACCAAAGTCTCTCCAATGGACTGAGCCCCTGCTGAGTCTGTTTAAGTAGTTTTATGTACAGTTAACTTCATTACACATGCTGTCCATCACTAACGCACTGGCTGTCAACATTGCACTTAAAGCAACACTACATAATGTGACATTTACATCTCAATATGTGCCATGCAAATATCAGAAGTGTTAACATTCCTGTCAGTTTGGCAAGATGGTAACATGCATAAAACTGGCAGGACAGCTGGACAGTCAGTGGACAAAAAATATTCAGCTAGTAACTACAAAACCATAGGCTGTGTCCCAGTGTCCACCCTAGCCCCTAACCCCTCATTCACTACATATTACTGCACTCTTTAGCGGAATATTTAGAGAATTCGTTCACAGAGAGATTCAGACACACAGATCACTACTTTTGGGTCATGTGACTCTGGCGTCTGGATGAAAAAAAAAGTCATCTAATCTCAAATAAAACTTGATCAGAATCTTACTGGTTTATTAGCTTTTTCTCTGAGATGTGAAAATTATTGATCTTTTAACAGCTGAATCTTAGGTAACTGGCTAACGCTAGCACCTTTACACCATAACGCTTTATTAAGTAAAGTATAAGTGTTTTATTCAAAATCAGGATCAACAGAGCCACAAACCAGTGCCTCTACTTCATTCTCAAGTGTTGGGTCCAGTTAAACACTCTCTCACAATGCATTCTATTGACCAATGCCCACTACTTTAAAAAGTTTGAGTGCACTACATTTTCATCTGCCGGTCATTCCGACACCACTAAATATAGCATGACCCTGACTTTTTTTTTTTTTTTTTTCTTAAAATTTTTTGAGCCAAAAGTGCCAAGTTTGGCCCACAGGCCCCACTTTGCCCCACTTTTTAGTTGAAACAATCATATTTGTTGTTCATACTTTTTTCCTTGTACTAGTGGGAAACTTTGTGTTATTTTTCTGTTCTATACAATTAAATTTGTGCTGTAGGAGGTTGAATAAATCACTTCCATGGCTCATTAGAGATACAAACTAACTACTGTGTTTCATTTATCAGTTTAATGTAGTTTGTGTTTTTATAAACCATATAGAATTCTTTTTGGGGATAATCCTGCTTTCGGGTTCTCGTGTCAGTGGCAAAAAGATTTTCAACAATATATCTTATTTCAAAATTTCTCTTCATGACAGGCCTATGACACTTGCCTAATATGAATGCAGTGTGTGTGTGTGTAAATGATTGGTGGTGGTTGGAGGGACCCATGTCGTATTTTTTTCTGTTCTGAAGTTGTCTCGTCCTCATCTTGGCCTTCTTTTTCACTGACATGCTTTTCCACTTTAAACCAGCGAGCTGAACTTCATCATCCTACTTCCCCAGTTCTATCCGCCTTAACTTTGAGAGCACCTTCTTGATTTGGTCCATAATGAGACCGGCTTAAAGTGGTCCGTCCTGGAGTGAGCCGCCGAGGTTAATGAGGGAGCAGCCTGGCGTTTGGCCCGAGGTGTGAGAACAGAGTCAACAGACGAAGAGGAGGAAGAGGAGGAAGAGGGGGTGGGGGTGGAGGGTGAAGACAGGGACAGACTGACAGGCGTTCAGACAGGAAAATGAAACAGGCCTGTATAAGGATGGATTCAAATAATGACAGCGCAGGATAAAGGAAAAGTGAGTGAGTTAAAGATGTACAAAGTTTAGTTATTTTATTTGTTACTTAAAAATACACTACTAGTCAAAAGTTTGGGCACAACCTCTCGTTCAATGTTTTTTATTTTTCACTTTTAATATTTTCAGCATTTTAGACACATAAAATACATAACAATAACCAAAATATCGTGATATCGTGTCGTCAAATGTCTCACAATAATATCATGGGCTGTCACAATATATCGAATCACAAGTTCCTTTGCTTAAATGGATTCTTTTATAGTAGCAACAGCTTATGAACATAGGGAACTACACATTCCATGATTCATGTCAGTGCAGACAACATGAAGAAACATGTTTTTTACTTCAAATCTTGGGATTATGACGGAAATAATTCACACTAAAATCTTGTCAGGGTATTTTAAAAGCAAAAAAATAAGTCTCCTATCTACAATTATATAAGCCTCTTCCAAATATTGGCAATAAATATCGTTTCGTGAGATGCATATCATGATAATATCATACTGAGAGATTTAGATATCATTACATCCCTATAAATCAATATATATGGAAAAGAAGCAAAGAATAATTGTTGAGTTTTTCTTTTTTTTTTTATGTAGAAAATAGTAAAAATGAAGAATGAAACAAAACACAACTCCAGGTATGTTTTATACGGGGAAACAATATAATATAGTTCAGAAAATAGCGTAATATGGGCCCTTTCATGTCACACTCCCTTAACCCACCATCTCAGCGTCCTATCATTGTGTGCTCTATATGATAGCTTTTCTATATGATACTACTACTATTGTCTTATGCCAGATGCCCTTCCTCTGGCCTTGTCCTTTGTCCTGAGGTACCTTTGTTCGTTACCTACCCCGTCATTAGATTAGCTTTGTCAGAAATGTTAAAGAATCCTGGCATTGTTCTCATGATGTTATACAAGGAGCCCATATATCTGGACAAAATCTTAATTTACAAAATGATTCATATGTGTGAGGACATGGCCTTAAACTTATCATTATGTCTGGTTAATTGATTCATTCATAATTTCCTCATGAGGATCTATTCAAGCGTGCACGATATGGAAAAGATTTCATTAATTTTGTCTTGACAAGGTTCTGTTAAGGAAATTAAAAAATCAAGCAAGGACACAGCAAGTTAAAGACGCGCAGCAGCCCATGTGTTTCAGTGCTTTTACAACAAGGAGATCAAGAGCTGTTAAAGGTGCATCGTGAAACTTTTCTGACGTAGGATCCATTCAAATGCTTTTCTCTGTGGAGGTGGTATTGCTTTGTCTGGAATGTTTCAGAGTATGGAATTAAACCTTTCTATCTTCATGGAGACCAAACCAGACCAAGTTACAAGTCTGTGGAGAGGTGACCCCACTCAAGGTCAGAATGCAGAATGTTTTTCTAAGTATTTTTGACCTATAAACCACAAGTAATTGAGTAAGTCAATAAATGTAAGGCAGAGCAGTGACGTATCTAAGACACACAAAATGACCAGCAGTCACTAAGAGAGCTGTAAGTGCTCAGATAAAAAACTAAAAAACACTTAAAAGTTGCTGAACAACCATTTTAGACTTTCAGCCATGTTATTACGTTGTCTTAAGCTCAGAAATATACCTGGAGAGTTGTTTTTGTTTCATTCACATATGGGTAATGCTCTGTCTGTTTCATAGTATGGCATTAAGTCTATGCCATATATGTAAGATTGACTTCAACCATATTTTCAATCATGCTGAACACTTACAAAACACTTGATTTCTAATTTCCCAGAATTGTTATGTCACAGGTAAAAGTCCTGTTCAGTTTTCAAGCCCATATATCAGTTGCCAGATTGCGTAATTACAACTTCCAAATTGCGTAATTATAACTGCATGCTTCTATGAATGTTGGAAAATTCTTATTATTTGCTTTGGTAATAGTAATTCCCTCTGGAGCTGGTAGATGACATGCTAACCTCAGTTCCCAGCAGAGGGAGTGCACTTGCAGGAACATGTCATCCAGATAGCCATTATTCATCTCCAGATGGAGATAGTTGATTAGCCAGGCTGGTGCCACCCGGTACCTCCCTTCAATTTCACTTCTCTCCAGCGACTAGCTCAGGAATTGGAATACACTAGACAGTTTGCAAGAATCCTGATAGTTGCAAACTGCACACCATTCATTCAGCGAAAAGCTCTGAAGTCATGTCTGGGTCCCTTTTTGTGGTACAGCACAACAGTAAACAAAGTGGTCGAGATGGATGTAGACGAAGCCATACATTCCGTGTTGGCAATGATTCCCGAGATTGAGGATTTAAAGTCTCAACAAAGTCTCATCAGCCTAATTGTTGACTGCATACTGTGGAACATTTTTCCACTCAAAAAGTTGTACAGTGTAACTAGTCTATATACATTCAGTACATTTGATAAACTGCTTTTCTTTTCACTGCATCAGCAAATGCAGGACTTGCACCCTCTGTTGGTCTTTTTTTTTTTTTTTTTTTTTACCTATGACACAAAACACTTAAAGGTATTTTGTAGACACTTACATTATTTTGTCAATCACTGAACAATCTTGCTGAGGCATAGATTCAAAAAGACTGCTGGTTCAAACCTTGCCAAAGTGCATGTTTACTTGTGGAATGTAGAATGATGGGAAAGGAAGGGCATCCATCTTAAAAACAAAACACAACAATATTGATGCCCCACCACCATTACAGAAGAAAAGTTTGCACCAACTTAGTACCATTACTCTTAAGTTTGAAATACATTTTCAGCATCTTGTATTGTTCACTTTAAGAGCATGTAAAGTGTCACCTCTGTTTTCATGTTCGTAGCAGACTGAAGTGACAACCTTAATGTCTTCTGCTATAGACCATCTGCTTAGAGAGTTTATACTTGGAGATTTATTGCATCTGCGAGACCCTGCATCTCAGCTGTACAAAGTGGCAATTTGAATAACATGGTCCATTTGTAAAACAGTCAGGACAGATCGAACTCTCCATAAATAAATGTGTGGACTTCCAGATTACAATTTTTTTTTTTTTTTTTGGGATGGGAATAAAAACATACTTATGTTTTGTTTCATTCACACGTTTAAAACACAAACCTACATATTTAGGCTGCATTTTTCTCTTAAAATAAACATTTTTTAAACTCCAGACACCATCCCTAGAATCATTTGGATGATTTCAACTGTAGAATCACCAGTCTCTACTCAACAAAAGGTAAAAGGTAGTTGTTCATTTGAAAACTTCTGCCTCATGACATTACAATCTGCGTATCATTAATTTATTTGTTTTTTGAAATAAAACCAAAATAAGAAAATGAAAAAACAACTATGGTATACAACTATAACTATCCAAAACCAAAATGACAAAATGGATAACAGTGCGTTTTTTTCAGTGTTCAATTTTGTGTTTAAATGCAGTTTAAGTCACAGAAACAGGAAACGGCCATTATGCATTTTTTTTCCATTATTCATTTAAACACAAAATCGAAAAAAATGAAAAAATGAATCGTCCATTTTTCCATTTTGGTTTTGGAGACAAATAATGGAGAAAATTGTTGTTTTTTTCATTTTCATACTTTTGGTTTAATTTTGAAAAACAAATGAACAAATGATACATGAATTTATAGTCACCCAACTAATAGAGATTTGTCAGTGGCATTTGAACAGGTATAATAATAATGTGGACTGGATTTTATGAAGAGATGAACCTATTTGGTCACCTTTTATTTAACTTATTATGTCATGCATGAGATAATGTCATACATGTATCTGTATCTATCACAATACAACAAATATTACTACAGATATTTTACTTGCCATGAGACACTAGAACCAACTAACTCTTAACATGCTGAGTATTTTATTTGAGATGCAGGAGACGATCTTCTACTTATTTCCTGATCAATTTCATGTCCAGGGCCTTGGCATGGCTTCATTATGCGCTGGATGCAATGTGCTAAAAAATGCGGAAACACAACTCCACCTGGGACATGAATTTCACAAGTATCTGTGGTAACGAGCTGCTGCCTCCTGGAGCTTTGGGACCAAATATTTCACGTCTGTACGATCCAGCGAGTTACCTTCCCTGGGTGCTGTGTTCTGGGATGACTTCCGAACTTGTAATATTTAATGTGAGGAAATGTGACCTCAAAATTTTGAGTACAGAATTTGCGTTCATGTAAAAGCCAGTGGGGAAGGTGTCTTCCTAAAAGAGAATATTTTGGAATTTTTTGCCCTCTCACAATGTTTTCTTATTTGCTTGATTGTTGAACTAAAAGCTCAAAAATAAGACTCAGACTTAAAAGCACCATCTCCCATTCTTTTTTTGTAATAGAGAAAAACTGGTAGACTTCTGTGATAATGGCCAAATGTTTTTACGTTCTATCCCAAATTCTTGTGACATTTTGAGGAATTTTCACCATTAAAAACATATACTGTATTTTGTTTTAAATTGTTAGATGATATGACAACAGTCATATTTTGATCATTCTGAAACAAGTGGATAAAAAAAGGAAAAACTGGCTTCAGGGTGTTTAATATAAATACAATTTCCTGTATTGCATTAAATTGACATAAAATAAATGATGTCACAAACTAATATTCACATTCAAATAGACCAGATACTGAATACCATTTTTATTTTTAGTTATGTTATTTAGGTCATGTGTTACCAGTGTGGATATTGAGGTACTTCTACGTCCCACTTGTGTTCATTAGTTGCATAGAGAAAGGTCAAGCAGGATGCCCTACCACTTGTACAGTAAACCAATTTAGCTTCAAATAGAAGTACATTTTACAGAAAACACTCTGTTCCACATTATGATGTCATGTGGTAATATAGGAAGTGTATATTGTCATATTTTAGTTATCGGAAGAACTCCATAACTGCAAAAGGTAATCAGATCTGTGTCACTGCAAACCTCCGTTCAAACAGTTTCCCTTCACAAGGGAATTGATAAATAGTGAAAATCGAAGGCTATGGGCAGTATTGATACACAAGAAGGACGAAAAAGGTAACCTTTGGCTGCCTAAGAAATAATCCCAATTTTGCAGCAAACATTTTGCATGTGGAGCACCATCAAAGCAAAATCCCATTTGTTAAGCGAGAGGACAAGCAGGCTGAGCTCACACTTTCTTGTTCGACTGACTTTACAGCAGCATCACGTGTTAGTCGCTTTGCAGTGGAAGGTGTTTCTTGGTGAACAGCTGGTGTCTTTTGCTTTGGTGTTGACTTTTTAAATTCGTAACCAAGGTTAAGCAAGGGATCGGGATTTTGCTTTGATGGTGCTCCACATACAAAATGTTCGCTGCAAACTCAGGATGATTTCTTAGGCAGCCAAAGGTTTCCTTTTTCGTCCTTCCTGTGTACCAATACTGCCCGTCGCCATCGCCTTTCACTATTTTTCATTTCCGTTGGGAAGGGAAACAGTTTGAATAAAGGTTTGCAGTTACATAGATCTGATTCCCTTCTGTATTTATGGAGTTTGCAAACTTCCGAAGCCCATTTCTCAAGCAGTTTTCCACTGTTAGGACATCAAACAACCACACAATTATGTCCGAATCCCATAACTAAAATATGACAATACCAGAACCAGAAACAAAAGCGATATGGTTCAAAAGACTTGAAAAGATCGGCTTTGACAATAGCATCCCACTGGGAAAACAAACATGGCGTTTGATGCTCACTTTTTCAAAGGGCCCTCCCAGTATGCATTAATAATAAATGATTACTTTAACATGTGTGAATGAAACAAAACAACTGCAGGTGAGATAATAATAATAAAATTGTCTAGATATACATTTTATGTATGATGTATATCATAAGAATATAGTACCGAGATATTTGGATATTGTTACAGCCCTAATCGTGAACCTCCCCACCATATCGTGAGCTTTCACATGATATTGCAATAAATATTGCACCGTGAGGTTCATACCGTGACGATATTGATATCGTGAGACTTGGAATTCGTTACACCCCTAGTTCTTACTATCAAGAGTTCAACAAATGTTTTACTTTGTTTCCTCAACTAGTCCTCCACATTTATATTATCAGTGTCCAAAAAATCCCTTTTAACCAACCACAAAATCATTTTTCTTATCCTCAAATACGCATTTTCTTCAACTGATTCATCTGTTGTTTCTTTCTATTGTCAAAATCCTACCTCTCCTCCCTCCTCCTCCTCGTGCCCTATACCGCTCGGACTGCTCATTTCTTCTCCATCTCATTCTCCATCTGTCCTTCTTTCCTGTGTTCTCCTTGTTATCCTCCAGAGTGCTGCTAGTGAAACAATGTCTTTATTGGAAGTGGCTGGCATTACTAAGCACTTGGTTCTGCAGAATTGGCACCGTGAATGAGGTGTCACTTTGGCAGCTCACAGTGTATTTAGAGCAGAGCTGACAATAGGAAAGATAAATCACTTATGGATGCGTCAAGGTGTGTTCATTAAATGTATCTAGGTTTATTAAATATATCTAGGTTTATTTGATGGAATACATTAAAGGTGCACAATACGCAAAATTGATTCTCGTGAGCTTTAAGCCATGTTAGATGCTGTTACCTCATCAAAAACTTACCCAGCTACCTTTCACCTGTTGTTTAGTAGAGCGTGGTAATTCCAGGGCTGAAATGATCTTACTTCCTGTATTATCACATGTCCTCACAATGTGTTTTCTGTTTAAGAGAAGAACTCAGCCTAAATATGCAGGGTTTGCATGTTAAACGTGTGAATGAAACAAAACACAACTCCAGATATGTTTGTGATAAGGAAACATAAAAACATAGCGTAATATTGGTTCTTTAACTGTTTTGAATTGGCATGATTTGGTCAGATAATAGTTGTATGGTTTGCCTTGCTCTGTGCATGCATTAGTATTCATGTGCTGTTGCAGTGTGTAGCAGATGGGAGCTGGGTGAATGATTCAAACAATTTCTTAATATTTTAGCCAGTAGCTTCATCAGAGAACTACTTGAAACTTTGCGATGTTCAGCTGTTAAAGTTTTCCTGATCAACAACTGATGGTAGCTGTTGTGGGTGACTAATGCATCGACTATGGTTCTCAGTCAAAACCACACACTTTGACAAAACTTAACAAAGACGAAACACATTTAAATCTGATTGGTTGAAGCGTCACAACAAGAGAACAAGCCAAAAAAATCAAATTACATCCATTTGAGACAAAAGCACAGACATTCCCTGTCCACAAATGCACAAAGCGCTTCCCTTCTGCCAGTGTTGGGAAGGTTACTTTTAAAATGTATTCTCCTGCAGATTACAGATTACATACCCCAAAATGTAGTTTGTAACGGAATCCATTAAATTACTTAAAGTGAGTAACGTAATCTGAATACTTTGGATTACTTGATTTGCTGTAGAGAAGCAAAGACCAGGATATCTTCACATAAGAAAAAAGCCCAGACTTTACTTAACCGTATTAAAAATATTATTGATAGAAGACGAGGAGACATGGTCCACGCAGCATGATTTAGTCCTGGTTTAGTCTTGGTTTAGTCCTGGCTTAGACCTGGTTTAGTCTTAGTTTAGTTCTGGTTTAGACCTGGTTTAGTCTTGGTTTAGTCCTGGTTTAGACCTGGTTTAGTCTTGGTTTAGTCCTGGTTTAGACCTGGTTTAGTCTGGTTTTGGTTTAGTCCTGGTTTAGACCTGGTTTAGTCTTGGTTTAGTCCTGGTTTAGACCTGGTTTAGTCTTGGTTTAGTCCTGGTTTAGACCTGGTTTAGTCTTGGTTTAGACCTGGTTTAGACCTGGTTTAGTCTTGGTTTAGTCCTGGTTTAGACCTGGTTTAGTCTTGGTTTAGTCCTGGTTTAGACCTTGGTTTAGTCTTGGTTTAGTCCTCGTTTAGATTCTGGGTTAGACCTGGTTTTAGACCTGGTTTAGACCTGGTTTAGACCTGGTTTTAGACCTGGTTTAGACCTGGTTTAGACCTGGTTTAGACCTGGTTTAGACCTGGTTTTAGACCTTGTTTAAGACCTGGTTTAGACCTGGTTTAGACCTTGTTTAGACCTGGTTTTAGACCAGGTTTAGACCTGGTTTAGACCTGGTTTAGACCTTGTTTAGACCTGGTTTAGACCTGGTTTAGAGTCTGGCAATGAGTGGAATTACTGAAAAAAAAAAGACAAAAAAAAAAAAAGGGATATAGCCCAAAATGTGAAAACAGGAAAATACCTCTGTGTAATCCATTTATTTCAACAAAGTAACTGTAATCCAATTACCACTCACTGAAACACTAACTGTAACCGAATACAGTTACTCATAATTTGTACTCTGATTACGTAACTCCGGTACATGTAATCTGTTACTCCCCAACACTGCGTTCTGCACATTTTCCACAAACAAAGTAGTCCGCATTGATGCTAAAATAGGCTGAAGTCTGTCTGCGTGGCCATGTTTGTTTTGGTTCGCTGAGGCGCTTCACCTTTGTCTTCTGCCCGAACCTGAATGCTGCTCTGTGATTGGTGCGCCAACCAGCTATCGGGCCTTATCGCACCTAGTGGGGGAACGTCAAGATGGATTCTCGTGAGTCTGGGAACCATTTTGATGTGCAAAGTTATAAGGGACTGGCCAGGCTGGTGCCACCTAGTGCCTTCCCTCTATTTCATTTTTCTCCAGCGACTAAGTCAGGAATCGGAATACACTAGATGGTTTGCAACAATCCCGGAAGTGCAAGCGCAGGCTCCAGCCAGTCAGCAAAGAGCCATAAATTCTGTGGCAACGATTCCCAAGATCGAAGATTTAAAGCCAGAACAAAGAGAAAGTTTGGTGAATTTTATCAAGGGGAAAGACGTTTTTGCCCTTCTTCCTATGGGATTTGGGAAAAACTTAATAACTAAATAGCAGCGATTGGTTAAATAAAAAAGTACCGGCCTACCGTTGAGTGAACAAATTCTAATGCTGCGAGGTCAGACGGTTTCCACAAAGTGAAACCGGCTAATGAATCAGGCTAATGAGGGACTGGCTGGTCAGCCAAGAGCTTAAGACCTTTTGCTACTATGGAACAAAAGAATAGAAGAGTTTGAAATATCCACTTAAAAACAGTTGCAGAAACGACATGTCTAGGATTTAAAAGCAGCTCATTATGATCATTTGAAGCAGAAAAATGGAATGTGGAGTGACCCAGAGAAGCGCAAACCTTTAGAACACCATGGTGAAAGCAAGCTGTGAGCATTGTTTGAGATATTAAGGAAGAACTGAAAGTACTGAGGGCTTTCCCCAACAATAGCAGTTGTGTAGCGTAAAAGATCGCGCCTAGATAAAACGCATGATAGGACTTTTATTTAAGCAGCTGTCGAGTTTATGAACATAATGTTAACAAGCCTTTTATTAAGTCTCCCACTGCTTCATTAGCATTAGCGGGTCTGTCGGTGTTGCATACAGCGTGGTTATGCTAACACTTCCTTCAGTCTGAGTTGTCCTGGCAGCGCGATAATCACATTTGTCAAAACGGCGCATAGTTCCACAGCAGCAGCACACCCCCGGGGCAGCAGCTGTACTCCGGTGATTTTGGCACAAAGGCCCAAATCTCAAGGTGCACTGGGATTTCACGTGAAGGCCTGCAGGTTTAAAGAGACTTCCTGTGATTAAACTGCCTCATAAATAAGACACCAATGTAACCGTGACAACTTAATGCGCGGATGTGTGGCCTGAACGCATTGTTGCAGAAAGAAATTGGTTTCATGTTTAGGGGAAATACATGTACGATTTGTGTAAACTCATTTGCATTATGTTACCCTGACAAGAACTGAATTGTTCCATTTTATCCATGAACTCCTGTATTTGAACCAAGAGTTTAATAAAAGCAACTATAGTGCAGGGTATGGGGACCCACCTCTAGAACATGATCCTGATATTGGTCAGGACAGGAGTACATAGTTTTATTTAAGGTGGATGAAGAACACTGAAGTATCTACAAAACCTACACAAACTCCACACACCAAGTTCCAACAGGGTGTAGGACTTGAACCTGGGTCATTGCTGCTGAAGTAATAACCTTGATAATTCAACCTCAGCAGGTTATAGATGTCAGCAAAACAAACACTAGTATATAATAGATTTGTCCTTCTGGACCTAGATTAGGGGTGCCCAAACTATTTAACTGGGTGGGCCAAAATGAGTACATATTATCAGAGCAAGGACAGAACCTACTAATTCTGCCCTACAAAGGCAAAAGACCTTAACTCACCAGAGTGTGAAACTGAGAAAAATTACTTCAAAATTTCAGTTTTGTCCAAACAAAAGTATAATAGGTAGAACTCCCAAAATTTGACAACTAGTTGCTATAATGACAAAATATTTGTATGTGAAAAATACTGAGCTCAAAATTTACTTTTGAGCCTTATTTGGCTGTTCCTGTACTCTACATTTGTATCATTTGCCAAAAATAAGGAGTCTTGGCAGTAAGGCAGTAACTGACATGATCGTTATTTGCTTGATTTTCCTCAGACTTCCATCCATTATAAGAACACCTCACCAAGGTCCAGTCACCATGGAGTTTGTTTGAAATGGTATAGAAGAATTTTCCTATTTAGTGCTGATCAGGATTGTGCTGCAACACTCACACAGTTTAACAGTTTGACACACAAGTGACTTAGCAGTAAAGTATGTACAGTATGAATAAATACATGAAATACTTTCACATTAAAGACAATTTAAGTATAAGTGAATACAAAGGTTTATTTTTTAATTTAATGTGTTAAGACCCTGTGCCAAGGACGCAAGAAAAAGAAGGAAGCAAGAGGTTTATTTTTGGCACATGTTACAAAGGCAGAGTACAGGAACTGCCAAATAAGGGTCAACGGTCAATTTTGAGCTCAATATTTCTCACAGTATTTATTCACACACATTATTCACCCAAAATGGCATTAACTAAATGACAAAACATGATGTTACGGCATTCTGCCTTTTTTGCAAGTGTTAAGTTTGTCTGCAAAGATGTTTAATTCCCTTTTATTCCCTAAAATATTTCAAACAAAATATATTCTTCTCTCAGCATCCCTTCACGGACCAAATTAGACCATCTAGAGGACCTAGTCTGACACGCCACTCTGAGCAACTGTGGCCTGGATAGTGGTGGTGGTGAAGAAGCAATGGAGAGGCTGAGGTGGCTGGTGGTTCTGCTGCTACGGTGAAGTTATAACAGTCTGAGTTAAATGAGATTTTCTGACCATTTTTTTGTCGGTCCTCAAGTGTCCTGATAAATTAGGCCTATATTATCCAATTATAGTGCTTTTTTATGGCAAGCTTAAAAATCCTCTGCCATCATAACTTCAGAACGTGGACACCGCTGAGTTAGAGGAAGATCATAAATTACTGTCTTTAGAGGAGATTTGTTGAGTGGTGAAGGTAGGCAGGCAAGTTTATTTGTAGAGCATAATTCATATCAAGTAATTCAAAGTGCTTTACAGAATAAGAAAGACATTAAAATCACAATATAAGAAATCAAAACATAATCATCATAAAATTTACATTAAAGGTGCGTAGTCTAATGAGGTCCAATGTGGTTCTTCAATAGTTTATGTTTTTAGGTTCTTTATTCAGAGTTTGTTTTCATACCTGACTGTTTCAACTGCTCACTCGTGGTCACGTGATGTTGCTGTGACATGTCCAGTAGTGTCGAAGTACTCAAGATCTGTTTTTGTTTTGAAATGGTCTTGAGACTGTTTTTTGCAGTCTGGGTCTTATCTTTGACTCAACCGTGTTCAGACTAGGTCTTGTCTCAGTCTTGAAGGCACTCGAACTCGGTCTTGTCTCGGTCTCGAGGTCTGACACCGACGAGTGATAAAATGAGGATAGATTTATAAAAAAATATTGATGTATATGCATCAAAATAACTGTAAAATACAAATAAATGTTGAAAATGACAAGGATGGTCTTGATTTGGTCTCGATGGGCTGTGGTCTTGGTCTTTTGTCTGTCTCGGCTTTTAAAAATCTTGGTCTTGTCTCGATCAGAGGTCTTAGTCTTGTTTTGGTCTCGGCACCCTGTGGTCTCAGACAGGTCTTGGTCTCAATTAGTGCGGTCTTGACTACAGCACTAGTGTCTGGCCAGCTGATTTAAACAGATTTTGGCGCTGTCTTCCTACCAGTGGAGGCAGGATGGGATGGAGCAAACATCATTGGGACAGAAGTCAACAAATGTCATCACTGGATTAAAGAGGCAACCAAAATGCGAAAATGTGCCCAAGGGACTACAAACCGGGACAATGGGGCATTTTTACTCTCACACACCTGAGATACTGTCCTGAGGAAGTCGGACTGCAGATGGCGCTGTCGTATTGCCTTCACCGGTAGGAAGACAGTGCCCAAAGCTGTTTAAATCAGCTGACCAGACACTAGTGTTGTAGTCAAGACCGCACTAACTGAGACCAAGACCTGTCCGAGACCACAGGGTCCCGAGACCAGGACAAGACTAAGACCTCTGAGGGTCGAGACCGAGACAAGACCGAGATTTTTAAAGGCTGAGACTGAGACAAGACCAAGACCATGGCCCATCGAGACCAAATCGAGACCATCTCGGTAATATTCAACATTTATTAGTATTTTACAGTTATTTTGATGCATAAATATCAATGTTTTTTATAAATCTATCCCCTTTTCATCACTCGTCGGTGTCAGACCTCGAGACTGAGACAAGACTAAGTCCGAGCGATAGTAAGTAAATCAGCTGACCAGACATGTCACAGCAACATCATGTGACCACTCTGAGGAAGACCCATAGAGAGCAGTCAAAACCATCAAGTATGAAAACAAACTCTTGGTCTGAAAAAAGAACCTTATAACGTAAATTAAAGGTGCATTGTGTAACTTTTCTGGTGGAGGGTCTGTCTAATACTTGTCCCCATGGAGATGTTATTGCTTTGTCTAGAAGATTTAACAGTATGGTATTAAACCCTTCTATTTTCATGGAGACCAAAACAGACCAGGGTCACATCTGTGGAGACGCAAACCTGCTCACAGTCAGAATGTCTCTTTTTCAAGGTATTTCTAAGCAATAAAACCATCTGTAATTGAACAAATGCAAGGTACAGCTGTTTAATGTCATATTGTGGAACATTTGAAGCAGAGCAATGACATATCCATAGAAAAAGCACCATAAAAATAGAAAAGAGAAACGCACAGAATAAAACACCTTTCAGTTAAGTTCACAGCTGAACAGAAGTAAAGGTAGAAGTAGAACTGTGAAAACGTATATACACAGCTTCACGTCGTTGGCGCAAATATTTTCTCACGTAATCTGCCCCAATTAAAGTTGCCAGTGTGGTGACAGGCAGCGACTGACTATATAACAAGGTATGAAGTGTATGTAGGGATCTATGCCAGTGCGTCTATTTCTCCTCTCACTTTAACATAATGTCAACTCCAAATGACAGACTGGGGAAAATGATTTGACAGAAAATGGGCACTAGCTGTTCTGGCTCTCTGACATTCATAATATAAGGATTGTGGGAATATTAAAAGTGTTCAGAGAATTAAAACAGAGCTTGTCCCAGAAAGAACCTTGAATGTGTTTGAACAAATGAGCTAATGAGAGGGATGATATAAAACACAGTTCTTCAGAGATCATTATTTCCTGTTCTTACAACAAAAATATAACAGTTTGTTCTGTCAAAGGCGAGCTTCTGTTAAAAGTGGAGCATTTTGTCATCCCTGAGAAAGCAACTACTTGGAAGCAATAGATATTCTTTTACTTTTATTATGTATTACGCAGTACTGGTGAGTGAAGTCTTTCTGCATGCTGCAAAGTTATGAAGTTCAAGCTACCCCACTCTTTTTATTTTGTAAATTGATTGAATTTTGTCTTTCCCCCCAAAGAGTAGATGATAAAAGCAGAACTTTGTGATAAAAATAAGATCACTGCACGTTATCTGCAGCTAACATTAAAGGCCCTGTACCCAATTTTTCATGTATTTGAGCAAAAAAAAAAGTCTTTCTCCAGTACGGATATTGTATAAGCAGCTCTTGAGGTCAAAATATATCCTCTGCATCTAATTGCAAAGCCTTTCATTGTCCAATAATCAGAAAGTATATATAAGCATACTAGGTGCTAGTTGTTATTATCTTTACCATCACTGCAAAAAAAAAAAAAAAAAAAGAGAGCTCTGAAAAGTGTTTATAAACTCAGCACGGTGACTGATTAGAGTCTTTGGAATGCATCAAGGTAAGTGTGAAGTAACTTTTGACCCGTGCAAACTCCTTAAAATGATCTAGTTTTGTTTTTCATCTTTTTTAAACAGTAAAAATGCATATCTGATCCTAAATCAACTATAGAAAAGTGGCTTTGCAATAAAATATTCTACCATTTATACCCTTGTAATATAAGGGCAGCAGTAGCTCAGTTGGTAGAACGTTTGTCCACTGATGATGATGATTATTATTATTAATGTGTTGATTTTGGGCAAGTAAGAGATTTACATTTTTATACAATGGAACATGTAACATTAGTGAAATCAAAATATAAATAACCACAAAAAAATAATAATAATACAAATTTTAAAAATGCCCAAAACAGAGTGGGAAGAAGAAAACTAAAGTAATGAATACTGATAATACTGACTTGAAGTTTGGTGGTTCAAATCCCATTCTTGACATAAACATCATTTGCTGAGCGGTCAAATCCACTGACCCACAGTTTGGCGGTGCGATCCCAGCTCCCACAGATGAATGCTGTCATTGTGTCGTTATGTCCTTGGGCAAGACACTTAACCCACCTCACCCTCATCTGTGAATGGGTGACTGGTTCCTTGTTGTAAAGTGCTTTGAGTGCTTTGAAGGTGGAAAAACACTGTATAAAAATGTGACCATATACCATTTACCTAACCAGGCTGGGGCCACCTAGTGCCTCCACTCAATTTCATTTCTCTCCAGGGACTAGGTCAGGAATCAGAATACACTAGATGGTTCGCAAAAACCCCAGAAGTGCGAGTTCGGGCACCAGCCAATCAGCAAAGAGCCATATATTCTGTGTTGGCAATGATTCCCAAGTTCGAGGATTTAAAGCCACAACGAAAAGAATGTTTGGTGAATTTTATCAAAGGGAAAGACGTTATTGCCTTTCTTCCTTAAGAATTTGGAAAAGCTTAATATACCAGTTAGCCCCGTTAGCGGCGCATTACATACGTCACGACCAAATAGCAGCGATTGGTTGAATAAAAAAGTACCCGCCTACCGTCGAGCGAACAAATGCTAATGCTGCGAGGCTGAAGAATCAGGCTACCATTTACCATCCCTCCTTAATCAAATCCACTCAACTTCATTTTCATTGGTAATGTCTGTAGATGCAGCAAAACTGTTTTTTTTTTTGCAAAATAACTCATCATTTGTTGTCATCAAACTACTTAAATTTTTGGCTTGCGATTGTAGGGTCTTAGCGAAAAGGTTCACTAAAATACATCAGCTGCATTGTCAGTGATGCAAAATGTGGTAGAATCCCTGAGCATTTTTCGTCAGCACAAGACGTATACCTTACACCTATCTCAAAACCCCATCATCCGTTCATTCAAATTCATTACATATTTTCAGACTTTCACAGGAACTGCTAAAAAGGCGCCTCAGTCAGCTGTTTGGTGGGTGCAATCAGACTAGCATATCCCTATAGATTTATCCATTTCCCCTCAAAGCCGGCGACTTCCGTGCAGTGCAGCAGTCTCCCATGTATTGGCCAGACCTATAATCAATCTGTGCCACAGTCTATTCTCTGCAAGTGTTCTGTGTGCTGTGTTTTAAATGCTGGGAAAAGGAAAGGGGGAATAAAATGCACAATTGGGATGCCTGGAAGAGCCTTAAGAGAGGTTATCGAAATTCAGTTGAGGAGGTTAACACTTAGCTGTGACTGAATAGCTTGTCCTCGCTTTGTGTGTAGGGTTTGAATAATTGTAGTTAAGGAAAAAACAAAGCAGTTGGTAGGAAAGAAGTTGGTAAGTTTTTGAACAACAAGGAGAAAGGGTCTATTAAAAGTGCTTCTTCTGTCTTTATTTATTTATTTATTTATTTTTTAAGATACTCACCATTCCAAGTGCCTTGAGTCTTCTTTATCAGTGATGCGTGTAGTCTATTCACTCTCTCTGACTCGAGCTAATATCTTGCAATCATTCATGGATTTTGGATGCAAATGGTGTTCCAGGTGCACCTCGAGAATGTTAAGTAGTGTGGACAAGTTCGGGGGACTTGCAAAATGGTGGCATCATCTCTTGCTGATTGTACTGAAAAAGAACTGGTGATACAAAGAAGCGCCAAATGAGCTGTTTTTTACGCTCTGACTGAGATTGAGTTAGAAGTTTGCATCAAGTCATCAAGGAAAAAAACTGTTGATAGTCACAAATGTCAAAAAAACAACAACAACCTGATATCATATTTTCTCATTTCATTTAAACCTCACACAACTATAGGGTGTCATATGAAACGCAGCAATACTGGCATATACATTTCTGCCATGACTTAAGCTGTGACGCCCACACAGTGACACATGCCAGTGGATTCATCGTATTTTCACAGTGCTGATATCAGCATCCTAAAGATGGCCTAAGTTAACTTTTGAGAAGAAGGGCCCATTTACCCAAAATACCAGAATACCTCAACTGCTATACCACAAGCCTGGACACTGTCAGCCATAATCATTGGAAATCATTAGTTCTTTTACTGGAGCTCTATCCTGCTCTTGCCTCCTTTTTCAGACTGGATAGTCAATTGCCTAAGATCCAGAAAAGACACTTCTCCAATACTTTATGAAAATGTGAATGTGGTCACTGGTGAATCTCCTGAAGTTCAGATGGAGGTGATTGGCAGGTTAACCAATCAGGGAAAGGCAGGGTCCGTTCATATCAAAATAAATATGTGTGCTTATTGGAAAAAAGAAAAAAAAATATTCTAGGTGTAGCAGAGTGGTGTATTTTAGTGGACTAAATGTAGTAAAATTAGCAGCAACGCCACCTGGTGATACCAGGACACAGTATTTTCCCCACCCACTATAGGCACACAGGTTCGCTGACTGACTATGACCTGAATATACTTTACATTGAATTTATTATCCATTTTTACAAGGGGCTAATAACAAACACAAATCATTGACCAGTCCAGTATGTTGATTGTCCATTGTCCATTTGGTCGCATAGCCCCGTTTACTGGGGATTTCTTTAGGACTATTACCACAGTCAATATCGTGCCTTGCAGTAGTGCTTCCCTCAAGACGATGCTTCCACCGAGCAAGTCCTTTCACCAAGAGCCACGACCAGAGAACAGACCAGGAACACAGAAAAATGGAAGACTTCCCACCAGCAGGAGCCTAGATATAACAAGTTACATTTAACATACAACACATATTTGACAAAAGGAACACAAAATAAACCATAGCAACGTACCGAAGAAATTTCATTGCGGCACGCCACCCAAACATGCTCAGGACCGCCCAGCGCCGAGCCACAGACGCTAAAAACACAACCCATGTTAGCCTCAGGAGGGAGGGACGCGCCCAGCACATAGCACCCTTTTTATAGGTGGGTTTGTGACCAATAAACCCGATATTATTACATAGGGGATTGAAAAACATCTCGGATTACTGCAGAATCAATTGTTAAAGTAACAAACTTAGTAGAGAAACTTCATTTTCCTCAAAATGAAAATGAGCTCCTTTATTTCACACACATCACTTAAAAAAAAATAAAATAAATTAACATCTGATTGCAAGGTCATGTTTGGTTCTGGCTCGAGACACTATAAAAGGCACAGTGACCAGACTGATATAGATAGATACTTTATTGATCCTGGAGGAAATTCAACGTTCGGCAGCAGCAACATAAAAACAAACATAGCAGCACAGCACTCCATCCTCTTGCATTCATCATTTATACCGATGTGTTATACAGACGACTTCCAGAGTGTGTCCATGGAGCAGGACAGGCACAACACAGTGTCCCCAAGGGTGCTCTCCTGTCCAGTGATGGTGCTGTATAAAAAATACAGAGGGAGATTTCTGGATTTGGAAGGCAGGACAGTCAATCAAAAGGTGTCCTAAAGTCTACATTGTGTCTAGTGTATCCAAAAACAAATACCTTTTTCAAATATATCACTCAAAGCTAAGTGAGGTACCCGAGTAAACATCCCTTCTCTCTAACATACAGTATTTACCTATTTATGGACTCCGATTCAGCCTTTCATTTATTGCTGTCTCTCTCTGCCTTTCACCATGCTCCATCAACGCACATTTAAAGACCCGTATTCCGGATGCGGCGCTCTGCTAATGTCACGGTCCTGGCACGTTCCCCGCACTTGGACACCATCCCGGAAAAAAGGGAAAAAATCAGTAATCAAAGTCGAACTGTCATCAACGACGCACCCGCCATTATCACACACAGCCACAATTAACGTATCGATTGTGGACTCTGCCAAGCCTCTCTGCGATTTATGCGAAACCTGCACGATTTTTCAGTCCCCTTTGCTCCGGGCCCGCTTAATGGCCCAACATATACGCCCTTGTTGGACTCATTAATTAAACGCACCTTGCTTTCTGTCCACGACCAGCAACATTTGTCAATAGGAGTACAATGGAGCACTTTGGATCTGTCCCGCGCTATTGGAGTCAATGGAGAATCTTTCAGCTTCTTAATGCGCCACTCTTGCGTCGCATTTCAGTCACTCAGCTGATAGGGATCTCTACTTTCAGCATCTTGACTCGCTTTTGTTTGGCGCAGAATGACAGTCACTGAGAAGGTGGTTGGTGACAGTATTGTAATTACAATGTATACAATGGTTTAAATGTGATTCTATTACTCAAAACTGATTCTTGTGAGTTTTAAGATACGCTATAATGCTCTTACCTCATCAAAAATGTACCTGAAGCTGTGTTTTATTTCATTCGCACATGTTTGAGTAATCTTGCATTATTAGGCTACGTTCAGACTGCAGCCTGAAGTGACCCAAGTACGATTTTTCCTCCCCTGTGTGACCTCTATCTGATCTTTTAATGACAGTCTGAATGACACAGATCCGATTTTTTTCAAATGCAACCCAGGCCACTTTGATATTTGGTCCTAAAATCGATACTTATCCGATCTTTTGACATGCGACTTCAATCTAAACGGCCAGGTCGCATTCATCCGCCTACACGTCAGGCTCGGAGTCTAGTCAATGGGGGGAAAGCGAGGTTAGCAAATTTATTAATATTTGGGGGGTTCGCTGTTTTCAGGCCAAATTGGATTTGATTGATTGTCAAAAAATGTTCGAGTGCGACTACAGGCGGTCCTGGCTCCAATGTAAACAAAAAATAAAGAGCCTGCGAGCCAAATACAAGGAGGCTAAAGACTCAAACAAATGAAGTGGCCATGGACGTGTAACCTGTCCATCTCGCTGCGTGTGACGTCATTGTGTCCTCCAATGTGCATGTGGGACACTTTTGGGCCGTTTAAAGTTCACACTGGAGATCACAACAACAAACAAGGAAATTTGAACGACCTTGCGGATTTCACAAAAAAAATCCAAACTGAGCTTTAAAGGGATGTTCACACCAGAGCGTCAAAGCGCTGAGTTTCTATGTAAAGTCTATGTGGATGCGCATCTAGGGCATCTTGCGTTTTTGCGGCGTGTCTTCGCACGTCAGCGCGGTGCGAATCTGGCGTTGGTGCGGAGTGTCTTGAGCTTTTTGGCATCGACGCTCTAGACGTGTGTCCAAGGCATCAGCGTCAGAAGTTGAAAATGCTGAACTTTTCGCGTCAGACGCACCGCGTCAACCAATCAGGGACGAGTATCATTAGTGGAGCATAAATATATACACCACAATCACTGAGCGGATCGTGAGGACTATACCAGAACTGGACCAGGACTAGACCAGGACTAGACCGGGACTAAACAAGGACTAAACTGAGACTAGACCGGGACTAAACCAGGACTAGACCGGGACTAAACAAGGACTAGACCGAGACTAGACCGGGACTAAACCAGGACTAGACCTGGACTAGACCGGGACTAGACCGGGACTAAACCAGGACTAGACCTGGACTAGACCGGGACTAGACCGTGACTAGACAAGGACTACACCGGGACTAGCCTGGAACTAAACCAGAACTAGACCAGGACTAGACCGGAACTAAACCGGGACTAAACCAGGACTGATCCAGTGTCATTCGCGGAGTATAAATATATATATATGCCCCAGTCGTCGCTTCCACTGATGGTTTTATGTCATAAATCTATCTATCTATATCAAATTCATCTGTGTTCTAATCCTCTAAGAGCTGTCTCTAGATGCTGGGGACCCTAGCCAAGAGGTGGTCCGAGGCCCCTCAGATACAATATTTTTTACAGAAAAATGATATAAAAATCATTTGTGCTTTTTTTCCAGCCTGGGGCTCTATAGGCAATTGCATAGTTTGTCTAACCCATCGTTGCAGCTCTGAGTACAATTCATCAACAACATTAGCATCAAGACAAATGTCAGTGTCAAATGTCAAAAACAATACAACTATAACTACACAATACATTTTTTACAATTCGGTCAGAATGTTTAAATGTTAAAAGAAACCTAATGTTGACAACCGGGACTCTCTGAAGACTCTACATTTTGTCTGAGGGCGGAACTTAGCGTTACTTGTCAATCAAAGCTGTTTGCTGTATTTTCCCTGAAGAACGAGTTCATTTCATAAACAGCAGCTGTAATTACAGCCAGCATTTAAGGTGTACTGTGTAACTTTATGGTTGGGGGTCAGTCACCTGCTTGTTCCTATAGATATGTCATTGCCCTTCCTGGAGTGTTCCATAGTATGACATGAAACAGCTCTACCTCACATTTCTTCCATTACAGGTGGTTTTATAGCTCAAAAATACTTAGAAAAACAGACATTCTGACTGTGAGTGAGGTTGCCACTTCACAGATCTGACCTATAACTTAGTCTTGTTTGGTCTCCATGAAGATAGAAAGGTTTAATACTATACTGTTAAACTTTCAAGACAAAGCAGTAACATCTCCATGAAGACAAGCAGTAGGTGGACTCTCCACCAGAAAAGTCACACAATGCACCTTTAAGGTTCATCAACCCTGGCAGTATTTTTTGTGATACGTTAAATACAGTTAGGCTATACTGTTATTTATAATTTTCATTTGTCTATAAATTACAGCTCAGTTTTGCCAAGATACAGTTAGCAAACCTACCCCAAAATCCTAAATTTACCTCTTGTTAAACCTAACCCTAGTCTACATTTCACCATTATACAAAGCATGATGCCCTGACAAAGACCATCATGCTGGTCGAAATGCACCGGCGTCCCTTCATGTAATAAAGGAGTTTTAGTTTATTCAGTCGTGTGCCTTGGTTTTGTATCTTGCTCGCTTTTACATTTTTCAGTAAGGGCTACAGTCTGTTAAGATTTCTAGTTCTACCTTAGTTCGAGAGCACCTGCACTGCTACTTTTGACTTTTTAATGACCCAGTGAAGGCTCTACCTCTTCTCTTTATACAAAACATGACTGTTTGGGGGAAAATGGTGCCTCTGATCAATGGAAGGTAAAAGAAAAACATTTTTTGGTACAATTTTAGGTCTAAATTTACTTTGTCTTATCAAAAAATCTTTTTTTTTAACTGGCTGCTCAGGTAAAAAGGATAACAAGGTTTAAACGTGGGTTGCCATGGTCACCATAGAATGTTAAGTCCCGCCTCTGGATGAAATGCTGAGATTCTGAGTCCCACTGACAAGCCTGTCTGCTCAGAGTTAAACCAGGATGTGTCACTAGTGTAAAAACATGTAATATTTTTCCTGTAATATGTCTGCCTGTAAGCGCAGTTTATAGTTTCTGTCCCATTTGTGTGGATGTAATTATGAAAGTAATTACACCATAATCACATTACTTGTTATATAATTTGTAGCTACATCTGTAACTTGGTGCTTTATATTTGGATGTCCTTCACAAGGGAAACAGCGGGGGGTTAGTCCCAAAGAAGTGTGAAATATGCAAAAATATGGTATGTGCATTTCATTTTCTATTATAAACTAGAGTTGGCAAGAAAACCAATCTCCAGACAAACATCAAAACTAAAACAATATATCCATATCAAAATGAAGAAAAATATAAGACCATGTGGTATAATCAAAGTAATACAATAGAAATATTTTGTGCTGGAAAATACATTTTGTTGGTTAAATGAACTGTTTTTATCTTTCCTATGGTACCAAAATCTGTATATATATATATTTTTTATTGATTTACAGTAATAGTCACAATCACAGTGCATTCAGAAGTTCAAAAATGCTTGAAAATGCATCTTGCATATACACACACAGGCCCGTCAACAGAAATTTGTTATATAAATTACCGTATTTTCCGGGCTATTAGGCACGCTCTTAAGCCTCTAACCCTATCAAAAAACGCCCCACAATCCAGAGCGCCCTATACACGAATCCACTCGCTTGTCCCAGCACGACTTCAGTAAACTACAAAGCCGCACCACCCGCAGCGCACGCAAACACGCACGGAGCAGACAGCGACCATGGAGCAGACAGCGACACGGAGCAGACAGCGAAAACGGAGCAGACAGCGACCACGCAGAGAAAAACACCCACAGCCACACTCATCACTCCACGCGGACGAGGAACGTAATGGAGGAACGAACCGAAAAAGCGAGTGCAATGTGCCACTTCTAGACACAACTGAACAACTGAGTCACTGTGAACACGCCGACAATCCAGCGGTCCCAGACAGCACCCTCCCTCCACGCCACAACTGAACAAAGCCCAGAGTCACCGTGAACGCGCCAAACAAAGCCCCACTGACCCATCCAACTGTTGTGTTTCATTTAAAGTCCGGTGCAGTTTATTTGTGAAAAAAGTTCAAAAATAGACCATTTAATGACAGCGTGTTTTATAATCCAGAGCGTCTAATAGCCAGGAAAATACAATAATAGGAAGAGAGTTCAATTCTGGGCCCATAAAACCTTGGGGCCCGGGACAGCAGACCCTTTAATCCCCCCGTCTACTGCTCTGTACGTACATATACATATTCAAAAATGACTGCAATCATTAAAACTATTAATAAAAATATACACAAAAAGAAAAAGCAAGACAAATCTCAATCTAAAACCTGAAGCCAGGAATGATCTAGTACAAAGTTATATCACTCTTGGCCCTGTGTACCTTGGCAATAGAAAGTTCTAGTCATAAAAATATGTCGCAGATTTTCAGTTTTTATTTTATAAGGGTCACCGCACACTATCCACTAAAATGTTCAGTACTGTAGAACAAAATACAATCAGTTCCAGGAGCTTGTTCAAAGGTCAACTCAGTCAAAATCATTAGTAAGTACGTTTTAAACCGAACTTTATTTGGCTATTATCTTTCCAACACTTTCTTCTTTTGTCCAGCTCCGTTCGGATCAATGACACAGCAATATAGCATGTCTTTGTTTCTTTGCACCTCAATCTCTCCAGCGTTATCCATCTTTCCTTTGAAGCCCTCCAGCCCTCTCTCTCATCTCATCTGACCTCCCTTCAATACCTGTCCGCTCGATACGCATTGATCATGTTTAATAAGCTTTCGCGTCCCAAGTTTTAAGCACAACTTTTTGGAACTATGATATCATTACTCAAACGCCATGGCGATGCACGATTTTAGAAGCAAAAATGAGGTTGGAAATTGAACCTCGGTGCTTTATCTTGTTTGATAGACTTGGCGTGACAGGTCGGCAGCTGTTGTTTAAAGAGAAGCGCTTTGACATTTCGGAGGTGCTGGGAATTTGCAACTCAGCATGATTTCATTATCATGCATTCGCCGACCAGCTTGACCTCTGGGGTAATCTGGGACCACCGCCACCTGTTTGGAAGGGAAAGGCCAGTTCTTTAAAAAGTCAGGGCTTTTAGTGACACCATCATTGAGTTAAAGCGCAGAGGAGGATGTATTTATTTATTGGCCTGTCTATTGTGTCTCTGTGCCAACTCCATTATTCCCAATGAGGAGGTGAATTATTTAACATTTGCTTGCAGAGGTAATGTCATGTTTCTGGCTGCGTTGCACTTAGTGAAACAGATGTACTACTGTTGTTTAAAGGTGCACTGTGTAACTTTTCTGGTGGAGGGTCCGTCAAATGCTTGTCTCTATGGAGATATATTGTATTTTTTGTACGCTATGGACTGATGTAATTAGCCAGACTGGTGCCATCTAGTCTGCTGAATTTCATTTCTCTCCAGCGACTATAGAATTGGAATACACTAGACAGTTTGTAGGAAAACCGGAAGTGCGAGTCCGGGCACCAGTCAATCAGCGAAGAGCCATATATTCTGTTTTGGCAACGATTCCTGAGACTGAGATTTAAAGCCAGAACAAAGAGAATGTTTGGTGAATTTTATCAAAGGAAAAGATGTTATTGCCCTTCTTCCTATGGGATTTGGGAAAAGCTTAATATAAAAGTTAGCCCTGTTTGTGTGAGATTACATACGTCATGACCAAATAGCAGTGATCAGTTAAATTAAAAAAGGTACCCAACTACCGTCGTGTGAACGAATTCTAATGCTGCGAGGTCAGACGGTTTCCACAAAGTGACACCAGCTGATGACTCAGGCTATGATGTAATAGCATTAAGTAGAAATTGCTTTGTGATTGTGTAATTTATTTTTGTAAATCAGAAACTGCAGATGGAAACTCGCTATTTAGATATAATCTGGTGCAGAACATCTCTGAGCTTAATGTGTCCGTACATTGTCTCTTCAAATAAAGACTAAACTAAACTAAACTAGAATGTATGGTCATAAACTTAAGAATCTCCATGGAGACTTGCAAGATGCATTACTGTTTAAATTTGTGGAGAGGTGACCCCACTCACAGCAAGAATTAATGTTTCTTAAGATATTTTTGAGTCATAAATAACACCTGTAATTGAATAAATGTAAGACCGATTAGTTTAATGTCATATTAGGGATAATTTAAGCCACAGCATTAACATTTCCATGGAGACAAAAAGGCTGCGGACCCTCTCCAGAAAAGCTATACGTTTAAGGACTTAAGGATAATTTATCAACTAACTTCACGTGGTTTGTTCCACAGTTTCCGAGCAATCGCAGACAATAGCTCGCGACCTTTAAAACCAAAGAGCTTTACATCAAGGAACCATGCAGTCATTGGCATTTAAAGGACACATATTATACGTTCGTATCTCTTTAATTCCCTTTTAGAAATACTTTTAATCACCGTGGGATAAGTATGCACCATTTTTTGACTTAAATAATACTTGCATTTGGAAAATATACTTTATAAAATGTACTTCTATTAACAAAGTTATCCTTATCTCCTGTGAATGTTATGTTCAAATAGGCTACAGCCCTGCATTTGTTGATGCAATTTGACGACAGAATGAGCAAATGATGGTTTATAGGCTCAAAAACAGCACGGGAGAAATCTGAAAAAAAAAAGACTGGTGAAATGCGAATAGAGCATTTTTGAATCTTTGAGAAGATAATTTTGGATTAATGGATAAAGGAAACAAGCGTGATTGAAACAAAAATACAACTCCATGTATGTTTTTGATGAGAGGACAACAATACGGAAGCCGAGAGGGGTCACAACAAACGCAAACGCTGCAACAAATACAAATGCGACAACACAACAAAAAGCCACAACACACCAAAAAAAGCCACAACAGAAATGACAGCGGGACTCTATTTTAATGCAAACGCCGCAACAAATACCAACACCACAACACAAATACAAACACCACAACACAAATACAAACACCACAACACAAATGCAAATGCCACAACACATTAAAAAGCCACAACACATTAAAAAGCCACAACACTTCAAAAAGCCACAATGGAAGTGACCGCGGGACTCTATTTTCCGACGGACCGATCAAGCGGCAAGTGAAGAAGAACTACGACGTGAAAAGTAAAGGAACGGAGAAGTTGGAAACGTAAGTAAAAGTAATTTATTGTTTTATCATTATTCGTTTCACGTTGTAGTTCTTCTTCTTCACTTGCCGCTTGATCGGTGTGTCGAAAAACAGAGTCCCGGGGTCACTTCCATTGTGGCTTTTTGATGTGTTGTGGCTTTTTAATGTGTTGCGGCATTGGTGTTTGTGTTGTGGCGTTTGTATTTGTTGCGGCGTTTGCATTCAAATAGAGTCCCGCGGTCATTTCCGTTGTGACTTTTTTTGGTTTGTTGTGGCTTTTTGTTGTGTTGTCGCATTTGTATTTGTTGCGGCGTTTGCGTTTGTTGTGACCCCTCTCGGCTTCCGTACAATAATATAACACGCTTAAAACTTAAAGCTCAAAAAGTACATCTTGAATAATATGTTCTTAAAAAAATCATACAGATAATGAAGGTAGGTTGGTAGAACAGTCTTTCCCAACGACACAACAAGAATTTAATTTACAGTCTTCCATGCTGTGAGCTTAACAGGGTATACAGTATGTTGCCTATGTGACATACATTGTAGTGAAACAAAGGATACCAAAGCTTCCAAAAAAAACATACAAATTGGAGAGAATTCCATAAATTTTAGCCAAATTTGTTGAGCAACATCCAAAATGCAATTAGAAGATGATTAAAACAGTCATTAAGAACTGAGCGTATCAGCTAATTGCAGCCATCAAGAAAGAAAGAAAAGAAAGAAACATTGATATGAAATGAAGAAATCCTAATAGCAGCAGATACACACACGCGAAAAATATTTAGTATTTAGGATTTGATAATGATATAAACTGTTCGTTGTATTCTTTTAAATCTAGATCTCCATATTTACTTTGGTGTTTTCATGAAATGTTTCACAGTATAGCATTAAACCTTTCTATCTCCATGGCGACCAAACCAGACCAAGTTACAGTCAAATGTGTGTCACAGTCAGAATGTTTGTTTTTCTAGGTATTTTTGAGCTATAAAACCACCTATAATTGAATAAAGGTAGCCAGTAATTAAGACAGTCAATTATAGTGAGCAAGAAGTGCATGTACCAGCTAAATGTGGCCGTAACAACAGAAAAAAATAAACTTCTGCGTCCTGATATGAAATTAAGAAATCCTAATAGCCGTAGACACACACACACAAACAAGAAAAAATATTTAGTGTTTGCTTGTCAGGTTCTGGGATTTGTTAACAATATGAACTGCCAGTTGGATCCTTTTAAATCTAGATCTCCACATTTACGTTTGTGCTTTCATAAAACAACCTGCTCTGCATGATTTGAATATGGATGAGGTGGGGTGTGCTTCGTCTCAGTTTATTGTTGTGCACATGAAAGACCTATTTTAGCATCAAGGCAAAAGGCAGGAGGCGCTCGGAGACAAATGCCTTTTTAAATTTGCGCTATGTAACTTTTTGGTTGGGGGTCCGTCACCTGCTTGTTTCTATGGATATGTCATTGCTCTGTTCCACAGTATGACACTAGACAGCTCTACCTTACATTTGTTCAATTACAGGTGGTTTTAAAGCTCAAAAATACCTAGAAAAACAGGCAAGGCAAGGCAAGTTTATTTATATAGCACAATTCGTACACAAAGTCATTCAAAGTGCTTTACAGAATCAGAAATACTTTAAAATCACAATCAAAACAAATCAAATCAAAACATACAAAACAAATAATCGTCATACATTAAAAAAGAAAGAGAGACATTAAATTAGACAGAAGAGTGCAGAATGAAAAATGAAAATGTTTCAGTCATATGCAGCTAAACAGAACGGTTTTGAGCCTGGATTTAAACAGCGTCAAGGTAGAGGCCAACTAACATCTTCAGAAAGATTGTTCCAGGTTTTAGCTGCATGAAGCTGAAACACTGACTCCCTGTGTTTAGTCCTGACTCTGTGGCATCAGCATGAGGCCAGTCCCTGAAGTCCTCAGAGTGCGAAATGGTTCATATGGCTTTAACATGTCAGAAATGTACTTTGGTCATGGGGAGACTTGTACGGATGCTGAGCTGCTTTAAAGTCAAATAAGTCAAATCAAATCAAACTTTATTTATAGAGCACTTTTCATATAAAATGCAACACAAAGTGCTATTATAAAGTCTAGTCTCTGAACCACAGGAAGCCAGTGCAGAGACCTGAGCACAGGACTTATGTGCTCATAAAAAAAAAAAACAAGAAAAAACAGATATTCTAACTGTGAGTGAGGTTGACTCTCCACATATCTGACCTATAACCTGTGCTGGTTTGGTCTCCATGAAGATATGACGGTTTAATGCCATACTATGAAACATTCCAGACAAAGCAATAACATTTCCATTGAGAAAAAAGTTTGACGGATCCTCCACTAGAAAATTACGCAATGCACTTTTAAAGAAACCAATACAAAAACTTGCCAATCCAACAGTGTAATCACGTATTATGTCTTTAAATTCTCACTCCATCTTAAGTATTGGTATTAATTAGACAAAGTGTGGTGTAACGTCAGAATGTCAAATGAGTGAAGATGTTTTCAGTACAGTTTATCTTCCCTTTGTAGTTGGTGAGCTTTTAAAATGACCGCTGGGAATCGCCGGCTGATTCTTTGTGAAATGTACCCTGCTTTGATCTAGATCTGAGGGCAGCAAAAGTTGGGAGTGGAAAACCAAGCAGCATCAAACAGCACCAAAAAATATATATAAAAATAACTGTGAAGCATGGAGAAGTGTTTGTGGCAACTATTGTTATCAAAGTATCTGGAGAAAAATATACAGTAGACGTAAAGTTGAACTGTGTAACTTTTTTTCTTGGAAGGTTTGCTACGTGCTTGCCTTGGTTATTGTTATAGCCTTGTGTACTTTTATTTTGCTGCTGTTGAATTACAGTTTTTATGCTAAAACAACTAAAACACCTTCATGCACGCATTGTTATTGTGAGTCGGCTCGCCTCTCCACAGCTCTGACCTGTAACCCGATGGTGACAGCTGCTTGTTATTGATAGAGATTGGACATTTTATTACCTACTGTGAAACAATCCACAGAAAAGTTTCTTAGAGCCACTAAAATAAGCAAACTACACAGACTTAAAGTTCAACTGTGCCCGTATAATCTCTCTGTCATCCAGGTAGAGTTCAATTCTATCAACTGGAAAAAAAACTGAATATGTTTCCACTCTTCCAAGTAGCTTCTTCAGTTCTGACAAGGTTCTGGTAGTTACCTGACCAGCCAGAACCAAACACTTTGACAAAACCTTAGAAAGACGAGTGGAGCCGAAGGGGAAAAACAACATAAAGGTCTGAGAAACAGTACCGATTTTTGCACTTTTTATTGAGAAACACGTGATACAAATTAGCAGCTATTGTTGATTTGGATTGTCTCAAGTTTGGATGGAGGATTTTCACGCTCTGTTGTCCGGTTCCAGGCCCTTCTGGGTTTGAACAGAACGTAGAAATGAACTGGCTGGTCAGGCGATTCTGGTTTATCTGTTTGATGGGAAGAACCACACTGAAACTAACACACCCTAGTTTGTTAACGGCAAATCCATTGAACAACCCTGAGGTGTAAATACAGTATGTGAGTCTTATTTGCACTTTACATGTAGCTCCTCCCTTCAGAGATTCTATATATTTAAGTCAGTCCCTCACCAGAGCCCTGTTTACAATCGATGAAGCTACTTGGATAATTGGCGAACACGTATTCACTCAAAAAAATCTATGTTCAGTCAATTGAGTTCAACCTGTTTTTTCTGCAATGATTTTTTTTCTTAATGATTGAAATTGACCCCCCCTTTACCAATCAGAGCTGCTGTCTTTTCATGCCCTCCCAGGACGCTTCACTCTGCAGACCTGCTTCACCCTGCTTCTCTTGGATGTACCTCTTACTCACATGAAAACCACAGAAGACAGGGCTTTCACTGCTGCTGCCACAGGCTTTGGAATATTCTGCCTTTCAGAGTTAGATCATCCCAAACGGTGAATAGTTTTAAATCCACACTAAAAACTCATGATCATGCACTAGGTAATGTTTTGTTTTGGGGTCCATCACTTGGTTGTATCTATGGATATATCACTGCTGTGCTTCAAATGTTCCACAGTATGACATTAAACAGCTTTACCTGACATTTATTTAATTACAGGTGGTTTTATAGCTGAAAAATATCTAGAAAAACAGGCGCTCTGACTGTGAGCCGGTGTCCTGTCTATTTGAGCTACACGTCGATTTGAGCTCCCGAGGCAAAAGTGGAGTAACAAGTCACATTTTAAAAGTATTGATTTTATTGTATGTTTTGACCAGTAAAGCAGTGACATGTGCGTGTTAGATTTGCGTCAGAATAACTTCGTTTGATGATTGAATAGTTTGGATTTAATTTGATTTCATCATTATAATTTTCATTGCATCATATTTTATTTTATTTTCATGTGTAGAAAATGTTGTGTCTTTGTTTAGAAAGGCATAGTATAAATAAAATACCACTATATTATAATAGGAAATTCAGACTGTAGCCTATAATATTTATTAGTTATAAAGATTTCAGTGTTTACAGTAATTTCTTTTTCTTATATAGTGGGAGCTTGATTTGATAAAGAATATAGGCCTGTGAAAATGAGCCACCTCTACCCAAATTCATATAAATGAGTGAATAATGATGATTCTACTGTGGGAGTATTATTCAATGGCTTAATTGGCCTGTCGATATGTGCTCCCTTTAGTTGGTGTTGGTGTATTTGAGCAGAATATAAAATGAACTACCTACGCAGATTCATATAAATGAGTAGAAATTTGATGTAACTAAGGTATAAAGTGTGATCGCCATGTGCAAACAGTATCAAACCCACTCTCCAATCCAAAGAAATATGTTGTAAAACTGAGGAGTTTAGCTTTATTGGATTTATACAATTGTACATGGAAAAACGTAAGGTCGCTTATTTCGACGGGGCAACGTGAATCAATAGACGTCACTGTCGATTTAAACTGCTGGTAGCTCATTTCAACGGGGCAGTCCATTTTGACAGAACACCGGGTTTGCCTCTCGACAAATTGAGTGTTTTTTTTCTATATGTTTACTGTTTCTACATTTGGTATACATACAGAATATATCAAATATATATAAAGTATATTATATATACATATATAAAGTAGGATGTATGGAATTATGTAATAAAGAAAAAAGTTAAATAACTACAAAACTTAAAAATATATATTTTATAACCAAATGGTCAAATCCTTTTGCTTTTCTTTTCTTTTCTTCTCTCTCTCTTTTTTTAACTACTTTCTACATTTTAGATACATTCAGATGACTTGAAATATATGAAGCAAGATATATGAAATTATTTAGTAAAGAAAAAAAAAGTGAAATAAGTGAACAAACAACAACAACGAACAAAGAAAATGATGGCTAATTTCAGGATTAGGTTATAAAATATTTAAAAAAGAATAGTAGTTATAGAGTTACTTCACTTTTTTTTGTTTGCTACATAATTCCACACATCTCACTTCAAATTTGATGACTTCTGTATATATATCAAATGCAGACAGTAGTAAATATGCAAAAAAAAAAAAAAAAAAGTGTTGTACATATATAAATAAAGTTGACCTTGATTATGCAGGTAACCGGTAACTTGTCTTGTGCCATTTTTCACTGCTGTATCTGTTGGTGACTTACTGTCTGGAGCAGAGCATATTTTAGCTGTAGCCCACCATAGTTTTCCAAAGCTTAAAAGTTTTCTATGTGAATTATGAAGAAAAAAGAACATCAAAACTGCTGTGTAATTGCTTTCCAATGGAACTGCCTTGATCTAACAACGTCTGACTTGAGCGAGATTCAATTTGTTTTTATGCACACGTAAAAACAAGATACTGTTTCGGAGAACCCCTCAAAATCTGTACAGAAAATCAATAAAGAAATAAAGAATGAAAGAAATATTAAGTTCTGTGGAGCTTGCCACAAATAGAGGTCATGCCACCATGTCGTTACAGCATCAAAAGATTTAGTGAAGTATTCAAGTGTCATTTCCACTCAGAGAAATACTCAATTTTCAGTGCTGGCAGACTCAAGCAGTACCGGACATTTTGGTTGATTAAATCCCAGTCCTAAAATGCAATGAAAGTAAAAATATTTAAAGTCCTGTATGTTAAAGTAGGATTAAACATATAAACTCCACCCAAAAACACATTTCAAAGAGTTGCTAAACTGGGCAGTACCTGGATGACTAAAGAAAAGAGTGAGGGGAAAGGAGGGGCGGGGCCTCGGGGTATGAGGAACACTGTAATTGGTCTAACAGGTATTCAGAATTCAAGCCCCGCCCATGCAGCCAGGTGTTTATCAGAAACACGTGGCTGTAATCTCAGTCTTTTGTGATGTCACCAACTACTGGAAATTGCAGAGGCCACTGAAAGCAGCACAAACTTAGATTTTGATGTTTTTGACCAGAAAGCTGCAAATTTACCAAAATTTCTGAACAGTGACTAAGAGCAGTAGATAATGCTATTAAAGCACCATGCACACCACACAGAGGGTGTTCTACATGTATGTGTATTGGCAGAATGTTCACCAGTTATTACGGAGACATAATGCATTGCAAATACTGCCAAATAAGGCTACGTTCAGACTGCAGCCTGAAGTTACCCAAGTCTGATTTTTTCACCCCTACGTGATCTGTATCACTTAGATATGTGGTCCTAAAACCGATACCTATCCCATCTTTTGTCACATTCATCCCACCTACACGTCAAATAGGTGCTCACAAATGTACACAAACGTTTTTCTCATTGTACGAAAATTGTGGATGAACTCTGTGTCAGTGAAGGAGCGAATCAAATCGCAATCCCACCACTCTTGGCTGCAACTCCACACCCACATGTTCCTTTCTATGGACGTTGCTGCCACTGCCCCACAAAACGCCATGGCTGAAAACCTTATCCTTCTCCATCTCAATCTCCTCCTTAAAACAAATAAGCTGTACAGGTTCTGGCTCTGGTACAACACCAACTTTAAAATCTCCAGGTGCTCAATCCATGTTTAGGCTACTTCCGGAAACACTCGTCATCGTGTTCTCCAATGCACATGCAGGACACTTTCGAGGGGTTTAAAGTTCACACTGGAGATCACATACAAGTCGCATTTAATTGGAAATATGAACGACCTCGCAAAAAATCAAATTTCAAAAAAGAATCCAAACTGAGCATTAAGCTCTGCAGTCTGAACGTGGCCTAGGTTTTAAGATCTTCTGAAAGCTCAAGAAAAAAATACAAAATGGCAGCACATTTTCAGGAGCTTGTGGTCAACGTGAGTTCACGGTCCTGTTAAGGTGTTTGATTTTCAACAAGAAAGGTGAGAGTGACTAAAAAGCTTTAGCTAATGCCAGTGAGCTTGTGACTGTAATTTTATTAGAGAAGGACTTGCACAAAATCAGATAACCTTTTGTAGCTAAGCCTGTTTAGTACTTGGATGGGAGACGACTGGGAAAATCAGGTGTCACAGTAGGGCGCCAGTTGCCGTTGTTATGTCCTTAGGCAAGACACTTCACCCACACTGCCTAGTATGAAAGTGGTGTGTGCTTGAGTAATAGTGGTGGTCAGAGCCACGCTTCCGTCAGTGTGCCCTGGGGTATAGAGTGAATGAATAATGATCTAAAAAGAGTCTTTGTGACATATGTCTGTGAAAAGCACTATATAAATAAAAAACTTACTTACTTAGTTCCAACTAATCTTTTTTTTCTTGTTAGATTGGTTAGAACATAGAGAAAAATCACACACACAATCGTCTTACTTGCAAATTGTGAGATTTATTAGGACATTTAACATATTGGACATATTGGTTTGTCCTAAATCTCACAATTTGCAAGTAAAACAGTGTGCGGGATTTTTCTCTATGTTCTTGGGCTGCTCCCTCTCCTTCAACGAACCTGTTTCAAGTAATTGATGTGCGTGATCTTTGGTTAGATTTAGTGATGGGCAAATGAGACGGAGCCCCAGTACACGTCTCGTTCTTTCTGAAACAAATTGCTCCAAAGCACTGCCTCGTCTTGCAGGAGCCGCTCACGTGACCAAAGTGTGGAAGTGTCGGTCCCTCCCCCTACTGCTTCGCTCTGCGTGTCAATCACTTCAGTGTATTGAAGCGTTTCATTGGCTCAGCGAATGTTCCGCTCTGCGATTGGTTCAGAGTGCTTCAGAGTGTTCAGTGCACTTCCGTGGGTTGACAAGCGCTAAACTGCTACAGTATAAAAGATGCACCAATATTTCTTAAAAAATGTTGGATAGTGAGGAGTTTTGTGCGACTTTTGGCGACTTTTGGCATTTGTTTCATTTTCGATGGCATCTACAAGTGGAAAAAGTGATCCATGGTTTGGGATCACTTTGATCTAATTCCACCTAACACGGTCACCTCTTTTCTTATTTACAGCTGCTATTTATGTTGCTCTTTACATATTATTTTAAATCATCATTATTATTGTTGTTGTTAGGTACAGTGTATGCTCTTACACTAACAATACTTCATCGATGCTGAGACACCTGCATGTCAATGGTTAAATTTGTCCACTAGAGGTCAGTGCTTCTCCAAGGCCTCAGACACGTCGAACCATTTGAGGAAATATTGCGACTGAGGTGTCAATGCTTTACGAGGCTCCATTCACCCATCACTAGTTAGATTGTGTTAAAATAAATCATCTAACAATTATCATCTAACAAGCCTCAGACAGAGCAGGGCTTACAGTTAGCATCACACCCCAAGGTTTGTTGATGACATGAGCTGGAAAGTATCAATCGTCTTCTTGCTGGCAGCTGAGACTGTAATCCATTCTACTGTAACAACACTGGATGAAATCGGGCAGTTCAGTTTAAGAATTTGTCTCCACACTGGACACAGGCTTCAGTTGATTTATGGTGGTCTTCTAGGGCAAAACTCCTGGTGCATAAACAGCTGTGGAGAATGCTGATCAATGGAAATCGGTGTGAGCATGGCCACACTGACCTTTGGAAAACTGAGTGGGAGAAGTGAATATTTTTATATATATATATATGACAAAAGCCCTGAACGCAGCACAAATACTTCTTTCCATCGTAGTCGTGGAATAATAGCTTTCGTTCGGACGTTTTCTGGACAGTACAGCGCTTTTGTCTGTGAAACGTTGTGACACAGGGCCGTGACATTTTCAAAACAGTGCGTCGGATTCGTACATGTGCTCTGAAGACAGTGTGCTGAGGTCTGCCTGCGCCCAGTGTCATCTATGAGTGCTAACCCCGGCGTTCACCTCCCAGCACTTAACGCTCGCTCTGAAAGGTGTTCAGAGAGGGGAGGGCGGCTGAAGGAATCTCAAGGAATCTCTGTATTATGCATTGTTCAGGGTTTTGAAACTGCTTTACATATTTTACATTGCATAACTTCAAAGGGACCACACTGCGCTATTTTCTCATCTATGTTCTAATGTTTCCTCATTACAAACAGACCTGGTGTTGTGTTTTGTTTTATTCACACACATTTAACACACAAACCCTGCAGATTTAGGCTTAGAGTTATTCTTTCAAACAGAAAACACTAGATAAGCTCCACCTTGTGATGTCATGTGGTAATACAAGAAGTACTCCACCGTGTTTTTAAACTCTATACACTTTCACTAAAATCATGTAGATGATTTCAGCCCTGGAATTTCCAATAGTTACGACCCAGCTTGTTGGGGTCATCGAAGTAAAAAACAAAAGAAAGCAAAAGAAGTAATGTTTAATTAACAAGAATGTAAAAGGGTAACTTAACAAAATATGCTAAAATATGTACAGAAAATAACCCAAACTAAGAAACAAAAATGACAACATTAAATAGAACAGGTTTTGTGCCAAAAAACGGGTCACGCGGGTCTATACAAAAACGAGTGATTAAAGTAAGGGGCATACAACAAAACTAAATCACAAGTGTCCCAAAGTAAAACCACATAAACCCACAAACAGAATCTAGTAACAAAACAAAAAGGCACAAAACTAAACTAAACTAAACAAGTGTCTCAGCACAAACAAAGTCAGACACGTACTGGTACAAACGAGTGACTGACACTAAACAGACACAGACAAACACAAAACGGCAGACTGACCACAAAGTCCAGCAGCCCCAAGCAGGTGCTGGCCATTTCCTTAAACAGGGGGCGGTGGCTGCAGGTGAGGTGGGCGGAGACCTGCCCCACCAATCACGGACCAGGGCTCCCACAGCAGGATTCAGGACAGCAGCAAAAGAAACAAGTCAGAACTGGAGGTCTGGGGCTGTAACACCAATCTGTACTCAACAAAAGATTAATGGTAACTGCTAAGTTAACTACCACAGCATGACATCACAAGGTGGAACAGAGCATTTTGAGCTTTGGAGATGTAGACGGACTAATAATACAGGATTACTCAAACATTTGTGAACGAAACAAACACAACAATGTTTTTGATGAGATAACAAGATTATAACATGGCTTAAAGTGCCCAAGAGTCCATTTTGCTTAATATAGAACTTTTAAAGGGCTGATAGCACATTTTCATGGGGTATTAATTGCTAATCGTGTTACCTTTTATCGTTTTGAAAATGTTATATCACCCTAAAACGTATTAACATGTTTAATAAGTTTCACTTTCATTTTGAGTGGGCTCTATCACATTACAATCAGAGAGCATTCTGCTAATCAAACTACTGCACATCGCATTTTGTATATTATTGGAAAATTGACGTGTGACAGCATGACTGACGTAGGCTTGTACTTTTATAAAAAATCAGCAGTGCACCGTAGAGTGAAGCAGTACAAAGGCCAAAAATGGTAGCCCTTAACGAAGCTGATAAGCTATAGTGAAGGAAATGTGAACTCGGAAGTGGCTTTAGTGAGTCATAGATGAACATATCTGGATTAACACATACATGGGCAAAGACTACAAAAATTAAGTTGGTTTTAGATCTAGCATTTCTGCCACATTCTGAAGAATTTATGAAGACATTTTATATATTTCATTCTGCATATACTGTTTACATTTTTTATTGCAGTATGTGTCCTGTCAAAAACAAGGTCAACGTATAAAGTAGTCTGAATTCAAAGGGCCCAGCTGGTTATAAAATAAGGAGGCACAGGATTTTTATTCTGAATACACCTGCAAGGACGTGAGCTTTCTCTACAAAATTATAAAATTCCTCAAAGCCCCATGTCTGCATCTGCATCGTTATAAATTTCAGTGGGTTTAAAGTTCTATATCTATATTACGCAAAATTGAGTTTTGTGTGCTTTATAGTGTTGTTACCTCATCAAAAACTTACCTGGAGTGTTTTGTTTCATCCATACATATTTTAGTCATCCTTTATCATTAGTCTACATCTCCAAAGCTCCACCTTGTGATGTCATGGCAGAGTACTTTTCAAGTTAACAGCTACTTTTTACCTACCTCCCTGTATTACCACATGACATCACAAGATGGAACAGAGTGTTTTCAGTTTGAGTGAAAAGCTCAGCCTAAATATGCAGGCATCTGTGTGTAAACCCTTTCAGACTGTATGTGATACCTGGAAATACTTTGCAACCTACTTTTTTAAAATTGAAAAGCTCGAAGTTGCGGCTTTCTGAGCATATTTACAGCATTATCCTACGTCACATACACGCATGCATTTTCTGCCAACGCATGCGCTCCGTCTATTTTGATTGACCCAAACTTTGCCAAAGAGTGTACTGAGTCAACATGGTCAACTACTCTGAGCATCTGTGTTCGTAACAATACATGCATCCCGAATTTCGGACTTCCAGTCATCTCGCAATGCGTACTGGGAAGGGTTCTCCGAAAAGGTGAGCAAAGCCGATCTTTTCAAGTATTTTGAACCATATTGCTTTTATTTCTGGTTCTGATGTTGTCATATTTTAGTTATGGGATTCGGACATCGTAATTGTGTGGTTGTTGGATGTCCTAACTGCAGAAAATGGGCTTCGGAAGTTTGCGAACTCCATAACTGCAAAAGGGAAAGACTGGCTTTGACAATAGATGCGTCTATTGTCAAACATGCAGGTTTGATGCTCATTTTTTCGGAGGACCCTTCCCAGTATGCATTGTGCAATAACCAGAAGTCCAAAATTCGGGATACATGTATTGAAAAAGCCGCTCTAATTGCAGTTATTTCTTAAATAAATGGCAAATTACACATCTTGGTCTGCGTAATTGCGCATCCTTTGCTATTTTTATTTGAAAGGTTTACTTCAGTCAAAATGTACAAACAAATTTAATGCAAACTATGGAAATGCAGGAAATTATGTGGCTCTGTGCCCTGGATCTGACACAAGCTGTGACTGGGATTGGGCAATTGCACTTTTTTTGTTTTGGGAGCAATAAGGATATTTTTAGTTTACTTACTCTAAATTAAGCATTTTTTATGTCCAAAAAGTTGTTTATACATGTTTGCTGTGTGTTTTGTTAGCCAGGCTGGTACCACCTAATGCCTTTGCTCAATTTCGTTTCTCTCCAGCGACTAGCTCAGGAATCGGAATACACTAGACGGTCTGCAAGAACCCTGGAAGTGCGAGTTCGGGCACCAGCCAATCAGCAAAGAGCCATACATTCTGTGTTAGCAACGATTCCCGAAATCGAGGATTTAAAACCGGAACAAAGAGAATGTTTGGTGAATTTTATCAAGGGGAAAGACATTATTGCCCTTCTTCCTACGAGATTTGGGAAAAGCTTAATATACCAGTTAGCCCCGTTAGCGGTGCATTACATACATCATGACCAAATAGCAGCGATTGATTAAATGAAAAAAAGTACCTGCCTATCGTTGAGCGAACAAATTCGAACGCTGTGAAGTCAGACGGGTTTCTACTAAGTGAAACCGGCTGATGAATCAGGCTAGTGTTTTGTATGAAAGAGTGTGAATTTTATTTTCAGTTGTTGTTTTTTTTGTATTTCTGGTCCTATAGCTTTTATTACAGCCATGCAGCACATTGTGAAATAACAGGTTGTGCTGAAAAAAGGATGTATAACACTTCATTAGGCAGTAAAAGGGGGAGTTTTAATTGCAAAATTAAGAAAAAAATCCAGTCGAGGACAAATGTACTAAAATTGCCCTTAGGTCTGGAAGGGTTGAACATGTGTAAATGAAATTAAACAAAACTCAACTCCAGGCACAGTATGTTTGTAATGAGGAAACAGAATTATAACATACATCAGAAAATAGCTCAATACAGACCCTTTAAATCCACGCTGAAGTGAAAAGAAAAAACGATTCAGTCTATTCAAGGTTTATGTGTAGTAATTATTAAACAGATGCAGCTAAGACATGCGATGAAGAAATCAGCTGTCATATTCAGCATCTGTTTTCTTCAGTGCAGTCCTGGATGAATAGACTTATTGATAAAGTGACAGACAGGTTAGGAGTTTGACTGAGACGTATGTGACAGTGTACATCTGCTTGGTGTTGTTTGTGGTGCATTAAGGAGCCTGGGGACACAGCAGGAACTTTTTGAGGTAGTCGCTATTTGATCTAGTTCACAATAATAGAAAACAAGATCAAAATGTACGCTTTTTTATCGGTCCAGCCCAAATAGGTGAGACGGCGATGGATAGAGTTAGGATCTCCTTGCGTATCTTCAAATGAATCAATTAAAAGAACAACATAAAAGCACAAAATGAACATAAATACTGACATATTACACTTTTTCTGATCAATGTTATAATGTTGTTTTCTCACAAATATATCCAAATTATGTTTTGTTTTATTCGCACGTTTAATCCACAGACCTTACATATTTAGGCTGAGTTCTTCTCTTAAACTGAAATTTCTCTGTTCTACCAGATATCATGTGGCAATACAGGAAGTGCTCCACTGTTTTTTAAACTGATACACCTTCACTAGAAATATTAGGATGATTTCAACCTTGAAATTACTTGAAAACCACCACTACATGACATCAGAAGGTGCATTTTGAGCTTTGGAGATGCAGACAGATTAAAAATAAAAGGTTAAAACTCTTGTATGTTTTTGATGAGTTAACAATATTATAACATTACTCACAATCCATTTTGTGTAAGATAGGACCTCTAAATACAACAAAAATATCGTTACAGATGTAAATAAAGAAAACATTAACAAAAGGACAATTAAAACCCAATAAATCCTATCCTAAAACACCAGGTATAAAAATGTACAGAACAATTTTGTGTAATAATACACTATACACAACTATATTGAAACCAATTAGACTATTAAAACAAACTGGTAAGCCCAAAGGATAAATACACTCACTCATAAAATATGATTTATTCTAGCTAAAATGTTAACATCCCCAATTCTAAACTGAGATTTAACTGAAACTCACCTTTAGGGCCTTGTGTTTACTGAAAGAGCCTGAACCCAATTGTTTTCCATGGATCTGAGCAAAATTAGCCTTAACTCAGTACAAATATATTGTATAAGTAGCTCTTGAGGTCAAAAAATAAGGCAGCTGTGTTCTGTCTGTGCCTAAGTGTAAAGTGTTTTATTGTCCCGTAATCAGGAAGTGCAGGATTAGCATACTAGTTTTTGTCCTGATACTAAAACTCACCTCTGGCCACAGAAAGTGTCTGCAAATGTAACACAAATTGTTAGGGCTAGGGGCAGACTACGGCCACAAAAGCTGCATCAAAAGACTGGTCCTTTTAGGAGCCTGAGTGTGAATGAAGAGACATGAGACAGGAATGTAATGTTTTGGGTGAAGTATGTTGACAACAGAACACAACAACAACAAAAACAAAAGAGAAAATAAAAACCAGTCCAGTCACTGCACGTATTGGGTCTAGTCCATATAATCGGTATTTTAATCCAAGTTATTTTAAGTCCAAGTTTGGGGTAAGCTTGCCGTCAATGTTTTTTTTTTATTGAGTTGAGGATTGCAGTGGAGGTGGAGTTGGATCAGTCCATGAAAAAAAAAAAAACTGACCTTTGAATTCCGGGCTCTAATCGTCTCTCCACACACGGCCCGTTTACCAGAATGTGTATGGAGGCTCTAAGTATGAATGTTGTAGAATTCGTAGTTTGAAAGTTTAGTGGAATTATTTGCTGATGCCCAGACCACGCCACAGCCACAGCGGAGGAGGAGGAGGAAGTGACACCAGCAACTTAAAGGAAGTGGGGGAGATTGGGGTAAAGCGGAATTGACCCACAACAATAAAAGTGGCTCAGATGAGGGTTACACAAAGCTCTTAATAACTAACTCTTTTTGATGCTCTGGGTGTCCCCTCTGCTCGCTCTTTGTGCTAAGTCACTCCCCACGAACATTACAATCAGAATAGCGTCAGGATTATGAAGTTGTAGTGTGGTATTTTGTATATTTAAGGAAACTTGATGCGTGGGAGCATGGATGATATAGGCTCTTGGGATTAACACTGGACAGAATTGTATCTCTAACTGCAAGGAGACTTCAAATAGGACCCGGAAGAGATCGCTAGATTACTGAAACATGCATGGATAATATATCAAATCTCACTAGGCATGTTTTTAAATCAGGGAAAGTTGAAATGTCAGGATAGATAGCTCCAAAAAGTTGATTTTAAATAAAGTAATTGTATTTTTCATGTTTTCACGACTGTAAAAATCCGCTACAGTGTCTTTAATACAACACAATACATTCCCTGCACGCTGTTCTGTAAATATCGGCATGGTAGTGATGTACAAGCTGTGACAGAACGTTTCATGTTGTCCTCTAGTCCTCTATAATTCCTAATGACAGGGCTGCCACCTCCTATAAGCACCTACCGCCTCGCTCCTGTCTGTCCTGGGCCCTGGACGCTGTAACCAGTGTTAGAGCTAACTAATGCCCTGCAGGGAGCTCACACACCTGTAGCCCTGGACTGAGCAGGTGTCGAGTGGGGCTTAAGGAGCCAAAAGTGCCCATTTGCCCATAGTTCAGATTGACTGTGAGAGGAGCGGTATAATTCTCGCTCCAGGCACCTCTTCTGGGCGACTGCTTCCAAGAGCTTAGCTTCAAGATGCACTGCTGGTCTATCCAAGTGGGATGTGCGTCTCTCCCAGGCCCGGTTCCATTGAAAATCTGGCCTTTTCATGTCAAGTCTGCAATTCTATGTCTGAACTTGGGAGGCTTGTGTGTCATTTTTAGCTTGTAGAATTTTATATTGGGAAAAAAAGTTAAATTTTAAGTTTTTAAGGACACATATTATGCATTCTTGTGGTTTAATTCACTTTTAAACATGCTTTTGGTCACCTTGAGATTGGTATTTCACATTTTCTAACTTAAAATAAAATTACTTTATAACCTACACTTCTGTTTCCAAAGATTTATTTTGGCATGAGAGCTCCCTCTGCTGTCAGCAACGGGTACAATGAGAAAATAAAAACAAAATAATCTATGAGGCCACATCAATACTACACTAATAAATCCATATATTTGTTGTAAACGCAATTTGACTGCAGAAATGAGACTACTGAAGGTTTACGGACTTAAAAACTGTGCAGTAGAAGCTTGGATTTTTACCTGTGATGCAACAATCTGGGCAATATGCAAACATTGTTTTTTGAGCGCTCAGAGAAGACGACTTTAGATCAGTGAAACAAGCATGAATGAAGCAAAATACAACTCCAGGTATGTTTTTGATGAGTGGAAAGAATATGAATGTTTAAAAGTTTAAGTCAACTTCACATAATATTTGCCCTTTATTTATTTATTTTTTAGTTTAATATACTTTATCTAAATGAAATAATGGCAGGAGGAATATGTTATATAATCAAATAAACTGACCTTTAAGCAACAAAACAAAGGAAAATTGATTTCGTAATGCCTTTGGTGCTGTTCTCTCTGTACGCTGCTGTCTTCACCCACAACAATGTAACCGTGGTAACAACTGCAACTACTCAAAAGCAGGTTCCACATCAAAACACTGGCATTTCCAAAGAGGGAACACAGGGTTATGGACACTCATCTCTAAACCACAAACTAAACCACTTCACTTCATGATTCACTCGGTGCTTTTGCTTGTTTTGTTGTTTAGTAAGTTAAGAGGACATACATCACAGCTGGAAAGGTGTCCTCGGCTTTGAACCCCTCCTTCAGTCATGAAACGAACAGTGGGCACATGCTATTACTGGTTACAATCTATTCAATAACAATAACTACAACTTTATAAAGCATGAAGAAAGGCTTGATAAGCTATTTGTTCATTATGAATTAAGTGTATACAGAAAGATTTAGGCTTAGTAACTACTTAATTACAGGGTTTGAAGTTAGGGTTAGGGAATTACAGTTTTTTTTTTTTTTTTTGGTTTGGGTGATCCTGCGACTTATACTGCGAAAGGGTGCGCTAGGCTTGTGTGTCAGTATCTGTTACTCTTATAGATGCATCAAGAATCTCAGACATCTGGTCATTGCGCAATGCATACTGGGAAGGATTTTCCGAAAAAGTGAGCATCAAACCGCCATGTTTGTTTTCCCAGTGGGATGCGTCTATTGACAAAGCCAGTCTTTTCTAATCTATTGAACCACCGTTTTTGTTTCTGGTTCTGATATTGTCATATTTTAGTTTTGGGATTTGGACATCGTTAATTGTGTGATTGTTGGATGTTCTAACACCAGAAAATGGCTCAAGAAATTTGTTTGCAAACTCTATAAATGCAAAAGGGAATCAGATGTGTGTGACTGCAAACCTTTGTTCAAACTGTTTCCCTTCCCAACAGAATTGAAAAATAGTGAAAGGCGAAGGCGATGGGCAGTATTGATCCACAGGAAGGACGAAAAAGGAAACCTTTCACTGCCTAAATCATCCCGAGTTTGCAGCGAACATTTTGTATGTATGCTCTGTAGTTGTGTCGATCAAGTATGAGTGGATGTCCGGCTACTGAAGTCTGAGACATTTCTTCTTGTCATTTACGCACTCACCTGCATTTAATGCATATAAGTCACTAAGACGTATCCCGCTCACTAATGTTCTTTTAGCATCAGAATTTATTTTATCACATGGAGATAAACTGTTTATCATATTCTCCAGATTACAAGTTGCAAGTAGTGAAATAGTCAGTCGAACATGGTAATCGCGCAGCAGAAATAAAGTTTGGAGTGAAGGACTGGCTAAAAGTGGAGGATACTGTAACTACAATGAAGAAACAAAAAAAGCTAATCATGGATTAAAAGCTAGATTTAGCTAGAGTTGGCGGAGTTGCTCAGAAATGATACAAAGGATTTGGTGATTTGGAGTGAGATGGAGAGTTTGGTAATCTTTTTATGCTCTGTTGTAAATGCTATAGTTATCTGAAGAACTGTTCATATGTGACGTTAACAGCCTGTTGTTCTCTTGTTATTACTATAACTTGTCTTTTAAGATGAAATGTCAGTTCTTGGTCTCTGATTTTATAAAATAAATTTCCCTCAAAAAATTTGACTTATAGTCCAATGCGACTTATATATCTCTTTTTTTTTTTTTTCATTATGCATTTTTTGGCTGGTGTGACTCACATACTCCGGAGTGACTTATAGTCCAAAAAATATGGTAATGCTGTCTCAGAAGCACAACAAAGAAGGGAAATGATGCAGTACAGTAACACAGTAGTGAGTCAGGTTTGTGGACATGCAAGCCTGCTCAGAGTAAGGCAGTGTGTTTAATTTTTTCAGTGCAATAAACCAAAATGAAAAAACATACTTTAATTTGAATCTATTCTTTTGTCTAAAAAGTTACATACTGTGACTTGAAGTAGTACAACATGTAGCTAGAGGAAACTGGAGAATATCCAACCAGACAGGCAGCACAGGCAAACTTCACACAGACAAGCCTCCGCACGGCATGTGAATTGAACCTTATTGCTATGAGTACTAACAACTTCCCCCCTGTGCGTTCTGTGAGACGTGGGGTTGTGTAAGGTGTGAATCTCCATGCAAAGTGCCTGAGACAAGTACAGCACATTTCACACTAAGTGGCTGTGTCGTCTATTGGCACTCTGATTTATTTAAAGATCAAGGCGCTTGATGGCGACACGATCATGACATATGAACACCTGGTGAGGAATATTTCACCTGGACCTCCGCTTGATAATGAATGGAAGTGATCAGGCAGGCCATTGAGCATTCTCACCCAGACCGGCGTGCTGTCAGACATACCTGCTCCGTGGATGACATAGCGTGCCCCGAGGCAAAAAGAAGAAAAGATCTTAAATGAAAAAAAGAGAAATAGGCAGACGGACGTGAGGGTCGGAACAGGGTGTCTCGACGCTGTGATGGAGGTGAGCAGAGGTCTTAATAAAGCGCTCAGTAAGAAGGAGACGCTATCTTCACACAGCACAAGTTTCCCAATTACACAGGGCAGTTTAGAAGAGAGCTACCGGAATCAACACAGAAAAATGCCCGTGGGTTTTGGCAGGTCATTAAATGTTGTTCTAATCTGATTGCAGTGTTTCTGACTTTTGTTCAAGTTGTGAAAGTGAGACTGAATCGATGTTGTTTTATTTAATCAGGGAAATGTGTTGATTGTTTCCATTCCTGTGACTCTGGGGTTACTCGCCAGGAGTTGTCAGCAACCGTGCCACATCAGGTGACATGGTACTGGTCTATACTGTGCAAATTTCAAGTTTATAAGGACAGAATCCTCCCAAATAAAAATATGCAATCTGGAAATCGAACCTTGAACCTTGTTGCTGTGAGGTGAGAGAATTAATCACTTAAACACTGTCCTGAAAATGAGCATATGTTTCTACCAACCAAAGAGGTCATTATCATCGCATAGATGCAATGATAAGTTTGAGGCGACTGCGGCTCAGTGGTTAGAGCACTCGTCCACCAACCTGAAGGTCAGAGATTCGATTCCCCCATGAGTTCTGTCATTGTGTCCTTGTAGACTGTATAAAGAAGTGGACCCAGTCAAATGAAGCTCACAAGGCAAGAAGTTATAGGAGCAAATTTTGAGCCAAGTTCCATATTAGGAATAGGAATTTATTACCAGACAAAAAAGCTGGCTCACCAGGGTCATTTAAAGTGCGTTAATACAAACATTTTAAGACCAAAATGATGAGGCTCACAGCAGCAGTTACAGAGAGAGGGGTGACTATATTTCAATGTAAAGTCAATTAAAGTTGATGGATCTGGAAGTTCACTTTGTATTTGGAACACGATGGCTCGCAAGTTAGCTATGCCCATTTATATATATAGTCTATGGCCCTTAGGCAAGGCACTTTTGAGTGTTGGTGGTGGTCGGAGGGGCCAATGGCGCAGATTGGCGGCCTCGCTTCACCAGTCTACCCGAGGGCAGCTGTAGCTAAGATAGTATCTTACCGGGCGAGAGTAGCTCAGTTGTTAGTACATTTGATCTGAAGGTTGATCATTTAAATCTCGTTTACAAGATAAAAAAAAAAGCAAAACAAAAAAAACATTGTTGTTTGATCCATTAACCCACAGGTCGACGGTGTGATTCTAGTTCCCACAGATGAATGCTGTCGTTGTGTCCTTGTGCAAAACACTTAACCCACATCGTCCCTAGTGTCTGAGTACACTGGTGTATGAATGTGTGTATGAAGGGTGAGTAGTTCCTTGTTGTTAAGTGTTTGTGTCTTGAAAGTGGAAAAGCTCCATATAAAAATGTAACCATTTACCATTTTCCACCACCAGGTATGAGTGTCTTGAAAGGTACTTTATAAATCTGACGCCCCAAATCTGATTCAAGAGTTATGATTGAAGTTAAACTTCAAATAAACTTTTCATGGCAACAGCAGATGCAGTTTCAGTGTCTACAACTGACAAATCCCATGCCAACTACAGCCCTCCAGCATTTCCAAAACACATGCATCATTTTCATTTAATCTACAGGCAAGTTAAGGTGTCCAAGATTAACCTGAATACACAGAGCATCACATAAAACATCATCAGGATCCTCATATTCAAAGCAGCCTCTCACCAGAGAAAGAAGCGGTAAGCTGCTTTAGAGGTAACTGACCCTCTCCGACCCGACCTGATCTACGACCCTGTGGAGACGTGTCCCAAACAAACAGTATCTCTGAAGGAATAATTGTGTTAAGTCAGAGGCCCTTCCGACGCTCATCCCTGTCCTTTTCACCTTGATTATACCAAAGAAGAGAGACCAGAGCTGCTTGTAAGTCCCTCAACTACTATTCATTCTGCCACTGGGTAATAAATTGGAACTCAAGAGGGGGTTTTGTGGTGTTATGGGCTGAGAAAGAGCGCGTCGTATAAGGGCTTAGCTTTGTTGGTGTCATCTGGGAAAGGACAAATATAAAGGGAAATTGCCTGCTGTACTTGAAGAATAAAAGTAAGAGCTTGTGTGTTTTGAGTGTGCACCATATCTTGATAATCTGCCTGAAGGAAAGCTGCTTGCTCTGTACTACCTCTGAGGAGTAATAGAATCGTGGCTGTGACGCGGAGATCTTAAATGCGTTGAGGTTGAGGTCGTGTGCGGTAAATTTAAAACAACACGACGGTCTTTCAAATATACTGACGTGCTCCCGAGTCCCATGTCAAACGCAGAGGATGAATTGTCTTAGCGGGATGATAAACCTTAACCTTGTCACATTAGTTATGCATAGTCTGTGGTGTATTTAATAGCATGGTGCAGAGTGGTTAGCAGGGCTCTATTTGTAGGTTCACCAGCTTCACCTACAGTAAAGTTTAAAAATTGTAAGTAAGCTATTGATGAATTGAGATTATGTGATGTGACAACACCAGGTCACTAAATGTTGCAAATGAATGAAGTTAAATTGGCTCTATTTTTATAATAATAATACTACTGCTAGTAATAATAGATAATGCCTTTATACAGTGCTTTTTTGACACTCAAATTCACTTCTTATTGCATTATTCATTCCATACTCCGTGGTTACAACTTTAATTGTAGCCACAGCTGCCCTGGGGTAGACAGAAACGATGCTGCCAGTCGTTGCCATCAGCTAGCCTGATTCATCAGCTGGTTTCACTTCATAGAAACCGTCTGACCTTGCAGCATTAGAATTTGTTTGTTCGCTCGATGGTTGGTGGGTACTTTTTTTCATTTAACCAATCGCTGTTACGTATGACGTATGTAATGCACCGCTATCTGGGCTAACTGGTATATTAAGCTTTTCCCAAATCCCGTAGGAAGGAGGGCAATAATGTCTTTCCCCTTGATAAAATTCACCAAACATTCTCTTTGTTGTGGTTTTAAATCCTCGATTTCTGGAATCATTGCTAACACAGAATATGTGGTGCCTGAAGTCGCACTTTTGGGGTTTTTGCAAACTGTCTAGTGTATTCTGATTCCTGACCTAGTCGCTGGAGAGAAATGAAATAGAGCGGAGGCACTAGGTGGCGGCTGCCTGGTTAGTCATCGGCGCATCCAACCACCAATCACAATCCCACTTAGTTTGTGTGGGGATTGATTCTCAGACCTGGGGGTTGGTGGACAAGCGCTCTAACCGATGTGTAATATCACCTTACTATTAATTTGTACAATCAGTCAAAAGTAGAACAGACATTGGAAAATTATTGGATTAATTTCAGATGTTTTCCAGCCATCATTTAAATTTCTATACATATTTTTTTAATGTTAATTGTAAAATGATTTATGGTGTTCCACAGGGCTTATTTTTTTGGTTCTTCAGTGTATGGAATGAGAGCACTGCATGACAAGAAAATTAAGTAAAAAACAAAACAAAAATTTACTTAAAGGGACAGTCTGGAATTTTGGACATTGGACCTCATTTCCTAGAGTGTTGGAGATGTGTGGAGACACTTTTTTAAATATTCCATCCAGTCCTTGTATTTGCAGAGGTCACTGGAGCTAGGCTAGCGCAATGGCCATAGTTTTAGTCATAGTCTTACCCACTCCACAAAACACCCGAAGACAAATCTATTATTACACCAGACTGTCGATGTGAATATCAGTGTTGATAGAATAATGTTTGAAATAACACTAACCTTGCATGTTGAGGGCCTTTTTTCTCAGCAGCAGTGGAATTTTACTTTGCCGGTAAGATAAGTGCTATATGATATCTGTCTGCCGCTGCCGAGCTTTCTATCAGGAAGTACAACTTGGTGCTGCTGCTGCTCAGACATAAATCTTTCAAATGCAAGGTTGGTTTTACTTCTAAAATTATTCTATTGACACAGACATTCAAATCGATAATCTGACGTAATACTAGATTTGCTTCGGATGCACTGTAGAATGGGTAAGACTGTTTTTAGTGGCAGGCTAACTATGGCCATTAACATGCACTAGCCTAGCCCCAGTGACCTCTGCAAATACAAGGACTGGATGGAATATTTTAAAAAGTGTCTCCACATGTCTCCAACACTCTGGCTCACTAGGAAATGAGGCTCCATATACACTATCCATTACAACATTAGAATGACAGTCAGTAACACTAACAATGCCAACATATCTGAATTATCACCTAACCGCTCTCATTGCTATTCATCTCACCTACCTCAGTGTGAAGTCTGGTCTCTGGTTTATCAATAATTACAGACTGCATAGTGTAAGACAATACCGTGCCATCTCTCGCCTCCATCGCTGACATCTCCCCTGTCCTCCGCTGTGCCCTTGGATCCTGCTGACTTCCACCTGTTCATCGTCGTTGCTGACAGCAGAGGGAGCTCCAATGCCTAAATAAATCATTGGAAACAGAGGAATAGTTTATGAAGTCTGATTTTAAGTTAGAAAATGTGAGATCCCAACGTGACCTAAAGCATGTTTAAAAGAGAATTAAAACCACAAGAATGCATAATATATTTACGGCCTTCCTCAAGGGTTCTTCTTTGGTCCTTCACTGTATGCAAATGTTAAATCTTTGTAATGGGCACACATACATTACCCATTACAACATTAGTTTGACAGTCAGCACAGTAACCACTCTCATTACTATTCATCTCACCTACCCCAGTGTGAAGTCTGGTCTCTGGTTTATCAATAATTACAGCCAGCATAGTGTAAGACAATACGGTGCCATCTCTCGCCTCCATCTCTGCCAACTCCCCTGCCCTCCGCTGTGCCCTTGGATCCTGCTGACTTCCACCTCCAAACATGTCTGTCTCTCTCGCTGACATATGACACTGCAGGCAGGGTGCCCGAGTGCCCTGCCCCTCACCTGCTCTTGCCCCGCGCTAATGAAAATCGCTAACTGTCGCTAACTGTCGCTAACTGTGCCCTCCTAGTGGATTCATGGAGCAGTCGTATTCTTTGTTTCTGTCTGAGTGCGTTCGGAGAGACGTTTGGACACGGGCTGGTAAAGGCACAGGCCGGGCCATCAAGGCGTTCACAGTTTGCTGCATCCTCTCAGTCAGCAGGGCTATTTAGAGCCAAGCCAGCACCTGTGTGTAGAGGCTGCAGCTAAGGCTTGATGGAGTACTTTAATATTATGTTCGGGTATACACACAAAGTGAAAATACAGGGATTTTCTTTTTTCTTTTTAAGTCTTATTTTTTGAGTTGTCAAAAATATTGAAAATCAGAAGCTAATCAAGATTAAAACTGGTATCGAAAGTACATACTCATTTGAGAAAGTATTGAAACTAAAAAAAGTCTCATTCACAGGACAAAAATGAACCTTCAGAGTGCTTTAGAGTGATTTTGAGTGAGTATAAGAGCACATAGACTAGTATATGCCCATGGATCACTGTGAAACCTTAGCCTGATTCATTAGCTGGTTTCACTTCGTGGAAACCGTCTGACCTCCCATCATTAGAATTCATTTGCTTGTCGGTAGGCGGGTACTTTTTTTCATTTAACCAATCGCTGCTATTTGGTCGTGACACATGTAATGCTCCGCTAACAGGGCTAACTGGTATATTAATCTTTTCCCAAATCCCATAGGAAAAGGGCAATAACGTTTTTCGCCTTGATAAAATTCACCAAACATTCTCTTTGTTCCGACTTTACATCCTTGATCTTGGGAATCGTTGCCAACACAGAATGTATGGTTCTTCGCTGATTGGCTGGTGCCTGGACTCACACTTCCGGGGTTGTTGCAAACCGTCTAGTGTATTCTGATTCCTGACCTAGTCGCTGGAGAGAAATGAAATTGAGCGGAGGCACTAGGTGGCGCCAGCCTGGCTAATGAAACCTACCCAGACAGCACAGTTATAAGGTCACATAAAAGAACTAAAGTACTAATTTAATTAATTGAATGTATTTATTTGAATTTTTACATTTTTTTAAAGGTATGAAGGCAGAACATATAGTCTCCATACTCTCAGAACATTTACATTTAGAAAGAAAGAAACACAATAAAGAGAAAATTGTTAAAAATGAAGCATAGTTTCTCTTAATCCTACCCCTACACTTTACAGTATTTCCTCTACATGATATTCAGTACAACTACAATTAAATGTTGAAAATTTAATTCTGTAGTTTAGATGTGTGCTTAGATGTAGTGTTTTATTATCACTGTGGTGTCGAATATTGAGCATTGAGTCTGTTCCTTAGTATCAAAATTGAGTTTGAAATTTTAGTATTGTGACACTATTTCTAACATAAGTATACTATAGGCCTATGTTGCATCAGCTCGTAAACAATAGTATGGATTTATTAGAAATTTTTAGTTTTCAGTAACTCTGGGAAGATATATGGGAAGATTTGTATATAAAGATGAAGTTGCTGGTGGTGCTGACTGTTGATCTCTCCATGGTCAAATCTGTGAAGAGGCAACCAGGTTACAGCAAGAATGTTATTAAGGTAATATTGAGCAGTAAACTGCAATTAAATGAATGCAAGATAGATGCTTTATTTCCACACTGGTATCTCCATGGAGACAAGCAAGTACTAGAACTGTTATAGTGCACCTTTAAAACTATAAACTCACTGAAATCATATTACTCTCAATTCACATCCAAATTGAATCCCTAATCTGTTAGTAAACAATAGCCAGTCATTACTTACCCATCACAAACAGCAGCAGCAGAGGCATTCAGCTGAGCCTCCTGCTCCACACCTGTTGACTGCGCTCCAACCCCTCTGAACGCAGCCAAGTCCCCAGGAAACATCTGGCTCTCTGGCTGCGGATGTTCTCCTGTGTTCTCCTGTGTTCAGCAGACACTCACACAGTTTGGCTCTCCACCATCTCACACTGGGCAAGGAGCCTGCACTCACACTGTGAGGCTGGGAGCTGCAGTGCCCGCCCACACACTAACGCTGGACGTGCCCGCGGTCACTGTGCAGCCCAAAACAAAGAGAGTGTGACCAGAGCAGGTACATTACTGTTACAGAATTCTTTAAACTCAGGTAATACCATAGTTGGAATATGTTACTTTATAATTTAGCATAATACAATAGGCTATATAACATAGTACTGTTATGTATTACACTGACAAATTTTGTAATTATGCTGTCATTGACCGATAATGTATATAAGCCAGTTGTAGGCCAAATACATTAACTTTGAGAGTAAATGGCTACGCACACCATGTCAGCACATACAGTACAGTATGTATTTATAGCACATCTTTATGCTAAGCCATGTCCTCTGTTTCTGATGCCTTATGTAAAGCACAGAAAAGCACTGTTTATGAAATGTATCCCACAAACTTGCCCTGCTTTAATACCAGAGCTATTAATCAAAATGCATGCTGCCCTCAAAGCACGATTTGTATGACTTTGTCATATGCTGATGTGGCACTAAAGTTCAACTTCAGATGAAAACCTTTTCAAGCTTTTCTCCAGTGATTTCATCAGGAGCTATGTTCATTTCCCTGCCACAGGGAAGAGTGAAAGCACAGACACAGCAGTCCCTGAGGATTTACACACCGCCAGGGCACTTATTACAGATCACCTCATACTACACACTCATTAGTCCTGAGCGAATACAACTTTCCCCTTACCCCATCTGTTTGGACACACTCCCTGGTCTAATGTGTATGCTCCTCACATGCATATCTCTCCAGTGCACCAACCAAACTCACAAACATCTAAACCTCCATTTTTCATCTGTGACAAGATTTTAATTAAAACTGTGATCTACTTTGGAAGTTTTCTAGAAGATTTGACCTTTGATTTCAGCTATGAAGAGAGCATCTAACCCCCTCTGCATCTCAGTCAGGAGATCTTGGTATCTTATGTGGGCCAAGTCCATGTGTCTCTGGAGATTACATGTTCCCAGTGTTACGAATGCTTCCTCTGTCCACATAAAGACATTTTATAACCTCAGTAGCTCTGGCGGTAAAGGTGAGTGGACTTTGAAAGAGCATTTCTGGATTACCACCAGACACCATTAAGAAGTTGGGAGCGATTAATGGAAACAGAATAACAGACCTAAATTATCCAAACATGTGCAAATGTCACTAACCCAACTGCAGGCATGTTTTTTTCAATAAAACAGCAAAAAAAAAATCCAGTTTTCCATAATATAGGACCTTCTAAAAGATACCGCCCATGAATCAGAGGTGGCCCTGTTATCAGAGTTAATGGTCCTTGTCTCTTCTCTCTCCTGTCTCCTCCATCGCACCTCTCCCCGGACACACTCTGCAGCCCTCCGCTCCATTCATTTCATGCCCTTCACTCTTTCAAACCACAAATCTCCTTCGCTCATTTTCAGCCCTGTTCTTGTTTACACTATCTAGATCTGCTGGTTTGATGTACAAGGTCTCCGCAGGCGCATTCGTGTCAGTTTTATATGTGGAGGTAAGGAACTGAACACGCTGCTGGCCATGTATGCTGATGTGTCTTGCCAAAGAACACAATGGCAGTATATGTTTGAGCTTACTGTTTAATTTGACAGAAGTGTTTTGGTACCTAGTGAGTCTGGAATCGTATTCTGTCTTCTCGATTTCACATAGGTGTGATTGACAAGTGGAGTTATAAGAGTAAAAAATATTACAGCAAAATCAATAAGCAAAGTACTACTTTAGTATCTGAGGTACAAGCAGGTTGTGATGAAGAATTATACAATATTCTATACGGGTGAGGTGAGACAGAATTCCCACAAGACGAGTCGATACATAAGATTGGGTCGAGACAAGATGAGATTTTGATATAATTTATAATAAATAAATTGTGTGGATTGGAGTAGACTATCTGAACACATACCATGGAAGTTGTGAAAATTATAATGAAGCTAAAAATCATCTGAGGCACTGTTGTGTAGAAAATTATTAAAAGTCTATTGATACATGGACAGGCCTAAATATTTAAACTCTTAAGTGTCTTTGTCAGGGTTTAATAAGAGTAAATGTTTTTACACCTAAGCCCTGATGAAGACCAAGGACGTAGGTTTGGTCTCAGCCCCCTTTGAAACCAACTAATAGGATACTTGATTTACTACTTATTTATACTTGATACTTGATTTTTACAGATTAATTATATAATATTGTTTACTTTTTCGTATGATGCACACTGCAAAAACCAAACAGTATATCTTTATAAGAGAGGGTAAAATGGGATAAGAAGTTGCGTATATGTTTTATGAATTCTTTCCAAATACACACAGAGTCTGGGCAGGTCCAAAATAAGTTAGAGGTGGTTTCATTTTCCAGTTTGCAAAATGTACAGTTTGTGTCCATTGCCCTTCTAAGAGGATTCTTTAGTGGATAACAGTGATGTAGAAGTTTGTAGCTGATTTCTCTTTGCTTGTTGTTGATGAGATCTTTGTGAGGTCATGTCCATACATTTTTTCCATGGAATATTGTCAGTAGAGTCTGGCTGCTCACAGCGCATGAGTAGGGCTCCGTTTGGGAGGTGCACTTGTGGAGATAGTCACTCTTTTTACTGCGGCGGCTCATTATAAGGCAAGTTTAATTGAAGATGAAGCCAAGTAAGTTCCTTCTGAAAAGTTTGTCAAAGTTTGGTGCAGCGTCTTCACTCACGCCTGCTCAAGCCGCCACCTTCGGGTGCTGACACTGTCCTGCCGCTTCCCGAGTTTAGGCTCTTGGCTCCACTAATGACATCATTCTGTTGCAGTCAGTGAAATAGCAGCATGGGTAACCCTGTCGTCATATCACTGAATACATCTCAGAACAAGTCCCCACCGTCCCTATGCAAACCTACACCCTTAATGAAGACGTGTGGGTGTTTTTAAACTTCATACACATTAACTACAATCATTTGAATGATTGTAATGAACTAAATGTAAAGTGTAGCTGTTAACCTAAAAACTACCACAGAGCATTTTGAGCTTTGAGGCTATGGACTAATGAGAAAGGATTACTCAAATGTGTGAATGAAACAAAGCACAACTCCAGATTTGTTTCAAATTGTAAATGTGTTAAAGCTCACAAGAGTTAATTTAGCATAATATAGGACCTTTAGCACAAGAAATGAATATTAAGATTCAATATTTTCAGTGTGTTTTTCAGTCATGCTCAACTTAGCGTTCAAGTTTTCCTTTGGTGTAACCGTGCCGTCATTATCTCTCTTTCTACCTTATTTCTGTCTCTTCTTTTATCATCTCTCTCTCCCTTTCTCCTCCATCTGTTCTCTCTCTCCATCTTTATTGCTTCCTTCCTCCGTCCCTCCGCAGCCCTCAATCTGTTTACCCGTCCTCTTTTGGTGCCAAATCCCCCAATGTACTTTATTGGCGGATGGTGCAATTCATCGTCAACACACTTTTCGCCGCGGAGGTGTTGCTCACGTTCAAATATAATATAGAAGCTGTCATGCAGAAACATCACAGCATAAATATTTATTGTCTATTCTTCATTGCTGCCGACGCCATCTTCATCTGTTCCTCTTCAGATCTCCCTTCCCTCTCTGGCTCTTGGTTTTGTTCATAATTTCTCATTCCGATCAGTGCCGCGCTGAGGCTAGGCTGGTGTGCACCTTGCGAGTAAAAAGCCCCCCCTCCTGTTTATCAAAGAGAAATTCCTCTGAAGAATTGATCCACCATATCAAAGACCTCACCTCTTAATAAAAAAGAAAATCCATTCTGTGGTGTGAGCCAGAGCAAACAACCACAGCATTCATTTGGTTTCCCAGGTTGTGGCGAAAACAATTGTTTTTGACATTGTGGGATCTTTTGAATATCCCATGAGGACAGCCCATATGAATGCACACATATAAAATAAAAGGCATTTACATTAAACAGGATCAGCACAAGTCTCTCTGAGAAACAGCCTTGGTAGATGATGACACGGGCATTTGCCTGGCCAGACAAGAACCCATCTTTAATATGTGTAGTCTGGGACGTGATCTTATCTTCTAGAAAGGCATATTATGCAAAATGTACTCATCCAAACGTTGCCTGGAGTTGTATTCTGCTTCATTCATGCTTGTTTGATGAATCCCGTTTAGTAGGTCCACTCCCTCTAAGAACTTGCGCGTGATCTTGAATTTCCCAGGATTGTTACATCACAGGTAGTAGTTTTTCCACAAATCATCGGCAGACTAATTCCAAGCATTTACTGTATGTTGTCATATTGTGTTCATTACAAGTGCATGCTTTTGTCAGCATAACGAAAAAGGTTGTCAACCCTAGTTTTTTTCAATAGTTTGGTTTTGATGTTTTTAGTTGTGAGTGGAGCAACCAGATCTTGAGATGACTGTAGTCTACTGTTAAAATTGTCAATAATAAAATCGCAGGGGGCAGGTAAAATCATTGGGGGAATTTTATCTAAAACCTCAATAAAATTTGCAGCCACTTCAGGGGTCAGACGGCACTACCTCACAGTTCTCACAGAGGTCTCCCGCTGTATAAAACCAGTGATGTTAAAAAACACACAGTAGTGGTCAGACACAGCCAGGTCAACAACAGAGGACACACTAGTGGTCAGGTCATAGTAATTCCCTCTACTGCCACTAGACAGCGCCCTGCTCCAGTTCCAATTATATGAGGTGCATCTATAGAAGTTCCAACTGTCCAAAGATAGCCATTATTTTCAGTTCTGCAACTATCAATCAATTCAACCACCTTTTATGATATTTCACTTATATCTTTAACTATCTCCTCTTTTCTTTGATGGCCTTTGAGGGATGGCCCTGTGCTGCAGAGTGCTTCAATAACGAGATAAATAACATTCACTAACAAGGGACCCAGTTCTTCTTGATTACAATTTGTATCCTCTTGCTTAAAATTTTAGGGGAAAATTGAAAAACACTTCATTACTCAGTCTCAGACAAACCCAAAATTTGGAAGGGAGATAATTTGCTCATTAAGCCTAACGGCCCCAAACAATGCAACCTGAACAATTAGTTTGGAGCCCCGGCAGAAGCAGGCTTTGTGTATTGCTAGGCTAATTAGCATGCTTAGACGCTATCTGACCAGGCTATGTATTATTGGAAAGAGAGCTTTTTTGTTTGTTTGTTTTTTTCTATTGAGATGAATAGATAGTAATACTTTCAGACCATGGAGTTTTGTTACTTCAGGTTTGGTAAAGCTGGTCGACTGAACAAAACATGAGCAGTTTTTTTTATGCTGCAAAATGCAATTAAAGACCTGTACCCAATTTTTTCCCATGTATTTGAGCAACACTTTTCTGGCCCAGTACACATACATTTTATCACATAAGCAGTTTCTGAAGTCAAAATAATTCCTCTCCACTGTTTCCATCTAATTACATAGTGTTTCACTGTGCGAGAAACAGGAAGTATAAGGTTTGCATGGTAGATGTTGTTAGCATTACCATGATGGCAAAACACCTCTCTCATCCCTGAAAGCTGCGGAAAGCACTTATAACCTCATCACACATAAAGTGCCTTGTTTTGCCTATGGATGTCTGTAAAATTGCAATGACCCCATGGCGTCTGTGCTTTTTTGTTTGCAAAATGAAGTAGTTTTGTTTTTAAGAGCGCAGCAATCAGGTGCAGCGCCTTTAAGATGAACTGTTGTCATTACATTTTTAGTGCATATTGAGTTAGCTTATATTTGGTTTAAGAGGCGGCCAAATGTTGCGTCTCCTTTCCTTACTCCCAGAGAAATGTCTTGCCTGAGATGTAATAGCGCACCACTCAGCGCCTTGTATCATCCAATGGCAGCACACAGCCCCATTACGCACTAATTAGAAGAGCAAATTCAGGGCTAAACCTAAAGAGAAACTACAGCTCAACAGTGTCCCTGGAAGCTGTGAGATATACCCTGGCTAGTTGTTGTTGCACTAAAATGTACATTGTGCCCAGGGGCCCATACAAAGTTAGTCTGACATGTATGTCCAGATTTACAACAGTGGAACAAACTAAGAAACCAAATTTCCGTTAAGTACAGTTCAGGAAAAACCACAGACATCATTTCCTTCCACAAATTCAAAAAGCACTTACCATCTTCACTATTTCCCAAAACAAAATATGTCTGTATTTCCACTAAAATAGGCTAAAGTGCGTCTGTCTGCTTCTCCATGTGTGTTTTGGTTTGTTTGGGCGCTTCACCTTTGACTTCCATCTAAACCACAATGCTGCTGTGATAGGTACAGTCTCCCTGCAACATGTGGGCAAGATCCAAACTCAAGAGCAAGAAAGTGGCAAGATTCATTCCTGTGAGTTTGTGAACTTACAAGCATTGTGGGAATTCATTTTGCTCTGTAAGGTTATCTCTCTGGAGAGTGACTGATCCTGTGACTCATCCAGTTGATTTTTGTCAGTTAAAGAGTTGTGGGGAGCATCAGAGCAGCTTTATGTGTGTGGTCCAGAGGAGGCTTCAGTAGATCATACAATATCCTGAGTATGTGATGAAGACTGTGAAGAAGATCACCAGGAGTCCCTTGGCGCCTCTGCAGGAGGTCCACCACCACAGAGTACATAAAAGAGCTGCGTACATTATTAAGAACCACCCACATCCCACATCTACTGTTCACACTTTTACCCTCAGGCAAACACAGAGGTGTGCTGTGTGCAAAAGCTCCAGTTTTCTAGCATACACAAAATATTTTAAGAAACTCCTGAGATATATAGGATGTATGAAATCAGTGTAAAGGTATACTATGTAACGTATCTGTTGGAGAGTTCACCACCTGCTTATCTCTATGGGGATTCTATAGCTTTGCCTGGAATGTTCCACGGTGCTTATGGTGCGTTCTATTATCCATCCGTCTCCCACTCGGATCGTCACGTCCACACTTAAAGAGTTTTATTATGTTTTGCGCATAAACCGTATATATGAATGGACATAGCTAATGCACTAGCCGCCCTGTTCCGGTTTCGCGTGTCCATATTGAAGAGAAACGTGGACGCCAACCGGAAAGCTGTTATGGCTGTTGCTTGTCTTCTTATAGCAACCCTCGGGATGTTTAGCAACACCTGCTTAAAACAAGTCTTTGCTCAATATTGGCCTCAGCACAACACCGATTTCCATACCCATAGGCAGTCATACGGATGCACTAAGGTATTGCAGTAATATGAGTGACTGAAGTTGTCATTTAAACCACCAAAGCGTCCAAACACAGTCAAAACAAATAATCATAAAAGTGACACTGGTCGTAACCATCTTGGATTTTATCTTAGAATCTTTGCTCCATCTCCTCTGAGTTGTTGCGAGCTCTGAGTTTCGCAAGGCAACGTCCTCAGACCTCCGCACCATTAGCTTAATGATCTCCATGGAAACAAGCAGGTAATGAATGTTACTAGGCAAGTTACAGGCCAGATCTGTGGACAGGCAAGCCCACTCACAGTAAATTATCTTTGAGCAATAATACACCTGTAAGCTTTACCTTGAATAAATGTGAAATACATACATTTAATGCCCTACTGCAGAGGTGTCAAACTCATTTTGGTCCGGGGGCCGTATCCAACCGACTTTGATCCCAAAGGGGCCAGATCAGAAAACTCATGTCATATAAACCCCGAAAATAACAATGAGTTCAAATATTTGTGTAGAGAAACACAAATCTATTACAGAAATCTTTTTTAATTGATGAAATCTTTCTTTTACAAAATATTATAATATTATGAACAACCTGAAACTTTAAGAAAAATGCAATTTCAACACAATGTTTTAACATGAACTTGTATGCAAATAGGAATAAGTCAATTTTTCTTGGAAAATCCTGCACTCAGCTCCATTTTTCTCATGTTGGACATTTTTCTGATGAGGGTGTCATGGTCAACAGTCAAAACGATCGTCCTTTAAGAGCGTTTGGAAAGAGACAAGTCTTCATTTGTGCTGCTCTGGTGGGAGGGGCCACGTACAGAGACACTAGAGATGCTGCTGTGATAAACACCACAGAAAATTAACAAGATTTTAATAGAAAATATCATTAAAATATTTTAGTAGAAAATCAGCCGAGGGCCAGATTAAAGATCTTGGGGGGCCGGATCTGGCCCCCAGGCCGTATGTTTGACACCTGTGCCCTACTGTGTAATATTCTTGACAAAGGAATAAACATCTGAAGCAGGTAGTGTACCTTCCACCAGAAAGGTTACAGAGTGCACCTTTAATTAATAAGAAAGACTGTATTTCCTACCTTCAGTCCCTGTAACTGCCGTCACAGCAGTAGAATCACTAGCCTCTTCAGCCTCTCAGTCGCTATATCCTCACCGCTAACATTGTCCTAACCCAGGCACATCTATTTTTGCGAACACCAATAATAAAACCGATCACCACTCTCACATTGTTTTACTGCAGTCTCTACCTGATTTTAAGCGCCAACTTGTTTCCATTCAAAAGCCATTTATCTCTCTGAGTTGAATAACCAGAAAACAACCTTGGCCGGGCATCACCTCTCTTTCATAGTGACCACTGTATCAAAGGAGGTATCCTGCCAAAGTCTGTGTCCGATAATGGAGTGGCCTAAGTGTGGCTCTTCAAATAGGCCCTGACTAGACCTGGTGCAGTGAACAGTGTTTTTATTGAGAGCTAAGTAAGATAAATGGCACCCACACTCACCAGTACAATAGAGGACAGAGGAGAAAGACAGGTAAAACGCCACGCCGAATCCATTTTTATTCTCTTGGTTCACGCTCTGCCTCAATGAGCCTTTTTATTATTATCATGGAAACCAATAATTTCATTTGCACCACACAATAATTTTGCATAGCTAGCACAGGAGGTGAGATTTCTAAAAGGTTTCAAACAAATGACATTATTATGCAAAATTTGATATTTTCGTCAAGTTTGGAGAATACAAGAAAAACATTAACTGCAAACATTAACAAGCAAACATTAACTGGAAGCTTTATTAAATTAATGTTTAAAGACCCTGTACACATTTTTTTATATTATATAAACTGCTCTTGAGGTCAAAATAAGTCTGCTGTGTACTGTCTGCATTTAATTATTCAGTATTGTAAAAGTGAGTATTGCCATGACGACAAAACTCTGCTTTGGCCTTTTGAAGTTGTAAAAAGCACTTAATAATTACGGTGCTCACAATGCACAAGGTAAGTGAGTAATAACTTTGAACCACTGCAAACCATTTAAAAGGAAAATCTACATCTGTTTGTCATATTTAAAATGTTTTATTTTTTTTATTTTTTTTCCCACAATGGATGGATCATGCATGTCCTTGACTGGCTATTCCATCTGTCAATCATGTCATCATAAAACAAGTGTCCCAACTACAAGTCTTTGTAAAGTATTGGAGATGTGATGAGCTATGAGATTCTATGGTTGTCTTGTACTTAAAGGTCCTATATTACTCAAAATTGACTCTTGTGTAGTGTCCTAGTACTCGAGACCGGTCTCGAGACCATGTTTTTACGGTCTTGGGCTCGTTTTGGACTTGAGTGCATTTGCACTTGGTCTTGAATGCGCTTTGACTCGATCTTGTCACAGACTTGAGGTGTGATGCTCGCTGAGTGCGATCATATTTCATTACGGCCGTTGTTGTTGGCAATAAACTTGTACTGGTGTGCAGGAACATTAATCAGATAGAATGGAGATAGATTTATAAAAATACTGATATATATGTGCCAAAATAAATGTAGAAAATGACCAAGATGGCCTCGATTTGGTCTCGATGGGCTGTGGTCTCAATCTTGTCTTGGTCTCGTCCTTTAAAAGTCTTGGTCTTGTCTTGTCTCAGTGGTCTTGGTCTTGTCTCGGTCTCGACCTCTCAGTGGTCTTGGTCTTGTCTCTGTCTCGATCTCTCAGTGGTCTTGGCCTTCTCGGTCTCGACCTCTCAGCGGTCTCGGTCTCGTCTCGGCCTCGACCTCTCAGTGGTCTTGGTCTTGTCTCGGTCTCGACCTCTCAGTGGTCTTGGTCTTGTCTCGGTCTCGACCTCTCAGTGGTCTTGGTCTTGTCTCGGTCTCGACCTCTCAGTGGTCTTGGTCTTGTCTCGGTCTCGACCTCTCAGTGGTCTTGGTCTTGTCTCGGTCTCGACCTCTCAGCGGTCTCGTCTCGTCTCGGTCTCGACCTCTCAGCGGTCTCGGTCTCGTCTCGGTCTCGACCTCTCAGCGGTCTCGGTCTCGTCTCGGTCTCGACCTCTCAGTGGTCTTTGTCTTGTCTCAGTCTCGACCTCTCAGCGGTCTCGGTCTTGTCTCGGTCTCGACCTCTCAGTGGTCTTGTCTTGTCTCAGTCTCGACCTCTCAGCGGTCTCGGTCTCGTCTTGGCCTCGACCTCTCAGCGGTCTCGGTCTCGTCTCGGCCTCGACCTCTCAGCGGTCTCGGTCTCGTCTCGGCCTCGACCTCTCAGTGGTCTTTGTCTTGCCTCGGTCTCAGGACTCTGTGGTCTTGGACAGGTCTTGGTCCTGGATAGCACGGTCTTGACGACAACACTACTCTTGTGAGCTTTACACCATGTTAGAGTGCTGTTACCTCTTCAAAAACATACCTGGATTTGTGTTTTATTTTACGAGTAATAGTTTATTAGTCTGTCTACATTTCTGAAGCTCAATATGCCCTGTTCAACCTTGTGATGTCATGAAGTACTAGTTTTCAAGTTAACAGCAACCTTTTACATTTTGTTCAACAGAGACGGGCAGTTCCAGGGCTTAAAATATCATAATGGTTCTAGTGAAGGTGTATGGAGTTTAAAGACACATTAGAGCACTTTCTGTATTACCTCATGACATCACAATGTGGAACAGCGTTTTTTGGTTGAGAGAAGAAAACGGCCTAAATATGCACGGTTTGTGAGTTAAATATGTGTGAATGAAACAAAACACAACTCCACGTATGTTTGTGATGAGAAAACATTACAACATAAATCAGAAAATAGCGTAATATGGGCCCTTTAACCAAAACAGTGTCCATGCATCATTTTTTTCTATTTTCCTTGAAGTAGTTAAGGTCAGTTCTAATCAGTGGACACCCTTGGATCTCTTTCCGACCCAGCCTTTTGTAAACAGCAGCTAACTGACACTGCATACATCTTCCCAGCCTCCTGACAGCGCGTTGCCATGACTGAACCGTGAGTGACAGCGATGTACTACCTGGGTGGAATAAAACCAGCGCGGCACAGACTTGGGCTTCCGGAAGGTGCTCCACTCTGAGTCTGTGGCGGATAGAGAGAGACAGAGCATCAATCACACCGCGGCGTAATGTCAGCCTTTACCAGCTTCTCCCAGCTTTTTCCTGCCTCTCCTCGCCTTTATCTGCCTCTCCCAGTCTCTCTCTATCTTTCTCCCCCTCTCTGTCTTTCTCTGCGTCTCTTGTCCTCTCTCTGTCTCTCCCTTTTTCTCTCTTCCTCTCCCTACCTCCCTCTGCTCTCTCTCTATCTCTCTCTGCCTTTGCCTGTCTCTTCCAGCCTTTCTCTCTCTCTGCCTCTTTCTGTCTCTCTCTTTCTAACACTAGCTTTCTGTCTCTCTCTCTCTCTCACAGCCTCTCTTTGCCTCTTTCTGCCTCTCTCTCTTTCTCTCTCTTTCCCTTTCTCTCTCTGCCTCTCTATCTCACTCTTCCTCTCCCTACCTCCCTCTGCTCTCTCTATCTCTCTGCCTCTCACTCTGCCTCTCTCTCTCTCTGCCTTTCTCTGTCTTTCTTTACCTCTCTCAGTCTCTCTATCTCTCTTTCTCTCTGCCTCTCTCTGTCTCTTTCTCTCTATGCATCTCTTGGCATTTCTTAACCTCTTGCTGTCTCTCTTTCTCTGCTGCTCTCTCTGCTTTTCCCTGTCTCTTACAGCCACTCTCTCTTTCTCTCTCTCTCTCAGCCTCTCTTTGCCTCTCTCTATCTTGCTCTGCCTCTCTCTGTCTCTCTCAGCTCTCTCTCTCTCTCTGCCCCTCCCAGCCTCTCTTTCTCACTGTCTGCCTTCGTCTCTCAACCTCTCTCTTCCTCTCCCTACCACCCTCTGCTCTCTCTATCTCTCTGCCTCTCCCAGCCTCTCTTTCTCATTGTCTCCCTTTGCTTCTCTCTGTGTCTCACTCTCTCTGCCTCTCCTTCTGTCTCTCTCTCTCTATCTCTTTCTCTCTTTGTCGCTCTCTCTCTCTGTATCTCTTGGCGTTTCTTGACGTCTCATACAACCTCTCTCTGTATCTCTCTCTGCCTCTACCAACTCCTCTCTTATCTCTCTCTGATTTTCCCAGTCTCTTCAAGCCTCTCTCTCTCTCTGCCTCTTTCTGTCTCCCCCTCCCTCTCTCTCTCTGTCTCATACAGCCTCTCTGTGCCTCTCTCTCTGCCTCTTTCTGTCTATCTTTTTCTGTCTGTCTGTCTCTCTCGCTCTCTCTCTCATACAGCCTCTCTGTGCCTCTCTCTTTCTCGCTCAGCCTCTTTCTGTCTCTCCCAGCCTCTCTCCCTACCTCCCGCTGCTCTCTCTATCTCTCTGCCTCTCTCAGCCTCTGCCTTTCTCTCTGTGTCACTCTCTCTTTCTCTGCCTCTCTCTGTCTTTCTCTCTTTGCCTACCGCTATGTCTCTCTCTATCTGTTTCTCTCTGTGTCTCTATTTCTTTCCATCTCTGTTGCTCTCTTTCTCTGCATCTCTTGGCGTTTGTTGACTCTTACCGTGTCTTGCTTTCTCCCTCTCTCTATCTCTCTCAGCCTCTCTCTATTGCTCTCTCCCTTCCCCTGTCTCTTATCGCGCTTCTCTTTCTCTGTCTCTCTGCCTCTTCCAGCCTCTCTCTGTCCTGTCTTTCCCAGTTTCTCTCTGTCTCTCTTTGCCTTTCTCAAAGATTCCCCCAAAGATTTTTACCCAATTTTCATAGCACAAATTTAAAAATAAGACTACAATAAAACAAATAATTCCATATCAGTTTTCATAAATCACCACAGGGGCTTACTACTTTTAAACTTGTTTAAAACAGCAAAGCAAACATGGTGGGCGTGTTTGTGCGCTCCATTGTTAAAGGCTCTAAATTTACATGGTTAAGTATGCACCCTCATTGAAGAACTTAGCGCCCCCATACCTCTCCAAAAAAAAAAAAAAAAAGAAAAAAAAAAGTCTGCCACCATCCCTGCCCTCAGCCTCTCTCTGCCCTTAGCCTCTCTCTGCCCTCCGAGCCTCTCTGTGCCCCCAGCCTCTCTGTGCCCCCCAGCCTCTCTACCCTGTGCTGTTCAGGCCCAGATCAGTGCAGGTGCCCGGGGCCCACAAATGAAACAGGCCTCCAGATAAAAGCTGAATGACAATGGGGTTGTGCAGTGTGTACCATATAATGTGATGTGAGAAATAACACCTGCATTAGACACTGCAGCTCTGATGTGATGCTGTATATGCTAATGTTATTGTGGAAGAATTTACCCTTCACTGATAGTTATCGCTAGGACAGTCTGTCAGAACCGGCGCGCACAGACGCCTCATGCTCCGTCTGTAGATGCTTTTACTCCCCTCAGTATGAATGCATAAAAACATCCAAAATGAAAAAAAAAAAGTAAAAATTTTGGCTTAAAACAGTGGTGCCTTAAGAATAAACCGGCATTACAATTGTTATCAGTAAAAGATAGTTGATTTGGGCCTCATATCTGGGGAAACAGATCTAAATCTTACAAACTATCCCTTTAAGCCCCTTTGAGCATCACCAGACTTCAATGATCAATATCCATATACTTTGTTGACAAATGACTCCAGGCCTGTTTGATTTGTAATAAACTTCTGCAAAAGACACCCACATTTTCTTCTGTCTTTTCATTCTCAAGGATTATTTGCAAAGTGTTGATTTTATTTGGTCAGGATTCTGTAGATAAGCACTGGACTTACTTGACTAGACTTTTTTCATTTTCTTCATTTGAACAATATTAACTATGCACTAACATTTACCTGGCAAGTCCAGAATGATGTCTCTGGATTTTTTATACAGAAGAATATGATTTTGGTCTCCACTCCCTTCATCACACTAAGCCAGGCTCAAACATGGCTGTACAATCAGATGTGTTTATTTCAGAGACTTATGTAAAATGAAGGAGGTTATTGGTCGGCTGTAAGTTTAGTAGAGTTTAGTGCTTTGTTCATTAATTCTGAAGACATCTGAATCTGTGTGTCATTCGTTCATTTGTTTTTTCAAAATAAAACCAAAAATAAGAAAACGAAAAAACACCAATTTTCTTCATTATTTGTTTTCAAAACCAAACTGAAAAAATGGATAACAGATAATGATTCCAGTCTCAGTCCTGGTCTCAGTCCCGATATGGGCTGAGTTTCAGTCCCAGTCTGGTCCCGGTCTGGTCCCAGTCTGGGACCGGTCTCAGTCCTGGTCTCAGTTCTGGTCTCAGTTCCAGTCTGGTCCCGGTCTGGTCCCGGTCTCAGTCCCGGTCTGGTCCCGGTCTGGTCCCGGTCTCAGTCCCGGTCTGGTCCCGGTCTCAGTCCTGGTCTCATTTCTGGTCTCAGTTCTGGTCTGGTCCCGATCTCAATCTTGAGCTCAGTCCCGGTCTGGGCCCGGTCTCAATCCCAGTCTCAGTTCTGGTCTGGTCCCGGTTTCAATCTTGGGCTCAGTCCCAGTCTGGTCCCAGTCAGGTCCTGGTCTCAGTCCTGATCACCAGACAGTCTACATAGGTGCACCTCTGGGCCCCTCCTGACACTCAGTCGTGGCTCAGTCCTGGCTCAGTCCTGGTTCAGTCCTGGTTCAGTCCGGCATTGCACTTTAAGTCACGGAAACGAGAAATGGCCATTACCTGTTTTTTCCAATATTCATTTAAACACAAAATCAAAAACTGAAAAAACAAATCCGTTATCCATTTTTTAAAATTTTGGTTTTGGAGACAAATTATGAAGAAAATAGTTTTTTTTTTTTTTAAATCATTTTCTTATTTTTGGTTTTATTTTGAAAAACGAATGAACGAATAATACACGGATTCATATGCAATATCTTTTAACCCTTTTAATCTTTTAATATATTTTTTTTCTTTTTTCCGTGTGAGCAGCCGTTTTCGTTTTCGTTCTGTCAATCATGAAAGAAAGTTGTTGTGGGGGACCCTGGAAAGTTCACGAGCATTCAGCAAAATGTGGACCTTTTTATGCCTTGGTTAAACTCACACCTCCTGCTTCAAAGATGAATACAACAAGATTTACACAGCAAAAACATTATCCAAGGCAAAGTTGACTGATGGATTATGCTAACAGTTTTACCATAGATCAGATTTTCCACTGCGGCCTGTTTACTAATTCAAACCTCTTCCACATAGTCAGCACAAAGCACAGGCTCCCAGTTGTTTACGACAGTTGTGTACACCTTTGTGAGTCAATCTGGATTAGGGAGTTTCTTGCTCGGCTGCATCCAAATTCAGCGGGCTGTTTCTCTTGTGCCTCGTCCTTGGTACACGGCAGCTGTCTGTACCGCGGCGCCACCTACAAGCCCGACGTAATTAAAGCGTTTGATCTCACCTCCTGCACCGCGCCATCCACACACACGGTTCCAGACCAGCAGACACCTCGTGATATTGCCACCGTGATCAATGAGGGAGCAGAGGGGAGGGTGCACACAGAACCACCAGAGATTCAACTTCTTAGTGCGGAGTGAGAGAAAAGCGGACAATTCTGATGGAAGAAGTTTAAGGACATACAGCTGGAAGCGCTAAAGCCAAATGTAATGCAATTTAAGTTTTGATTTAAATTTGCTTGTTGGCTGCTTTCAGTATCATATGCTTTGAGTAACTAAGGAAAGATTAAGGGCATCTTCACACTTGGAAATCTGGACTGAAATCTGGACTTAAGGTACTTAAGACTTAAGGTCTGGTGGCATGTCACCTGGGTAATTCTATGGAAATCTATACTTTCCATACTGTGGAAGATTATACCCAAAGGAACACAACATTTCCATAGAGGCCAAGGCCAAGTAAGCGTCAGGTGTGAGGAGATGCAAGCTTGCTCAGAGTTTTTTATTTTTTTAGTGCAGTAAACACAGCCAAAAATGAAAAGAAAAAAAAAAAAACCAACAAAAACAAAAAAAAAAAAACAACAACAAAAAAAAAAAAAAAAAAACAAACAACAAAAAAAAAACATGCTTTTATTTTTATCTATTTTGGCCTAAAAAGGTAGCCAGGCTGGTGCCACCTAGTGCCTCCTAGTGCCTCAATTTCATTTCTCTCCAACGACTAGGTCAGGAATCGGAATACATTAGACAATTTGCAAAAACCCCAGAAATGCGAGTTCGGGCTGCAGCCAATCAGCGAAGAGTCATACATTCTGTGTTGGCAACAATTCCTGAGATCGAGGATTTAAAGCCGAAAACAAAGAGAATGTTTGGTGAATTTTATCAAGGGGAAAGATGTTATTGCCCTTCTTCCTACGGGATTTGGGAAAAGCTTAAAAAAACAGTTAGACCTGTTAGCAGCGATTGGTTAAATAAATATGTACCCACCAACCTACTATCGAGCAAACAAATTCTAACGCTGCGAGGTCAGGCGATTTCTATGAAGTGAAACTGGCTTATGAATCAGGCTACTAAAAAGCTACACAGAGCTGGAAATGTCAGTTCAGTGAACCTTTGATTTTACACGGCGTACTTACCGTCTAGACTATTGGATCTGTCTGTACTGTCATCATGACAATGTGAGCACACAACATCACTTTAAACTAAAACAATGTGGAGAAATTTTACTGGAACTGAGACGAAAAAAGAATGGAGCTGTGTCAGCCTGTTGCATTATTTTATCCTTAATTGGCTGAAAGAGCTGGATGAAGTGAGTGTGCAGAGGGAAGTCTGGGCATCTCTGCTTCGACTGCTGGATAAAGAGGAAGAAAACGGATGGATGACTGTTTTAAAATGCTTAAAATACAGCCCATATTTAGAAGTCATGTGTTAAAAGTAAGGTCTAATTATTAAGAGATTATAATTGCACAGGAGCTACCTCTGCTGACAGCAACAGCCATCATTATGAGACATCTGATAATTTACACTTGTCTGTTGTGGTTTTAATAAGGAACAATGTTATAGCATGGTTAAAAGTTCAGTCACTTTAGCTTGTTAAGCCTCCCTTCAATATTGTTCAAGTGATATTAACTCTAGGGACACTCCTCCAGGATAAAGAAATATGCTTCCTCCCTACTTACTAACTGTATAAATTATGATTGCTTGCATCGTAGCAAATACTGCGAATACGCTCGAACAATTAGGGAACAATAGTGGAAGCAAGCCAACACTGTAAAGCAGAGTGCTAAATTTACTCCTATGACAATATGAGTATAATGCTGACAAAATAGTTTCAGTGGCAAGTTTTTTTTTTATTTGTCCAGGTTTAGAAGGGTTATATAAAACTGCTTTACAAGTTGAAACAGGAGTGTAGTACTTTTGAGTATAGCCAGAGCAGCTAAAAAGACATCTTGGACAACGGCTATATTTAAGAGCTGGCCTTGTCACCGCAACAGAGAGCTTCCACATCATTTCAAAAATAATCCTTTGCCCGCTGTAATGGAGTGGGACCCAGAAGATTGAGCTGGCAGAGGAGCGCTGGAGGAGAGGGCCCGAGGCTGTGGACCATCAGCAGAAAGGATGGAGCGAAAGTGTCAGTGCCAGGGAGGACAGCAGGCATTCACCACTCTGTCGTAAGAACCAAGCAATAAAGTCAAACAGAGCCTGTATCCCATCTCTACAAGCCAGTTTTAACAGTAAGAGGACAAACTGCGAGCTCCAGGTAGCTTGTAAAATCACATGTCATAATTATATTCAATTACAAGTACACATAGCACACTGTTTAAACATCTACTAAAAATACGACTATTATGACTGCTGTATTGTGACATATCTTTAAGTAAACCCACTTAAAGCCACAGTTAATTAGTCAAAACACTCATCTTGAAAAACATTAAGTGTGATCCTTTCTTTATTTTGTCTTCCTGTTTTGTCATGTTGGGTGATAATGACCTTCTTATTTGTCAAAAGTAATTAAGTCCCTCCTGGAGATGGGAGCACAGTTTCACATTAGTTTGTTATTATGTATTAGTCTAAGCTGAAAGATCGTCTTGTTTATTCCGAGTGTGACCCAGAGTGGCCGTGACTCTGTTTTGTCCCGTCTTCATGCTAAAAACAAAAGAAGACACTGGATTGTGCCTTGGAGGAGATGGTGAGTCTGTGCCCAGAACCGAGAACAGTATTCTTCAGTATTCTTCTCATCAAACCTATCACCCACCACTCAAACTGACGCGACAAGGAACCTTTTCTGAACAATGACTCTGACTGAAATTACTCAAACATTTCTGAGCTCACTGGGAATTGGGGTTTTGATTTATTGTGCACAACTTGAATGTAAACAGAGCTGTCTGTTAAGTTGTAAACATTTTCATTTTATTTCAATTTTCTACTTAATACAAAACCATCTTTGCTCATTTTTGTCTCCAGCCATTTCAGTTGCACTCACACCATTATTAGTCCTATTAGAGCCCGTGAGAACCTAGTGCCTGGTCCAAACTACTAGATTACTGTAATATGCTATAGTAATGTAGTCAAGACCTCGACTAAGACAAGTCCGAGACCACAGGGTCCCGAGACCAGGACAAGACCATGACCTCTGAGGGTCGAGACCGAGACCACGGCCCATTGAGACCAAACTGAGACCATCTTTGACAACATTTATTTGAATTTTACAGTTATTTTGGCACACAATGTATGTCAATGTTTTTTTTTTTTTGTTTTTTTTTTATAAATCTACAGTATCTCCATTTGAGACTAATGTTCATTTAGGCTTAAAATAGGCCAAGCAAACTGTGCTGCACTGAAATATACCTCTTTTTTGGACCCTCACCCACAGTTTGAGAACCCTTCTTTAATCCCACTTCCACTGGCACTTTACAGAAAAGGACTTCAAAGTTAATCAAGTGTTTTTTTTTAAGTTCCTAACATTTACAGTTACATTAGCTTACTGGTTTTGCAGTGATATTTAGCCTCTGCACATTTACCTGGCTGTAATGAAATTTGATCGCACTCATCAAGTGTCAGACCTCGAGTCCGTGACAAAACCGAGACCAAGCGACATTAAGACCGAGACAAATCTTGAGTACAAAACTAATATACTATTCTTGGTTGGGAGGTACAAACACCATGACGCCAACAAATCAGTGTTTTACAGTGATGCAAATATTAACGCTGCAGTGAGTTTGGTAAAGATGTAAAGAAGATGGAATATCTTGCTTGGGCGCTTTTTTCTAACCTGCCTGTTGCCAGATTGATCTGCTGTGTTATCTTTATTAATTCCAGTTAATAACTGTTTAACCAAAAAATTTTCTTCCATTGGATATAATATTCAGCTGTTTGCCATCAAACGCATCTCCATGGAGAATGTTCCAAAGTATGGCTTTAATTTCTACTTCATAGAACTATGCGGGTGATGTACACAGTGTTGTTTGATGTTGATGTCAAAACGTTCCATTAGGGGATAAAAGAAAGGTCCTTTATCGCCTTAAACATAAATCTATATTTTCACTCACTATATTGCAAAAGAGCTTATGGCTATTTGAAGTCCAGGTCTTAATACAGCTCACACAGATTTTAATCACCAGGAGCTCAACCAGTAATTAATGAATCACCTAATCCCAAGGTTAACTGCCGCTCACTCCGGAAATCAAACAATCGGAGAACCATGAGATGAAAACACTTCCCATGAGATCTTTTACTCACCTGTTATGAAAAATTGTCTGAACACACAGTTTTCTCTTATTAGGGCGCAAAGGTAGAAATGTGCAAATCTTTAAGAAGGGGTATTATGCAAATGATATATCTATATATTTTTTTTAGCTTTCGGTCATGTTGTTTAACTATAATGTTGTTCCCTCATCAAAAACATACCTCAAGAGAACTGTCATCCATGCATGTTTCAGTAATTTAGCGATCTCTCTCAGGTCCAAATGGTTAGCTGCAGATTCTATCCAATGCTCATAAGCCTGTCATCCACGCTGCCACACAACAGTTCTCCATGAATCTACAAAAGCGTGATAATAAACTGTACAGAACAAACCTGATGTGATGTGCAGTAGTCACATTAGTGGGATACACGCTGATTGTGATGCGATAGCGCTCTGAAGAGGGAGTGACTTGGTGCAGGGAGCAAAGGGAAAAGGAGACTCAGGGTGCTTTCAAACCGCTAGTTACATTATTTGGTCTGCACCAGGCAATAAAATTGTTATTATGTAGCATATGAACTCCAGTGTGGCAAATGAACCAAAATTCGTCCGATTGACGTATATCCAAGGCTCGTGCGCATAGTGGGTTCGACTGCATCTGGCACAGGGACACTGGCTCTCTCGCATGCCAGACCTCGGTCAAGACGATGGCCTTCTCACGGAGCCCGGAAGGCATCATGGGAGGGCAGGCTTGCTCTCAACTCGTGAGTCCGAACCTGCCCTCCCATGATGCATCTTGAGTAGTTGGTTTGGTCATACTGTCTATGGTTTGGACCAGAGTTCGCGTTTATATGAGAAGGACCACACCAGAGTTTGGTAGGCTATTTGGCGCGGAGTCAAGAGGACAGAGACCACCTTTTTTTTGATGTCTCGGTCTGCTTGATTTAGTGCAAATCTGAGGGCGATTGATGCTTTCACACCAACGAAAATGAACCGAACTAAGAACTTTTGGTTTGAATGGAACTGCTGTCAGTGTGAAAGCACCCTCAGAACAACGAAAATGAAAGTGAAACTTATAAAACATGTTAATACATTGTTTTCAAATATAAATTTTCAAAACAATGAAAGGTAACATGGTGATCTTAATATATTATGTAAGTCGAAGCAAAATCCCTCCTCTTTAACGCTATTGACCACACATTACCCAAATGAAACACTACCTCAACACTTGTACAATGTTTGATAAAACCTTTAAAATTCAATTATAAATGAACACTTTGAAAGCCTCCGCCAACATAACACAATTTTAACTTTAGTTGCACCAGAAAAATCTATAGCGCTTTGCCGAGCTAGCTTAAAGAGCATAGCTTAGCCCGCATTTTGTAACGCTATAATGTAGTTTTATGTTACTCTATGGGGGAAACGCATTGATTTTTCTGCACCATACTTACTCAGCCATAACCAAGATGATCCGATGGAGTTTTCTCAATCCATTTATGATTTTTCTTGTTGATCCAATGCACAGTTCACTTTATGTACACACAGCGGGCTAGTACAAATACGCAAGAACAAAGGCCAGAGCTGTACGCAAACATTTGGCATGGAATAACAGGAGTCATAGCCACCAGCAAGTTTATTACAACCTCGAAAAAACAGGATCTGATGTCAGGCACCCAGAGAAAAACAAGAGATGCCATCAAATACCAAGACATCTGTGGAACAATATGTGCCCGGCTTTGCTGAGGTGAACTCACTGCCTGCGTTTGAAAGCTCACTGTCTTTGAAGGCATAAAGGTGCATTGTGGATGTGCTTGCATTTATTCGGGCTGTTGGAAGTAGTGGTGAAGTATTAGCCAGTCTTGTTCAGTAGTAATGGGGATAAGAATAAATGGCTCATATTACAGTTTTCTGATTTATGTTATAATGTTGTTTCCTCATCACAAACATACCTGGAGTTGTATTTTGTTTCATTCCTACACATTTAACACACAAACACTGAATATATAAGATGAGTAATTCTCTTAAATGGAGGTCGTCATGAGGTAATACAAAAAGTTTTCCACTGTGTTTTAAAACTCCATACACAAGCGACAGCCACGAAACCATTGATATGCAAAGAAGAGTGGACCAAAATTCCTTCTGATATGTGTGCAAACCTGATCATCAACCTATCAACCTACCATCACCTAGTGCCTCCGCTCAATTTTATTTCTCTCCAGCGACTAGGTCAGGAATCGGAATACACTAGATGGTTTGCAAGGACCCCAGATGTGCGAGTCTGGGCACCAGCAAATCAGCGAAGAGCCATACATTCTTAGTTGGCAACAATTCTTGAGATTGAGGATTGAAAGCTGGAACAAAGAGAATATTTGGTGAATTTTATCAAGGGGAAAGACGTTATTGCCCTTCTTCCTGCAGGATTTGGGAAAAGCTTAATATACCAGTAATTCCGCATTACATACGTCACAACCAAATAGCAGCGATTGGTTAAATTAAAAAAAAGTACCTGCCTACTGTCAAGCGAACAAATCCTTATGCTGCGAGATCAGACGATTTCCACAAATTGAAACGGGCTAATCAATCAAGCTAGTCTTTTTTGGCTAGAGGATTCAAATACTTATTTCACTCAATGAAATGCAAATCAGTTTATAATATGATTTTCTAGATTTTCTTTTTGATATTCTATCTCTCAATGTTAAAATAAACCTATGATTAAAATTGTAGCATGCTCATTTCTTTGTCAGTGGGCAAACCTACAAAATTTCCTCCATTTCCTCCACTGTAGCTGTTAACATAAAAACAACCACTACATGACATCACAAGGGGGAATAGAACATTTTGAATTTTGGATATGTAGATGGACAAATAATAAAGGACTACTCAGGGCCTGTTTACATAAGAACGCTTGTAGGTGAAAACGACAAAATATTTTATTTCCTTTCGTTTAAATGGTGATGGCGTTTTTGGGGCTTCAAAACACAAAAATCCGAAAACACCCTCCAGAGTGGAAAAGTTGCATATGCTCTGCTGTAGTGTTTCCGTCTACGCTGCCTAAGACGCAAAACTCTGGTCAGATCTGCTCACGTCACGTACACGTTCATGTCACATACATACAGTACACAGAAACAGACATCGGATCATCTCCATGCGTCGGACCTTTCAGCTGCTCTGGATTCTACGCATACGAGCGCACATAACAGTGTTGTGTGATAATGTATCACAGCACCACCTAGCTGCCTGGGATGTTTACCCAATCAAATTCCACACAGTTTTGCGTCACCTTATGCATGCAGATTTTCTTCCAAAAACGCAGAATAAAAAGTGAAGACACAACGCCACTTTTGCGTCTTCTGTTCAGACCGTCATCATAGCCTCAAACATGTGTGAATGAAACAAAACACAACTCCGAGCTTGTTTTTGAGGAGGTAACAACATTCTGACAAGCTCACAAGAGTTACTTTTGTGTAATATAGGACCTTTAAGTAATAATATTGTGTATTTTAGAATTTAGATTAGCCAGGGTAAAATGTCAAGTTAGTGGTAAATTGCACAGAGGCATACACAGGCTATGGGGTGCCGTTTTGAGGACTTCTGACCATTCAAAAGGTGTAACATTTAGTTTTGAGTGGACGTTTCTATGGCAATGTGCTTTTATTCCACCACTCTAAAAGTCATGGAAAGTTACAGACTTTATAGAGACTTGAAATAGTTTTTAATTGGAAAAATAACGGCACCCAGAATGCTCTTATTTTCCCAAGCAACAAAGGGAAGTAAGTTCAATTTGGGACATTCTTTGGTAGTGAAGAGGAGGAGAAGAGGCTGAGGTGGCTGATGGTTTTGCTGCTGTAACAGAGATGGAGCAGAGAGATGTGGCATTTTTACATTTTTATTCATATGTGCCAATCCCACACCGTATAAATTGTTCATGTCAGGAATAGGAAGAATACTAGTTGCAAAATCTATGCCAGATTCAAATGCAAATGAGATAACACTTTGAATTTTTATAGACATAAAACGTGATGTACCCAACTTTTTTCAAGTAACAAAAGTACAATTCTGCACAGATTTATTGTGAAATCAGCTCTTGGGGTTAAAATGAGACAGCTGTGTGTTGTCAGCATCCAGTTAAAGCTGTTATATTGTTTCTGAACCAGGAAGTAAGGCTGATTAGCATGTTCGTTTCTTATTGTCAGCATTACAAAACTGACAAAACTCCACTCTTCTTCTGAAAGTTGTGAAAAGAGATTATCAAGTCATCATGGTGAATTGTAAGGAAGCCAAGAATGTGTTATGAAAGTGAAGAATAAGTCTAGACCACTGCAAACCCATTAATATAAACTATTTTTCATGCCTTAAAAGTCCTATATTACGCAAAATTGACTCTGGTGAGATTTAAGCCATGTTAGAATGTTGTTACCCCCTCAAAAACATACCTGGAGTTGTGTTTTATTTCATTCACACGTTTGGGTAATCCTTTATTATTAGTGTGTCTACATCTCCAAAGCTCAAAATGCTCTGTTCCACCTTGTGATGTCATGAAGTGGTAGTTTTATCTTGACCTCAGTAGAGACTGGCAATTGCAGGGCTGAAATCATCCAAAATGATTCTAGTGAAGGTAGAGATACACCAATACCAATACTGATGTCGGGTATTGGCCTGATACTTCCTTAATATACTCGTACTCGTTAAACATTTGTCAATACCATGCACTAATACCACTATTACATGACACATTAGGCAGTATCCCGAATAAGTCAGTATCCTGGTTATGAGAAACTATGATAAATAAAGTGACTGTACATGAGTGATAAATAAATAGCTGCACTGCATGTATGACCTGCGCACACATGACTGACACACCTACAACCTGCACATGTACGACCAGCACTCGTATGATTTCTGAAAAGTTTAACATCAACCATCTCCAACATGATACACACGCAGAACAGACTCACCATCAGCAGAACACCCCTCTGTCACAGAAAGAACACATATATTCCACTGAGTCATGTCCTTTAGTCTGACAGAAGCTGACCGCATCAGTGCACAAGGAGCAAGCTGTTTTTTTCAGAGCTTATAATTTATGCAAATGAGCCATGTGGTTTTAAGTTTTGTTTCTGTAAAACACCCACAAATGTGCACAAAGCTGCATTAAACACATTATAATATCATGGTTGTTTGTATTTTCCCTGATTTATTAAACATATAATTTTTGCGGTTGCGCTTTTCTAAGATGTCAAGAAACCGGGATACTACATTCGATCATGTATACATGGATATGAGTATTCCAGTTTCTCAGTGCACATGTAAACAGCATATCCTGAATACTGCCATAACTGGGATATGGATAATAACCGGGATAATGATGTGCATGTAAACAGACTCAGTGTATGTTCATGGGGGAGGGGGTTAAAGTATCTGTGCCGGTATTCAGTATCGGCAAGTACAGAAATGATTATACTCGTACTCTTATCTGTTTTCAAAAAAGTGGTAAGTGAAGGTGTGTGAATTTTAGTGTTTGAAATAAGATCTCAGTCTCAATATGCAGGATTGATGTGTTAAACATGTGTGAAGGAAACAAAACACAACTCCAGGTCTGTTTCTGATGAGGAAACAACATTATAACAGATCAGAAAATGGCGCAATATGCCCCCTTCAAGACGATTCAATCCAGGCAGGAGAGAGAATACCAAACTGAAATCAAAGTGACTACAAACGTACCAATCTCACAGTCATTTATATTGAGTATATCATTCATAGTTTCCGTTTTGATATTTACAAAGAGAATATTAGCGGTAGCCCTTCTTGCTGCTTGACTGGGAATGGCAGGCTGTGTGTGAAGATGCAAGTAAACACATGTGTTCCATTAAACTTGGGTTGTAAAAACCAAAGCACCTCTCCGAGCAGCAGGTGGTCTGAGAGAGGCTCCGCAGCAGCAGGAACCATCCCAGCGGCGTCCTGATGGTGTTTGTGAAGCATGTCTTCCATTTTTGATTCCTCCCCACAAAAACATACACATAACAAAGAGGAGCAAGCCCAAGGAGGAGGCGCATTGAAGTAGTTTTGTATTTTCATTTTGTACCTTGGCAAGTTTGAGTTCTTTGCCAGGGAAAAGGTTTGTATGAGCCTGCTACTAGTGTCCATCTTTGGGAGTGGTTAAGAGCGCACGATGTAGCTGTACTGATGGGAGATTGAGGAGGTTGACTGATCTACTGCTGAGGAAGGGAAAGGACAGAGGACCCTTGCGACCCATGACCTTATGCAACAAAGCATAAAGTCAATGTATATTTGAAAATGGCTTTGTAGACAGTACATAATCCAATTTATATAATAAGAAAAAATGCTCGATACTGATTTGGTACCACAATGTTAATGCACGACAATATATGAATCTTTTTTTCAACATAAAATAAAAAGTAGCTTCTGTAAAGGTGCACTGTGCAACTTTTCTGGTAGATAGTCCATCAAATGCTTTCACAGTATGATATTAAACCTTTCTATCTTTATGGAGACCAAACCAGACCAAGTAACAGGTCAGATCTGTGAAGAGGCAACCCCGCTCACAGTCAGCATGCTTGTTTCTCTAGGTCATTGTTTCCCAAAGACTGGATCATGACCCTCAGGTGGGTCGCAAGAGATTTTTTTGGGTCGCCTGATATGTGTGTTGCCCTCTCCTCCTGCACCCCGGAACTGGAACACACTACAAAAACGCAGACAGGCCCACCTATCTCATTAGAAATGTTCAAATGTTAAGACATGTTTTGCATAATTTCTAATCTGTAATTATTTTCTTGACTGATTTGTTCCAATATTACTGGTTCTATTGAATGTTGCAAAGAAAAAGAAATTGGGCTACATTTAATGTCCAAATAGGCAACTTATGGATCCTTTTATTGCTGCTTCAATGACGGTTTTTCAATGTTTAAAACTTGAGTTCAGAGAGACACAATCACTCAGTCAACAAAAAAAGTATCCTCATTAAAGTCCAATAATGGTCAAATCCATTTATTTTTTGATTTTCGAATAATGTCTGTTGAGTTGGGTGACTTTCAAAATATGAGTCCCTCAAAAAAAAGGTTGGGAAACACTGCTCTAGGTCTCCAACCTTTCCCTCTACTCTGAGCTACTTTTTATGAAACAAAAATACTAGAGAGCTACTCATTTTAGCGGTCGCAAGAAATTGAGTAAATATAAGAGTCATGGCAAGCCGTAGATGAGATACCGTTAGAAAAACATATACCTTTATCAATCAAATCTGAGTTATTCAGCACGATACTTATAATTCAGAAATCACTTGACGAGCTACTTGGAAGGAGGTGGAGAGCTACTGGTAGCTCCAAACTACAGGTTGGAGAACCCTGCTCTAGGTATTGAACAAATGTAAGGTAGAACTGTTTAATGTCATATTGTGGAACTTTCCAAGCAGAACAATGGCATATCCATAAAAACACACCAAACAGTTACATTCTGCATCTGTAATATTACCAGTATTACCATGTGTTCTTACAGTATATCTTTGTAATCCCTCACTTGTCCAAGGAGATCCCATGGCAAAAGAAAATTGCATCCTGTAAACTGGACTGACATTTTTAACAATGATTTGCCACTCACCCAGGAAGGTTCTGAAAGAGTTCTGGTAGGTCACTGCCTGTGTGAAGGAAGAAGTAAACAATACTGAAACTAACACACCCTTTTACAGTAAACTCATGTTGACACCTTTGGGTAATTCAGTGGACTTAACTAATAACAGATACTCCTTCCTTACTCCTTTGTGCAGATGACAGAATAAAAAAATGTTTGTGCTGTGTGGTCTTATGTTAGTTCGTATATAAGACCATTCTAAAAGTGTTCAGGAAAGGTTCAACTTGAGAGATTTGAGATTTTTTCAGTATTGACACTTGTTCCAATCAGTATGTTGTTTCCTGTTTGTAGTATCTGAATATCGATTCTTTTGACAGCCCTAGTAGACAGCAACAGAGAGTTTACAGGTGAGAAAGGTAGAAAATATATTCTTACATTTTAACTTTCTCTGCAAATGCTTGGACCGCTTTTCTCTTAAAGGTCCTACATTACATTAAATTGACTTTTGTGAGCATTTAACCATGTTATAATGTTGTTACCTGGTCAAAAACATACCTGGAGTTGTGTTTGTTTCATTCCCACATGTTTGAGTAATCCATTATTATTAGTCTGTCTAAATCTCCAAAGCTCAAAATGCTGTATTCTACCTTGTGATGTCAAGAAGTGGTAGTTTTCAAGTTAACAGCTACGTTTTACCTTTAATTCAGTAAAGATTGGCAACTGGAAGTGGAATAGAGTTTTCAGTTTGAGAGACGAACTAAATATTTCAGATTTGTGTATTAAGAATAAAACCAGGTATATTTGTGATTTAAAAAATTATAACATAGATCAGTAAATAGCGTAATATGGACGGATTTACCACAACTGTTTCCTTGAGGCATAGTCCAGGTTTCATACTAGCACTTGTTGTGTATTTCTCCAGCTAAAAACCCTCCCCAACTCCTCCTCCTCCTCCTCCTGCAGCAGCCCCTCGGCCCTGCTCAGACCCTGGTCGTGGAGTCTGCTGACATCTGTCTCCATCACACTGCTCTCTCACAGCAGTTCTCTCATATTCCATCTAAGCTCGCATTCCCATTCGGCGCGGCGCGTTGGCTGACCTTGATCTATCCTTGCCTTTCCAGAGACGGGCTGAGCAGCGGCGGAAGGAGCAGCTATCCATCTTACCTCCATGTGCCAGGGTAGCCAAACAAGCTCGGGGGAAACTACCGGTGGCGAGGTGGGGCGTGCAGGCGTCACAGACCTGAGTGGCACAATCGGTCAAATTATTGGAGCTGCTGGGACCAAGGTTGGAACCCCATATGGAGAAAGCAGGTGTGGATTTTTAGGTCTATATAGCAGCATTGTGTGAATTACCTAAGCCCTGCAAAAGGCTTAAAAAGAGGGTTTTACTTCTATTGGGTATTAATTAAAGGGCCATTTTCTGATCTATGTTATAATGTTGATTTCTCATCAAAAACATACTTGGAGTTGTGTTTTGTTTCATTCACACGTTTAACACACAAACCCTGCACATTTAGGGTTCTTTTCTCAAACAGAAAACACCTATGATGTCATGTGATAATACAGGAAACGGTCCACTGTGTTTTTAAAATCCACACATCTTCATTAAAATCATTTGGATAATTTCAACCCTGGAATTGTCAATCTCTACGGAACTAAAGGTAAAAGGTAGCTGTTAACTTGATAAAAAAGAATGAGAACTTCACACATCAATTACGTGAGATGGGTGCGTCGGAGGAGAGGAAGCAGCCTAAGAACATACAGAAAAATCTGTTAACTGTTAAAATCTGCTAAAAAGCTGTTAACTTCAAAAATATGCTTCAAGACATCACAAGATAGAACAGTTTTTGTTTTGAGCTTTGAAGATGTAGACAGACTAATAATAAAGGATTACTCATACACAACTCAACAAGGTATGTTTTTGATGAGGGAACAAGATTCTAACGTGGGTTAAAGCTCACAAGAATCCGTTTTACTTAATATAGGACATTTAACTGAACATATTTAGATCACCATGTTATCTTTCATTGTTTTGAAAATGCTATTTTCACTGTAATCAATGTTTTAATAGGTTTTACAAGTTTCACATTTATATTTGATGTTGACTTTCTCCTCCTGATGCACTCTGCGCTAAGTCACTCCCCCTTCAGAGCAGAATCACAATCAGCATGCATGCCACTAATGAAACTACTGCACATCGCATCAGGTTTATCAAGATGATGTGTACAGTTTTGTATCATGCTTTTGCATTTTTATAGAGAATTGTGTGGAATCCGTGTATCATTCCTTCATTCAAACCTAATGCAAAACAAACAAGAGAACAATAGGTGTAGCCAGGTCAGGTTCAGAGGTGTGGAAGCTCCATTATGGCCATTAATTGTTATGCTAATTAGACCCCATAACCTGCACAGGTCAATAGGCCAAACTAACTAACAGAAACTGTAAACAAGTAGGTATGTTAGTTTCAGTTAGTTAGCTCCTCCCTGCAGATATAAGGAAGTGTCCACCAGCGTCTGACCAGAACTGAAGAAGCAGCTTGGATGAGCTGTGAAACGTCTTCAACCAAACTAACTTTTGTCCAGTTGACAAACTTAATTTTCTCCTCATGGATTCTACCGGGACGACTGAAGGATTCTTCACACATTCCTACATTCGTTTTTCAGAATAAAACCAAAAATAAGAAAACGAAAAAAAAAACAACAATTTTCTTCATTATTTGTCTCCAAAATAAAAAAAAAAAAAAAAAAAAAAACAGATAACGATTTGTTTTTTCAGTTGTCGATTTTGTATTAATGAATAATGGAAAAAAATGGACTGAACCAGGACTAAAACATGACTAAACCAGGTCTAAACCAGGAATGAACCTGGAATTAACCAGATCTAAACCGGTCTCAGTCCCGCTCTGGTCCTGGTCCGGTCCCGGTCTCAGTTCTGATCGCTCGACAGTCTACGCATGCGCACCTCCGGGCCCATCCTGACACTCCTTATTCAGTCCTGGTTTAATCCTGTTTCAGTTCTGGTTTAGTCCTGATTTAGCCCTGGTTTATGACTGAGACCAGGACCAGACCAGGACTGAGACCAGGACCAGATCAGCACCAGATGGGTACTGAGACCCGGACTGAGATCGGGACCGGATCAGGACTGAGACCATTTTAGGCCTAGTTTAGCCCTGGTTTAGACCTGTTTTAGACCTGGTTTAGACCTGTTTTAGACCTGGTTTAGACCTGTTTTAGACCTGGTTCTGCTGTATGTGGCGCAGAAGTCCAGCATCGCAGTTTAAGTCATGGAAACGGGAAACGGCTGTTATCCATTTTTTCCACTATTCAATTAAACACAAAATTGAAAACTGAAAAAAAAAAAAAAAAATACAACAAATCATTATCTGCTTTTTTCATTTTGAGTTTGGAGACAAATAATGAAGAAAATAGTTGCTTTTTCATTTTCCTATGTTCGGTTTTATTTTGCACAGAATTTTGCTCCTTATGGTTATTAAGGAGAGTTGGCATAGGGCCTGGTAGAGATTGCTAAATTAGTGAAACATGCATGGATGAATCCCCTGTTTTTAGATGAGTGCAGTTAACAGGTAGATTAGGCAATCAAGGACACACATGGTCCACCTGTATCAAACCAAATATGGCTGCAGACAAAACATCGGAAGAAATATCACAAGGGAGAGAGAAATGTTATTTTGTTTGATGAGCTCATCTGTTTCACATGTGTCACTAAAAAAAAATATTAATATAAATAATAATCTGATTTGATGATCATGTTTGGTTGGACTCAAGATGGCGTCCAGACTGACATCCCAGTGTATAAAAACTACAAAGAGTTATCATTCTGGATTTGCTAGGCAGCCTCTATGAACGACTGTAAGATGATGTAAACCAGAGCAGAGCAGACTATCTGGACAAGGGACAAAAATGAATACACAACTATGTATTATATGTCTTTGATAAGAAAACATTAAAACATGCACCAAAAAACATATCTTGACATCTTGACCGCTGTTAAGGTGTTTTTCCTTGGCATGTTGAGGTATTGCTTTGCTGCTGTTTTAGCCTCTCAGCTTTGACCTTGTCCCTCCCCAGAGCTCACATCCAGGTTGTTTTTCCACACTCTTTTTGCAGCAGATTGTCTCAGATGTCTGGCTCAGGGTAAAAGTGCGATGTCAACTGTCTCATCACCAGACCTGATCCCAATGCAAGACAAGAGCTGAAATGTCCAAAAAATCGAATATGTTTTGTCATTTACTGTGTCCATTTTGCCCTTTTTAAAAAACAAGAAAAATATAAAATAAAAAATGGCAGTAAAGTCATGCATAGAGAAGATATTAGGTCCCCAAATGGTGCATCCAAGACATCTAGCTGAGAGCAAATAAACAAGTAAATTGGGAGATTAATTATTAAAGCAAGTTAATTAAAAGAAAATGCCTTATTTAGTAGTTTTTAAATTATATATGACACATAATTAGGTCTATAAAGGTTATATTGTGAAAAGTGCTGCACACGCAAGCACAAGACACAAAATGAACGGAAAGTTGCTTTGCTTGTTGACACATACGGAATGTACTGTCCCTTTGTGAACTCAATGTGTGGAATCCAAAGCACTAAACTTATTTGTTATATCTATGGGAGCATTCACAGTTGTTGTTAGTAAGTCCTGGATTGAAGCCATTTTAGTTCTGATCTAGGCCATGTTTAGTTTTTGGTTTAATCCTGGTTTAATCCACGCAAAATTACTCAAGTCAAAAAAAGTATCAGGTTATTTATTCAATGAGAGACTGATATTCACTTTTACTATTCTTATACTCTTCACTAATATAAATATTAGTGAATATAAATTAAAACATGCATTCTTACTGTGAGCAGGATCACCTGTAGGCTGGGACCTAGCATAGGTATTAGGCATTCATGCTATAACCTGGCACCAGCATCTGTGCACTAATCTAGTACAAATAAAAGCATATCATACCATAATATACCTGCTTGTCTCCATAGAGATAGTTGGAGTGTAAAGGCCCATATTACACTATTTTGTGATCTGTTATAATGTTGTTTCCTCATCACAAACATACCCAGAGTTATGTTTTGTCTCAGTCACATGTTTAACACACAAATCCTGCATATTTAGGCTGAGATCTTCTCTCAAACTGAAAACACTCTGTTCTACCCTGTGACAGGAAGTCCTCAACTGTGTTTTTAAACTTCATACACCTTTACTAGAATCAGCTGAATAATTTCAGTCCTGAATGTCCAGTCTCCATTAAACAAAAGATAAAATGTCACTGTTAACTTGAAAACTACCACTACATGACATCACAAGGTGGAACAGAGCATTTTGAGCTTATAATAATAAAGGGTTACTCCAACTCAACATTGTAACAGTTTAAACAGGGTTCCCACTCTTTTTCACTGACAGAATTTCAAAACTTTTCCATGAATTTTTCATGACCTAAAATGAACTTTCCATGACTTTATGGCACCTACATGTGTAGAATTGAACAGACTTTTAGGGCTAAATATGAAATGTTAACCCTTTCCACTCACCTTATGGTATTATAGTTTTTTAACATTCAAGACATTGATTTACTGTCAATGCATTTATTGTCGTCTTTTTTAAATAAAAGGCACAAATGTTCGAAAATAATCATATCTGCCAAATGATAACTTACCAGAACGCTGTACTAAAATTCAGTGACTTTTTCAAAACTTTCATTGAATTTACAAAATACCAAGACTTTGGCCAGACCTGGAAAATGACTGAATGATTTTCAATTTCCATGACTTTGGATTTCCATGAGCGTGGGAACCCTGTTTAAAGCTCACAAGAGTCAGTTCAGTGTAAAATAGGACAATTAATGCCATACTGTGGAATATTCCAGGCAAGCAGTAACATCTCCATTGTGACAAGTAGAGTTGGCAGACGCTCCACTAGGAAATTTTAGCACTACATTTCTGGTTACACATTGAGATCTAGGCACTAATAGGCACTTTAAAATGGGACCTTCTAGGACCACTGTGGTTGTAATTGGTATCTGAATGGTGGTCTTTTATATTTTGCAGATGGACCATACTCACTGAAGCCAGGTGTTCTTCTCTCCATCTCTACTCTAATACGTCATTAAACGAACTTCACTATTACAGCTCCACACCAATACAACACCAATACGCACTACATTTACTCTAGTCTAAAACCCAAACGCCCATCTACGAATACCCCCGAACGATTTTAACTTTAGCTGTTACAATTTTACGAAAAGTTTCATTATGGTAAGTGTGATTTGGCTCACCGTTTTTGCTGGAGGACACTTCTCTCAGTCACCTCCTCTCTCCTTCCTCACTAACCCTCTCCACCTCTCCTTCAGCTCGTCTAAATCCAGCTAACCTCATCTTCTCCTGTCACTCTCCATTTTCCCCTCATCCTGCACCATATACCCTCCCAATCAGCCCTATTGTAGACCCTTTCCTTCTGGTTGCCTTCCCCGCCTTTGCTTTTTCTCTTACCCAATTTGCGCTATAGGCTACGCCAGTCCTTTTTCAGCATGCCTCCAGACACGCGCTTCTTTTTTTTTTTTTTTTCATCTTCTCCGTACATGGTAATCACCTTGCAAATCAGCTCCTGTGTCAGTTGAAGTGTTGCAGACTTGTTTGGGTCCCTCCCCCTTAATCTGCACGACGTCGAGATGGTCGCGGACTGCAGAGCACGCTAGTCAGGAGTGAATTTATGTGTTAAAGGATGCCACGGTGCAAATGGCGGGGAAGAAAAGCTAGCTTACAGCAAAGAAATGAAGTGCGCTGTTAAAATACTCCAAACGCCAAGAAAAAGGAAGGAATACAAAAGCTTGAAGAATTGTTGTTATGAGTCATTGATGGACTACGGTAGGAAACATGGCGATTTCAGCGGTTAGTGGCCCATTTAAAACCTTCCCATGCTGGTTGATGTTAATTTTATGAGGAACAAAAGTTTTTCAAGTTGTAATAGGAGGCGATTGGAAGTTGGGTTGGAAGAATAGAGCAAATCTAAGAAGTGTCATCAGATGTAATGTGAGTTTAGTTCTATTAACACTTTTTATGAGTAAAGATCTCATCCAAAATATGGGACCACAAGCTATGATGTTAAAATCTATGATGTTAAAATCTATGATATTAAAATCTATGATGTTAAAATCTATGATATTAAAATCTATGATATTAAAATCTATGATGTTAAAATCTTAATACCTGCAGCACATATCCAGTATCTCTTATACAGTGTTGGGAGTAATGTGTTATAAAAGTAACAAATTACTGTAATGTATTGCTTTTTGCTGTAACGCAGTAACTAAGGCATTACAGGGAAAAAAAAATAAAAAATTTACTCTGTACAAATGCCAGTAATGAGCATTATAGTGCATTTTTAACCTGGATTGAAGTGGTGGTTTTTTTTCTTCATACAAATTTGCTAAAATCACTGCAATATCAGCAGCGGTGAAACGCCATCTTTACGATTCCAAGTGTTGGGACGGGCCCACAGGTGCGCCCGTGTAGACTGTCGGGTGACCGTGGGCGAAAGGACCAACGTAAAGTTATGCGCCACACGGAGCTACCCGCAGCTGATGCCCAATCACGTTTTGCGGACACCCTGCTCCACGGGCTTGGGGTTCTCTTAGATTCCAAGTCCTCAGGCTCTGGTTTGTACTGTACTGAAGTATAATTTTAGGTATGTGTGCTTTACTTGAATGTCATTGTCCTGGAATGTTCCACAGAATGAAATTAA
>NW_026571447.1:11077341-11107301 GCF_026225935.1 Boleophthalmus pectinirostris | reverse complement strand
CTACCACGGATAAATGGGATGTTTAGAGAAAATAATAGCTCATTAACACTAGTTTCCCTCTGCCCTAGTGAATGGTTCCACACTGAACGTCTTAAAGAATACAAACTCCAGTTTCTTCTTAACCAATAAAACGATGTAAACATGTGACTATGTGTTTGATTATTGGATTGATGTTCACAGACATTAGAAACTAGCCCAAGTGAACTGTAGCTTATGATAAACAAACTCACAGAAATGCACATAATGTTGTTTAAACCACTAAACTGTACAATGTAGACTGCAAATATTTCATTTAACTATATGAACTCCAACTAAATAAATAATGGAGCTATCCTTACATCCACAAATAACACGAAGTAGAAATCGGCTGCCTGTTTATTAGAGCACATTGCACACTTAAGAACACACGAGTCACACAGTGTTTTCATATTTTACTTATTTATATTTAGATCATCAGGTTATTTATCATAAAACATGAGGATTAACAGGTGTTTGATATGAAAATACATGCATCCTACATGATTAGCACTGGGGTCTGGTCGGTCCTTTAAAAACAGTTATTCTTCTGTGACTTGTCTGAAGCCAAACCAGAGGTCCATTATGTCAGTTCTGTTGTTAAAGTGCGTACAACAGATTTTTATGATTCTCTAAATTTGACTTAATTTGGTGGGATTATAACTATTGTAAATATAAATGATAGTTTTACTACAGTTGAAAAATATGTTGAAAATTAGAGGAAGTAGAGAATTCCACTATTCGAGAAACACACTTTTTTCAGATACTTTAAATATTAATTCAACAGAAAATAAAGGTGTTTTCTTATATTTTTAAGTGGTCAGATAATAATTTCTGTGTAGATGAAAGAAGTTTTTCTAGGGAACAGTTATGAATTCCCTAGTGTAATGTCACAATTTCTCACATTAAGAATTCATGTTTTTCAAGGTCATTTTGAGAAAAAAATACTCCTTTGTATGTAAGATAGATACATTTTATGCCACACTGAAACAGTTGTTGTAAAGCAATAATATATCCATGGCAAAAAGCCAGTAGCCCCCATTAGAAAAGTTACATAGTACTATAACTATAACAATACTACTAACTTCTATTTGCCTTTTTATTAGTATTTTAAAGTAGTACGCTGTGCAGCATCTTTGAGCGTATAGAAAAGTGCAATGCAAATAAAACAGATTATTATTATGATTACTTTTTAGAGATAGGTTACTGACCACATGAAAAAACCAAGCTACTCTACGCTACCACGGATCTCATTCATTCATTTTTCTCTTGGTCCTCTGGTGACTGTTGTTTGGTCTCTGGAGAAGATAGACGACTCTTATTATGCCGAACAATCAGGATTCTGAAAACACAAAATTTACATGAACACAATAAACAACAATTGTTGAAATTCTTCAGGGATGTAGATGTAATTCCCTGTAGCCAGGAACCGTTTAAATGTGTCATGGCCATGGATCTCTCGGTTTATACCAACGTCCATCACATCACGTTTGTGACAGAACTGAATTTGATTTGAATATGGTTGATCGGAGCCATACTTTTTCTACAGAAGGTGGTGTGTGTTTAGTCTCTCTACTTTGCTTTTTATACAAGCAAAAATAGTTTGCAAATGTTGAGTGAAATACATAGTTTTTTTTTTTTTGTCAAATAATGTCATGCAGGACAGTCAGTGTAGATATGGAGGCTCTGAACAGCTTTTCCATGACAGAGGTATGACGGACAGAGACTGTTATCAATCTAAACAGGAAGCTACTAGAAGCTCAAAATAACTCAAAAACTGAATTGTTATTTAGTCAAACACTGATACCTACTGATACCATGCACAAGGAAAGTTTCAGTCACTCTGAACAGCTTTTCCATGACAGAGGTATGACGGACAGAGACTGTTATCAATCTAAACAGGAAGCTACTAGAAGCTCAAAATAACTCAAAAACTGAATTCTTATTTAATCGAGCACTGATACCCACTGATACCATGCACAAGGAAAGTTTCAGACACTTACCAGACATCTTTCAGGTGTTAGATTTCTTAAAGTCCATTATATTGGACTTGTATGCTAATCGCAAATGCTAAAGACTTGTTAGCATTTAATGAGTATCTCGCTGCAAAGAAGCCAAATTTGCATTTTTTAAATGCAGCAGTACTTTGGTATGATGGAATTTGTTATTCTACAAAGACTTGCACCACAGCTGACAGTAAAAATTGGGACAGCACAGATATTTGAGCAGTTTATGCATATTTTATTTGGAGTTGACATTTGACATTTGGAGTAGAACCAGTAAGGCTGACGGTGGCATATAGGTCACATGTCTAAAATCTTGTTAGGGTATTGCTATTTGAAGCAATCTTATGAGTTGGCCAGTTTTTGATGCAACAGCAATAAATTCTCTGCAGCCCAAAAACATTTTCCCCATGGAATGCAGTGTATACACAGAAATAAAATGGAAAAACTGAGATGCTAATCCATAACAACTGTGAGTGGTAAGAAGTACCTGATCATACAGAGAAGCACCAACACCAGCACCATCAGAATGACAGTTGATGCGATTAACAATGGAGTGACCACATCTTCTTGTCCTAAAAGTCATTAGAAAACAAAACTAAGTTAGGACATAAGGAATGTTTGGAGCACAAAAACATTTTATATTTATAGATACTGAACCTGATTTATTTTATCAGTTATATGTATATATTATGACACCACAAGAAAAACTACCATCACCAGAAACAACTAACCATTCTGCTTTTCAGGAGAGTTATGCACAATTTCAAAGGTCTGTGTGTCAGATCCCACAGAGTTGTTGCTGTGACAGACCAAAGTGACTGGATCTCTCCACTGAGGTTTAATAACAGTGAGGACACTTCTTAGAGTTTTGTCACTCAGAGGCTCACTGCTGATGAAGTGGTTGGAGGATGTTTGAGGGAAACTCCACTGTATCAGGGGAATGGGGTTCCCCTCAGTCTCACACACACAGCTTATCTTGACTGAGTCTCCAGAGCAGTTTGAAGAGCTCACGATCTGTGGAGGGACTGTAGATGACAGAATAAATAATAATTAATTTGACCATATAACAGGGGTGTCAAACTCATTTTTGGTCCGGGGGCCGTATCCAACCTACTTTGATTCCAAAGGGGCCGGATCAGAAAACTCATGACATATATACCCCAAAAACAGTAATAAATTAAAATATTTGTGCAGATATTAAATGCAAATCTATTACAGAAATCTTTTTTTAATTGATTAATTCTTTCTTTTACAAAATATTATTATATTTTGAACAACCTGAAACTTTAAGAAAAATGCAATTTCAACACAACATTTTAACATGAACTTGTATGCAAATAGAAAATAAGTAAATTTTTCTTGGAAAATCCTGCACTCGGCTCCACTTTTGTCATTTTTGTTATTTTGCTGATGAGAGTGTCATGGTCAACAGTCAAAACGATCGTTCTTTAAGAGCGTTTGGAAAGAAGCAAGTCTTCAGTTGTGCTGCTCTGGTGGGAGGCGGCCACGCACAGACACGCTGGAGACACTGCTATGCTAAGCAACGCAGAAAATTACCAATATTTTAATATAAAATATAATTAAAAATATTTTAGTAAAAAATCAGACAAGGGCCAGATTAAAGGTCTTGAAGGGCCGGATCCGGCCCTTGGGCCTTATGTTTGACACCCCTGCCATATATAAAATAAGTTTGAAACATACACTGTACATCCAGCTGTTTTACAACAGAATGATCAGTTCCCAGATGATTTTGAACTTGACAGAAAATAGCAGTAGTATCTCTGGAGGCTTTTATGTTTAAAACAGATGAGTTTCCGATCAGAGTGTGAGTTCCTCCATCAGTTTTATACCAGAGGAAGACACTTGGGTTGGCGTCACTGCTGCAGTTTAACATAATATAACTGTGTTCTGTCACTGGACCAGAGGGGGTGACTGTCATTTTAGTGTTTCCAGGTGGATCTGCAACAATAAAATAAATTAAACACACAAATTATACAACATGTGAACTTTTAAAATAAAAACATATGAAGAAATGCATACAGTGGATGTGTAAATGAGTGACAGTAGAGTTCTCAGTCCCAAGTTCATTCTGAGCCACACAGAAAATAGCAGTAGTATCTCTGGAGGCTTTCATGTTTAAAACAGATGAGTTTCCGATCAGAGTGTGAGTTCCTCCATCAGTTTTATACCAGTGGTAGTGCTGTACAGCTGGGTTGGCATCACTGCTGCAGTTTAATATAATATTACTGTGTTCTGTCACTGGACCAGAGGGACTCACTGTCACTCTGGTGTTTCTTGATGGATCTGTGAAAGATATAAATAGAGAAGGTGTGATATATTCTTCCCATTTGTATTTGCTCCATCAATTATGTTCAAACTAAATGTTGATGTTATAAATCCAGAGTCGCAAGAACTTAACAATGTCTATGTTAATCACAATACATTTCATAGAATTATCACTTTTCAAATTTTCTGCTGTTCAAAGATACACATAATCTTCATTTTAACATGAAAAAATGGCATATGTCTTATAAAATGGCTTAAAAATATATATTTAAGACAACTCACATGTAATATCAACCGTGATCTGTGCACTAGAAGACAACACATGTGTGCCATTTTCCTCTGCTGTGGACTGCAGAGCATGTTAAATTTGTATTTGGCTCAGAAGCAGTGAAGTTGAGAGTGGACACTTTGACATAGGTCTTGTCCGGTTGCTCCTGCAGAGTCTCCTGAATGTCCCCCAGGACAGGGCTCCATGTCAGAGTGGGAGGGAGAGACAGACACGGGACAGGAGCAGAGCACTGCACACTCACTGACTGCCCCTCACTCACACTCACAGAGGGCGGAGTCAGGGTAGGGGTGGATGGGATTTCTGAAACACAATCAAAATCAACAAAAATACTTTTTGCAAATAATAGTAGATATTGTAAAATATATTAGTAGATAGGATTTTATGTGATCAAAGCCATACCTAGGACTTGTATATTCACCCCTGCCTCGTTAAATGTATACTCCAGTAGATTGTTACATTCCACTCTGAGAAAATGTTTTTGATTGTGTTGAGGACCAATGCCATGAAAGGTTGTGGTGCAGTTTTGCTGGGTTAAATCTCCTGTTTCTTGTGTTGGATCCAAAAGTGTACTGCTACTATTATCTATCCATACAGCTTTACATCCACTGTGGAGATAGGTTTTATATTCCTCCTTTACTTGAAATGAACAGGGTATTGTCACGCATGATCCTTGCAGAGCTTTTATGCTTTGTGGCAGAAACATATAAAATGTATCACACTGGGTACCTGCACACACAGAAGACAAAGATAGTTAAGTGCATTTTTTACATTGCTGGAAAAAAGACAAACAAAACATATAGCCATTAGACAAAAGTATAAAACAAATATTTAGGACAAACTCACATGTGTGATCTGAGCTGTTGCAACAGCACTTGAAACAGTAGTCCCATCTTCCCTGCTGTAGACTGCTGAACATGATAAGTTGGCTTTTGGGTCAGAAGCAGTGAAGGTGAGAGTGGACACTTTGACATAGGTCTTGTCCGGTTGCTCCTGCAGAGTCTCCTGAATGTCCCCCAGGACAGGGCTCCATGTCAGAGTGGGAGGGAGAGACAGACACGGGACAGGAACAGAGCACTGCACACTCACTGACTGCCCCTCACTCACACTCACAGAGGACGGAGTCAGTGTAGGTGCAGGTGGAACTTCTGGAAGAAAAAATAACAATCAATAATCTCGATTAAACAGTTTTTACTTTTGTTGTCTAATAAAATGTGGGAGAGACCATTCACAACAATCTTCAGTTTTTTATCTGCATAGTTGTATTTTACATTGACACAGTTCAGTCTGAAGTAAACTTGAAGCCCCTGCTCCTTAGTGATGTTATGCACTGTTGTGGTGCAGTTATTCTTGGTTAAGTCTCCTGTTGTTGGTCTTGTGAATTGTACACTTAGTAAACTGATGGCATTTTGCCACAGAGCTTTGCATTCACTGTTCACACTTGAATTATACGTATCTGATACTGTAAAGGAGCAGGGCATTCTCAAACAGGATCCACGCACAGTCTCCACTTGTTGTGGCACAGAGTTACTAAAGCCAAGACAATGGGAACCTATATAAAAAGGTATAAAGGCATAGTTTCAAATGAATTTTACAAATTGCATTTATTAATAATCAAGCTGTTCTTAGCAACCACTCACTGTGCAGCAGGAAGCCCACAAGGAGAACATTTGTCAGAGCAGACATCTGATTTAACAGAAGTAAAATATAATCAACATCTATTCAATGTACAATGCATGTACAGTTAAATGCACATTATTCTATGGTAATGTCAGGTAAGTTCTATCTTGTATCTGATGTTGAAAATGGAGGAATTCAATTTTACCATGTAATGTTGTCTCCACTCTACATTTATTTTGTTACATCTATATAGTAATTGTGTTCAGATTAAATAATATTTTATAATAAAATGTCTGGATACTTACAGTGGTCCAGAACTCTCTCCAAAATGTTTTTAAGCAAAGCTGGACATTGATATTGGGGAAATTCTGATGGCGTCCCTAGCTTGCCAAATCCAGAGTGATGGCTCGCCGTGTTATTTATACAGAGGGACATCAGTCCAGTCTGGTCACCACACCCTTTGTTGCATCTCGAGTCAGAGCCAAACACGATCCTGCATCCTTAGTTTAGTGCTTCGCTAATTGATTCTACAGAAATCTGTGATGGTGTCAGTCCCCTGTGATATTTTCCCTTTTTTATTTTGCTCCTAAGCAGCCATACACACTTAGACACGCTCATACACCTGTCAATCAAGATTCACTGGTGACCAAACTCACGTCCTCATAAAGTGTTGAAAAAATGTGTATTTTGGATCCCAGGCAATAGGGTGTCGTGTCATAACTTTCAACTTTATTATTAACAATTATTTAGTGCAACCACATTAAGGACAACATAGAGCTCCTTTGTCTAGCAGATTTTTGTCTTTTGCTCCAGTGGATTAAAACCAGACTTAAAGTAAACTTTTAAACATAATGTAACTCAGTGCCACGGCAATGTACTTCATATATTGATCCTGGAATACAGACAGGTCCTTGCAGAACTTTCTCTGACAGAAGATCTGGTCTAGTTGGGTCGCGTATCATCTGGTCATCCATCATTTAGACAAAAAATAAAACTTCAATCATCAAATTTCTTACCAACAGAAGTTTTTAACACTGCCTGTCCACAATCATTAGAATTTGGTAGCAAGTGGCTCTAGTCTATAAATTCCAAGGCTTGGCTCCTGATTTTCATACCAAGGAAGGAGGAAGAAGGTATTTAAATATATAATTTATTTATGTAAATCTGTCTATCTTGTCCATATCTCTCACAAACCCTTTAGCACATTGTTAATATTCACATGCATTCATATTCAGGTGTGTGCACATCTTTAGAACAGCTTTCTTCATATGGAAAAGTGAAACTTGGGTGGACCAGCCGAGTGTGGATAACTTACTGGTTTACTTCAGAGTTTCATGTGAAATAAAAATAGTTAATTATTATTAGCTCACAAAATGATTTTTCATTCGTTCACAAGATACTCTATGGGGGAAAGCACAACATTTACTCATTAACAAAAAAAATGTCCGCTTTATAATGCAAACATTATCCTTACAAAGACAGTAGTTACCTTTGCATTGGCTTGTGGTGTAAAAATTATTGTATTAATATTATTATATAAAAATTTTTTTATTTTAATCTAATGCATGATCCTTCCAGTAACACTAAATAATGCAATGTGGTTTTGAAGGTTAAGGTAAGTGAAATGGAGTCAGTGGCCCAGTTATTTAGATTCCTATAAAGTTAAAATGAACTAGAGAGATGACAACTGAATAATGAATCGATTGAACTGATAATGAATGATAAGGGTAGGTGTATTTTGGAGTGACATTTGATGAAAAAGCTTAACAGTCATGAAATTATGATATAATGGCCTGGTAAAAATAAGCATGTGCCTTTTTCAGAGGGATTTAATCACTGTTAAATTAAAGGCCTGTCTCACATTTTCAAGAAGGCTGCTTTTAGCTGCATTAGTTCTGACTTGTCAGAGATGTACTTTGGTGTTCGGCCATGGAGAGATTTGTAAAAAAGCAGAGCTACTTTAAAGTCTATTCTCTGAGCCACAGAAAGCCAGTGCAGAGACCTGAGCACATTACAGGACGTATGTGCTAGTACTTCCTGTAAAGGACCCAAGCAGCAGCACTACAGCTACAAGTTAGAATATATACAATTTATACCTTTGTACTGTATTTCCTTACCCAACCTCTTGTTCATAGCCTAAATTCATTTTATATTTACTGTATTTTAAAATTTCATATGTAAATCTGTATTTGTGTAATTTGACAACAAAAGTCTTGTTTTTTTAGAATGCATGGGGAACATATATTAACATTTTTATCCTTTATCTTGAAAATATCCATGTTTTTGTGAATGTAAATTGCCAGTTATGCTTCATGGTCAAGAGGAAGAAGCATTATACAACAGTCAGAAGAACAAACAGCTTAAGAGCTCCTTACTTACTTACTTAATAGAAACTTAAGGGCTGATTATTATGCACTCAAAGAAGAGGGCAACTGACTGAAATACTGTTACTTCTTGATAACATGACAATAACAACTGATAACAACAACTGATAATATCAACAACATGATAATATCAACAACTGTTATGTGTGGTTCGTACTAATCTTTGTAGATCTGCTGCCTCCAACAACTCTGTCCAAAGTGTGTTAAATAAACTGATTATATTCCTGTGTGTGCATACAAATGTAGCCAGAATTACAATGCCTTTTTCAACAAACTTTTCTGCCCTAACTGTTGTCACTCTATTGTCTATTTGATTATTATTTGAACAATACAGAAATTTGATGAGTTAAAAATGCAGTAAGGTGTTTCCATTTCACTTGTACATTGTGCACTTGACATTTACAATGAATGTCGGCCTACACTTATTTGTTTTACTAAATACACAAGGCTTATCAGATCATTGCTTCTCAGTTCTCTCAGTCAGTTTGTTTGACCATTTCTTAGGGAAGTTATGGTTATACATAGTTATGGTTATTAGACATCCACTGAGCTGTGTCTGTCGCTTTACTTGTCTAAACACTTGGTCATTGGATCATCCACAGCTTTGTTAGGTCTCCATGCTGTTCCCGAGTGGGGTCCGCTGGCCTGCCTCCACTGGCATTTACCAAAGTAGCTGTATTGCCCCCACAGATTCTGTGATTGTACAGACCGACAGTTCCGAGATTGACTTCAGCTGAACCTGTCATTTCTTCTGCATTCTCCATGTTTACAAACCAAAAGATCCCTCCTAAAACATGCTAGTTTACGCTTGTTAGCACTTAGTTTCCCTCCCCACAATGTAGGGATAATGTTTGTGCAATGAAGCCCTTTTCCTAACAGTATAAACATTCATTTAACAAATTAAAGGGGTTATCATCTATTTTTCTTAGTCAACTCATTACAAATTGCAATTAAGCAATACAAGCACAATACAAATAAAATGTTATTCATGTAAGCCCCAGAGCTCCTCATAAAATCAGTGAATAGCTAACCACAGGCTGAACTTGAATGCTTTTTTTTAAGGTATCTTCTACATGTGCACCTTCAGTATGCTGCTTGAGTGCTGGAGGCCTGCAGTGGGTGACCGGAGGTCAGTGCATAATAAAAGTGTGAGTTTTACATATTTATCACTGCATTGTGGTAGTTAAATTTGTCATTTGTGTGTAGATTTACATGTACTTGCTGTAAAAATAGTCTTGTAGGAAAATAACACACCAAAACAAAACACATATAACTTCAATTCAAACACTATTATTAATTTATAGTAAATAAATATGAATGATTTATTTTGACAGAACAATGTGAACTATATTCTAATGTACATCATAGTTTAAAGTTCCCTTTATTTTTTTATTGTTCTTCTCTTAGTGGAGCTGTTAAAACCAAAATAGTTCTCTTTTATGGTACAAGCATGAAACTTTGCCAGATTACTAACACCAACAGGGCTAATATTTCTGGATACGGAACAAAGTCTAATTTAACACTGGAGCTGAGAACTGCACATGGCTGGCATAAAAAATACTGCATAATCCCTTTCTTAAAGTCTAATTTGCTTAATTATAAATTTTGTAATGTTTAACAACAATTTTTTCTAAACTCCAAAGCATCACATGACTGTTTTACTCCAGAATATTAGGGTTCTGTGTGTTCTCTGTGGTTGAGTTAATCAGATATTTAATCTTTTAGTGCCATATTTACTGGGTTTTTTGATAAATACCAGGACAGCACATATGCAAGGGATGCTGTCAAGTAATAAAACTAGGAATTTTGCATGTTGTGGTGGTAAATTTTGTCATTTGTATGTGGATTTACATGTACTTGCATGTAGGAAAATAGGAGGAAAATAACATCAAAAACAAAACACAAACACTTCAGTTCAAACACTATTATTAATTCATATTTAATAACAATTAATTATTAATTTTGACAGAAGAACATGCACTATATTTTAATGCTCCTTTGTGCCATGCCACTGGATAGTGTCTGATGGCGCAGGAGGAGCTCTAACAGAGCATGCACAGAGACCAGAAGTGAAAGGTCCCTATTTAAAACCAAATGAACTATTTGTTCAAAAGCAGGAGTGCAAATCACTACTGCTCTTTGGCTCATGAGGATCATAATGCATTAAGGTGTTGTGTGAATGAATGATTTTACATCACTATGTTTCAGTAAAGTCAACAGTCTACTGATCCCAACTATCAAAGCAACAACAGTAAAAACATCTATAATCAGTAATCTGGTGAAAATAAAGTTTGTGTGAGTCTATGTACTTCAAAACTCCAGATGTAATTCATGTTCTCTTTCCTGTTTGGAGCATTCCAGGCTGTAGAGATTGTTAAGGCCAGACACTGCCACAGAAGAAACTAGACTTGGCCTGTAAATTTTTTGGAGGAGGGTGGAGCTCCGGTGCAGTACATACGCGGGATGTGGAATGGCTTCATTTGCTACATGTGCATGATTACACATCTGCATGTGTGGCGCAGTACAGCGGAGATGCATGATGCGGAATCAGCTCGTTAGTCCTAACACAAACTATGCATTTTGCCCATTTGAAAGTCTTTAACTGTAATTATTTGTTCAAATAACACAATCCAATATGCTGATTGAATTCCAGTAGCCTATACAAAGTTTTTTAACAATCTCACTTCATCTCCATCATGGAGAGGCGTCTTTTCAGCACTATGGCCCTCGTCTATGGAACTGCCTGCCGGAGGAGCTCAGGGCTGCAGAGAACGTTCATGTTTTTAAGAGTAGGCTCAAGACCCACCTTTTTAGCTTAGCTTTTGATTGAAATCTTATACTTTTACTTGTTTTTATTGTACACATTTTACTATATTTATTTATCTTAGGCATATTTTTTTAGGATTTCCAGAGCCTCTGCATCGGGAGTGGAGGTCAGCTGTGGCTGCTGGGTCTGTCATGTGGGCTCCTGGTGGAGGGATGGTGCTTGGGCCTCAGGTGCCTGGGCTTCAATCTCTCCCCTGGACCCTGTGGTGGTTCCTGGTGGTGGTGGACGTCTCTCTGCTCCCGGTGCAGACGGCTCCCTCTGATGGTGCTTTCTCAACTGGTTCGCCTGTATTCAGCCTCAACATTTTATTGTGTCCGGTTATGTATTTTAGGTGTGTGGAGTGTGAGTGTGTTGTGTGTGTGTGTGTGCATGTTTGTGTGTATGTGAGTAAAGTTCTGGGCAATTTTTTAGGTATTTGTTCTGGCAGTATAAGAATTGAGTCATAGAAGGTTGAATTTAGAATTCTAAAGACTCATTACAGACAAAAACTAATTACTTAACTGTTGAATTCTTTTATTTATTGCAGCACATGTTTTTTTTGTTTTTTTTTACAATAACATTAATATAACGTTAATCAATTAGTTTGGGATTCAGGAGCTAATGGTGAACCTGGTTTGGAACTCAAAAGTTTAGACACTTGTTTAATGTAATTTTATCAGTTCTGCTGATATCTTGAATATTGTATTAGCACAAAAAAAGAGTATTTTAAAAGTGCTATGAATGGGTGAGTATTTGACTCAGTAAAAGTAAAATCAGTTAAATAAATGATGGTTTATGTAACCATTTTTGTCTTTCATCTCTTTTTATCCTGATTCGGCCACACATTATATACATAATGAATGTTTTTTTGTGTCATTTTGACACTCAAATGAAGAGATATACTGTTTTCAATATGCAATAGGCGAGACCAACACTCCAAGAACCCCTTCACTTAAGTAGGAAAATAAATCTCTTTACTATATTGTCATTTAGGCCAATTCATATTTTTGTATCTGTGATACCGATGTCCAGAATCCTCACGAGGTTACGGGGTGTTACCTGTCACAGCAGATGAAGGCGCGCGATGACGCACGCTTTGCTCAAGGCGCAAAGCTCGCAGTCAGACAGAAGATCAACTAAAAACCTAAAAAGGATCAATAATGATTTAGGAGTTTGGTTATTTTCATGAATAAGGGCTAAAGGATTGGAATTATACCTGGTCATGGAGGATAGAGCGGCTTACACAGGGACCCAGAAATGCGTGGGTCCCTTATAAACTCTACAGGCTAATAAGTGGATAACAACAGAGCTGTGTACTATACAGTTATGGTGAGTTCAACTTCAAGTCAAAGTGCGTCCGAGGAACAGTTTTTAGGGAGTAATATGTCTTCTCTTCAGCAGGACCCTTGTTCCAAGCAAGTAATGAAGCATGAAGCTGAAGTGAGTGCATCTATCTGCGGTGAAATTCTGTGGCTCTTGTGTTGAGCCTTTTCACTGTATTTGTTTTTTCTTCCAATCTTCGAATCCTGTGTGGTTTGTTATATGTTGTTCTGAGCGGTCCGTCCTCCGCGCACATGCTTCTCAGGCCAAAACATCTAACATCATCATACCCTGAGCATAGGAGCTCATCCCAGAAGTTTACAGGCATTATTGTTCCTGCCTAAACCTCCCTAGATCAGCCGTGGCCTGTAACACAGACTGAGTAAATGGATCAATCATCATTTCATCAGCATCAAAGCTTTGTAGATTTCCACCAGACTTAGACTGATGTCACAATATAGAAAATGATAATATTTATAAAAATGTATTGTTAAAGCATTTATTATATGGATTATTATACAATACATCTGCAACACTGAGTCATCATTACACACACACATAATATAATTATTGTCAACATTTGATACCTGCATATTTCAGCACATTAGCAACATTAATGAACATATTATGTCATTTAAAAGATATACTATGAGACTTTTCTGGTGGAGAGTCCATCATCAGCTTGGAGATGTCACTTTGCTGAATGTTCCATAGTACCTGATTCTCCGCATAGACACAAGCAGATGTTGCCACCAGTTACAGGTCAAATCTACGGTGAGGCAAGCCCCTCACAATAAGAACGCACATTTTTCAAGATAATTTTGGGTAATAAAACTACTGTAATTAAATAAATGCAAGACAGACAAGTTTTATGCCACACTGAAATATTTCTGGCAAAGCTGTAATATCTCCATGGAAACAAGCAGGTAACATACCCACCACCAGAAAAGTTACATAGTGCACTTTTAAAGAAGTACAATTGCTCTATAACTGTAATAACAAAGCTACTCCTCACTGATCTCACTTATTAAGGTACATCTAAAAGTTTTAAGCAATATGGTTCTGTGTGATCAAGATGTTTTTTGTACAAAATAACCTTATTTTATTATTTGACCACAAGCACTTTTCCTGTTTTACTTTATTATATTGTCCTCTACTGGTTAGTATGTGTTTTGGGTTTAAATTTAACTTGAGCATATACACATTCTGCTTCCTTGTTGATAATGATTTGTCTGTTTTCTCCCACAATATTCCTCTGCTCTTTCAGGTAGGAGCTGCCTGAGGGATCTGCATCACTTCTGGCCTCTTGCTCCGTCCTCTTGATGCTTTTTTTCATCCTGTTCACAGAGTAAACCCCACTGTCTTGGTTCTCTGGCAACTGCTCTGTGGTCTCTGGAGAAGACTGGCGCTTATTATGCCGGACAATCAGGGTTCTGAAAGCACCAAAATAGAGATTAAAGGTCCTGTATTACACAGAATTGAACCTTGAGAGCTTTTAGCCACGTGATAATGTTGTTACCTCATCAAAAATACACCTAGAGTTGTGTTGTTTCATTCACACACGTTTGAGTAATTCTTTATTAGTAGTCTCTTTACTTCAAAGCTCAAAAATGCTCTGTTCCACCTTGTTATATCACGTAATGGTAGTTTTCATGTCATCAGCTCCTTTTACCTTTAGTTCAATCGAGACTGGCAATTCCAGAGATGAAATGATCCAAATGATTCTAGTGAAGATGTATGGATTTTAAAAACACAGTGGAGCAAAGTGGAGTTAGCACATGAGATCACAAGGTGGAACAGAGTGTTTTCAGTTTGAGAGAAGAACTCAGTCTAAATGTATGTTAAACATGTGTGAAAGAAACAAAACACAACTCCAGGTATGTTTGTGATGAGGAAACATAACAGAAAATTGAGTAATATAGGCCCTTTAACGCATGTACAACAATGCTTCTAAGGGACTGCATACATTTTTGATTGTAGTTTTGAAATACATCCAGGACAAAACAAGTGATTTCCTCTTCTGGCGTCAGGTTGTAGCACCAGATTTTTGCTCTGCTTTTAGCTTGGTTATCTGTTTAACACATGAGCAAACGCTTACGATAAATGAGACCCTGTGTTTCGTTGGTGTTACTGCTTGTGGTTTTTGTTGCAATGTTTGTTGTTTTAAATGTGCTATATAAACAAATTTGCCTGGGCACAATTTGACTATGTGTGCTAAATGGAAAAAAGCCACACCCTCAGTACCTGATCACACAGAAAAGCACCAACACCAGCACCATCAGAATGAACGTTGACGCGATTAACAATGGAGTGACCACATCTTCTTGTCCTAAAAGTCATTAGAAAAACAAAACTAAGTTAGGACATAAGGAATGTTTGGGGAAAACAAGCATTTATATTTATAGGTTAACATTATTTTACAAACAAAAAGCATGTACTGCAAGATGAAAACAACCAAATATGTCAGCCTGTTGATACCAGAAAAAAATCAAATACCCTTTTGCTTTTCAGGAGATTTAAGCACATGTTCAAATCTTTGTCTGTCAGATCCCAGAGAGTTTCTGCTGTGACAAACCAAAGTGACTGGATCTCTCCACTGTGGGTTAATAACAGTGAGGACGCTTCTTATAGCTTTGTCACTCAGAGGCTCACTGATGATGGAGATGTTTGGAGAGAGTCCTGGGAAACTCCACTGTATCAGGGGAATGGGGTTCCCCTCAGTCTCACACACACACCTCATCTTGACTGAGTCTATAGTGCAGTTTGAAGAGCTCACAATCTGTGGAGGGACTATAAGTGATAAAATAAATATTCATGGAAATGAATGGAATGTAAAAATACAATGCATGTAATGTATTAAATGACTGAAAACACATACAGAGTACATTCAGCTCAGCTACAGTAGAGTTCTCAGTCCCAACTTCATTCTGAGCCTGACAGAAAATAGCAGTAGTATCTCTGGAGGCTTTCATGTTTAAAACAGGTGAGTTTCCGATCAGAATGTGAGTTCCTCCATCAGTTTTATACCAGTGGTAGTGCTGTACAGCTGGGTTGGCATCACTGCTGCAGCTCACTGACATATTACTGTGTTCTGTCACAGGACCAGAGGGACTCACTGTCACTCTGGTGTTTCTGGGTTGATCTGAGTAGGATGATAGAAAAAAATCAGGCATAATCCATATTTCTTTCTCAGTTTTTCACAACCATAGCTTATATTCACTTTAACATAAACAAATATCATATTACATTTTGTATTAGCAGCACTGATATTGCTCAGAAAAAAATTTAATTGCCTTTTAAAATGATTTTAATTGTAAATACTTTACAACAGGTAACATACATGTAATATCAACAGTGATTTGTGCACTAGGAGACAACACATGTGTGTCATTTTCCCTGCTGTAGACTGCAGAGCATGATAGATTTGTCTTATAGTCAGAAGCAGTGAAGGTGAGAGTGGACACTTTGACAAAGGTCTTGTCCAGTTGCTCCTGCAGAGTCTCCTGAATGTCCCCCAGGACAGGGCTCCATGTCAGAGTGGGAGGGAGAGACAGACACGGGACAGGAACAGAGCACTGCACACTCACTGACTGCCCCTCACTCACACTCACAGAGGACGGAGTCAGTGTAGGGGTGGGCGGAGCTTCTGGAAGAAAAAACTTAGTAAGGTAAAATAATTACATACCTAATATTGTAAAATAATGAATGCTGCAGAGACCATTCACTTTAATATTCATTGTTTTATCTTTAAATGTCCATTTTAGAGGATTGGCACAGTCCAGTCTGAAGTAAACTTCTTTCCCCTGGTCCTCAGTGATGTTATACACTGTTGTGGTGCAGTTCTTCTGGGTTAAGTCTTCTGTTCTTGGTCTTGTGAATGTTACTGGTGTCTGTTTAGAGCTGGTATCTCTCCATTCTGATCTACATTTATTGTTCAGGTTTGTAATATACTCATCCCTGATTGTAAAGGAGCAGGGTATTCTCAAACAGGATCCACGCACAGCCTCCACTCGTTCTGGCAGAGTGACACTAAAGACATTACAATGGGCACCTATACAAACAAGTCATAAAGATAGCACAAGCTGAAATGAAATAATTTGATCAAACTATTGCACATATTGTATTGCTTTAATAATCAAGCTGTTCTTAGCAACCACTCACTGTGCAGCAGGAAGCCCACAAGGAGAACATTTGTCAGAGCAGACATCTGATTTAACAGAAACAAAATATAATCAACATCTATTCAGTGGTGCATGTACAGTTAAATACAGATACACATTTTTTTTTTTTACCTACTTAACTGTGAGCCCCATTGAGGCTCAGAATCCCAAAGAATAGCCAAATGTTGAACCAATTGAGATTTTATTATATTAAATACTGAACAGCTATATTCTGACACTGTTGTGATGGAGGCAAAGCAGCTATCAGGTTCTTCCGTTGCACTTTGGATAACCTTTTTTTAATTGTCTCTCTTGCTCCACATTTATCATGTCTAGCCACAAGCAGAGTTTTTGGTACTCCACCCTGAGCTCTGTTGGCCTTAGCTGGGTGGCAGTGTGAAATTCTTTTATTAGATTTTCTAATATTATTTTCTTATTGGAGTCATGAAGGGATTTTCTTCAATTTAAAGGACCTATATTATGTCATTTCCTGATGTATGTTACAATGTTGTTTCCTCATCAAAAACATACCTCAAGTTATGTTTTATTTCAGTCACACATGTTTAACTCACAAACCCTGCATATTTAGGCTGAGATCTTTTCTCAAATGGAAAACACTCTGCTCCACCTTGTGATATCATTCATCCATTTTCTCCAGCTTTATCTGGGGCCGGGTCACAGAGGCAGCAGTCTGAGAAGGAAGGGACAGACTTCCCTTTCCACTCAGTTCTTTCAGTTTTTCAGGGGGAACCCAGAAGCCTTCCCAGGTCAGCTCAGAGACATAGTCCCTCCAGTGTGTCCTGGGTTCCTGTGGCCTCCTTCCAGTGGGGCGTGCCCGGAACACCTCCCCAGGGAGGCATCCAAGAGGCATCCCGAAAAGATGCCCAGGCCACTTCGACTGGCTCCTCTAGACATGTAGGGGCAGCGGCTCTACTCTAGGCTCCTCCCGTATGACTGCGCTCCTCACTCTATTTCTAAGGGAACACCCAGCCATATTACCATGACTGAGACAGAAGCGGAGACAGACGCTACAAACTTTAAGCTTACTCTGCACAGTGCAGCATCTCCTAAGCATACTCGACTCGTTTTCTCCTCACAAAACAAGCACATTTCAAACTAAACCCTGCTATAGCCAAAGAGCAAAAGCTTGAAGCTTCCCACTGCACAAGTTCATAAGTGCACCAGGGACCAGGATTTGTCCCATTCCAAGTAGAGGGAGATGCTGCATTGTGCCTCAGGCGCTTTTATGAGGATCGAGGCTTACGGCTTAGCTGGAGTTTTTCCTCTGAAAAAAAAAAAAGTTTCCAAAACTGCTCAGTGTGTGCGCCAGGTAGTCACAAGTGCAAAAGCAGCCAACCACTGGGAATTAAGCAGGGCCACATCAAGGCTTATGGTGATCCATTTTGTTGGAGTCTCACCAAACGGCACATTTAAACACCACTAGATCCAATCCAGTAAAAAACCAAACAAAAAAAAACCAAACATAAATCAAAGGAACCCTCGAGATAACATAAGAGGGAAAAAATATATATACAATTCAAAATTATCTTGTGGCCATGAGATATTATCTTGAGCCAGTGAGATCGTCTTGACTTAAAGATGGTTCTGCATTAAAAATATTGGCCAAACAGGCCAAGGGAAGGACTGATGTCACAGGCTTTCTTGTATCCTACTTAAACTAACTATTCACATTCATCACAAAGTAAAAAATAAACTTACCTTATCTTCTAAAATGTGACAGGGTTCAAAATGACAGCATTGGCCTTGTACGCTCTGCTTTCATCTCCATCACAGTGACTCAGTTTGACAAGTCATATTTGTGACAGAAGGATGTGGAAACTGAAGTCTGAGTCAGACTCTAGCCTCCCACCACACCTCTGCACAGGACTCGCATGCAAATAACAACAAAGGTCATACTGAGGCAAGTGTTTTACTACATGTGTCAGTGGTGCAGCCAGTTAATGATTCCAAAGACTATGCAAATTGGTAAACAGACAAAGACATGGGGGGAAAAAAGTCACGCCCCGTGTGTCATGGTGCAATATGACTGGACTATAGGAATGCTTCTGTTATCAGACATTAAAATGTGGTGACTAATAGGTTATTTGTGGAAATTATTTACATTGACAATTATGCATATGTGGCAACCGAAGGGTTCAACACTCCGGAAAATGTTAAGTTTTATAATAAGTTGCTGCAACAACGCCACCCCAAATCTAGTTTGGGCAAATAAAGTCTAAATGTAAGGCACACAGGTAAGCATATCATCGAGGGAGAGGGAGCCAGGTTCCATCTTTTACAAAATCTTTATTTCTTTCTATTTTAAAAGACAGATTTAAGTTGTTTAAAAGTAGCTACATCCATAAAAATAGGCAAACAGTAAAACACTACAGTGGGAGAACAAGTACACAATATTGAAAATACAAAACAAAACCCCAAAACCCGAAGAAAAACTAAAGTAAAAACAGCAGTGAAACAAAACAAACAAAACAATGAAGCAAAACTAAAGCAAAACAAAATAAAGCAAAACAAAACAGCTAAACAAACGTAAAACAAAACAGAACACAGCAAAACAGCAAACAAACGTAAAGCAAAGATAAAACAAAACAGCAGAGGCGGTGTGCTCACGCCGCTGCAGGCCCCCGCTGACACCTAGAAAATTAAATTCTGGGATTAAATTCTGAGCCTGCAGTGCAAGGATCTGGGCTAAACACATACCGTGGTTGGAAGTGACAGTGCGCAATCCCCAAACTGAATCAAAGGCAACTCTACACAGAAGAGAGTGGTTTGGCACAGGTAGCACGTGATAGTAGGGTTTTGGTTACCTGCCGCCGCGGTTTAAGGGACACGGCGGCGCACAGCCGAGCGCAATGGCGAGGGACTCACTCGGCTCACCCGTGGAGCTAAAGGGAGACACCGGTAAGAGTATGGGCATGGATGAATGAGTGGAGGAGTATCGGGCGTGCATTACCTTATCAGCGGAGATGAGAACGCACCCTAGGTGCTCCGTGATTCGGAGGAGCGAGGGACTGATGTGGTGAGAAGCACCGGCCAAACAGCGGCCAAACAGCAGCCAAGCAGCGGCACTAAAAGGAAACGTGATCGGAAATTTGGATGTAACGGGCATGGAATTTATGAAGTGGAAGTTACCTGAGCTGGAGGACAGAGCGGCCACAAGGTGTGAGCCAAAAGGGGGAACGACTGAGAAGGGAGCGCTTAAACAGCCCACCAGCGCAGCGCCACGGAACGCCAGGTAAGAGCACCCGCAGCCTAGACCCTCAAAGCCGGTCTTGCCACACATAAGTAAAGCTGCACCAGGTGGGTTTTCTTTTAAACTGTAACGCCTCTCTTTCCCATGTTATAATGAACAATCACAATAGGCCCTATGCCATTCTTGGCGCTCAGGCCTAATTACATGAATTTCACTAAGCGTCAGTCAGCATTGCCGAAAAGTAAAAAAAAAAACAAAAAAAAAAACTGAGCGTTGTGTCAAGAGAGGTAACCAATTAGAAAAAGTGGGTTGACAGAAAAAATGTTTGAGAACCGCTGGGCAATCGATGTCTTCAGCATAGAGCACTGTTGCTGTTGTGCCTTGTCTCTGCCCATGGGTGAAAACATTCTGCTTCATTCAATGGCAGTAGATACAAATTGTCAGTGATCTTCTGAGCTAATTGATCTTCTCTTCATATTCATAAAATATCAAGAACCAGCCATCAGAACTACTGGAAAACACCTTCTCAGGGACATCTGAAATCACTACCAAACTGCTACCACGGATAAATGGGATGTTTTAGAGAAAATAATAGCTCATTAACACTAGTTTCCCTCTGCCCTAGTGAATGGTTCCACACTGAACGTCTTAAAGAATACAAACTCAGTTTCTTCTTAACCAATAAACGATGTAAACATGTGACTATGTGTTTGATTATTGGATTGATGTTCACAGACATTAGAAACTAGCCCAAGTGAACTGTAGCTTATGATAAACAAACTCACAGAAATGCACATAATGTTGTTTAAACCACTAAACTGTACAATGTAGACTGCAAATATTTCATTTAACTATATGAACTCCAACTAAATAAATAATGGAGCTATCCTTACATCCACAAATAACACGAAGTAGAAATCGGCTGCCTGTTTATTAGAGCACATTGCACACTTAAGAACACACGAGTCACACAGTGTTTTCATATTTTACTTATTTATATTTAGATCATCAGGTTATTTATCATAAAACATGAGGATTAACAGGTGTTTGATATGAAAATACATGCATCCTACATGATTAGCACTGGGGTCTGGTCGGTCCTTTAAAAACAGTTATTCTTCTGTGACTTGTCTGAAGCCAAACCAGAGGTCCATTATGTCAGTTCTGTTGTTAAAGTGCATACAACAGATTTTTATGATTCTCTAAATTTGACTTAATTTGGTGGGATTATAACTATTGTAAATATAAATGATAGTTTTACTACAGTTGAAAAATATGTTGAAAATTAGAGGAAGTAGAGAATTCCACTATTCGAGAAACACACTTTTTTCAGATACTTTAAATATTAATTCAACAGAAAATAAAGGTGTTTTCTTATATTTTTAAGTGGTCAGATAATAATTTCTGTGTAGATGAAAGAAGTTTTTCTAGGGAACAGTTATGAATTCCCTAGTGTAATGTCACAATTTCTCACATTAAGAATTCATGTTTTTCAAGGTCATTTTGAGAAAAAAATACTCCTTTGTATGTAAGATAGATACATTTTATGCCACACTGAAACAGTTGTTGTAAAGCAATAATATATCCATGGCAAAAAGCCAGTAGCCCCCATTAGAAAAGTTACATAGTACTATAACTATAACAATACTACTAACTTCTATTTGCCTTTTTATTAGTATTTTAAAGTAGTACGCTGTGCAGCATCTTTGAGCGTATAGAAAAGTGCAATGCAAATAAAACAGATTATTATTATGATTACTTTTTAGAGATAGGTTACTGACCACATGAAAAAACCAAGCTACTCTACGCTACCACGGATCTCATTCATTCATTTTTTCTCTTGGTCCTCTGGTGACTGTTGTTTGGTCTCTCTGGAGAAGATAGACGACTCTTATTATGCCGAACAATCAGGATTCTGAAAACACAAAATTTACATGAACACAATAAACAACAATTGTTGAAATTCTTCAGGGATGTAGATGTAATTCCCTGTAGCCAGGAACCGTTTAAATGTGTCATGGCCATGGATCTCTCGGTTTATACCAACGTCCATCACATCACGTTTGTGACAGAACTGAATTTGATTTGAATATGGTTGATCGGAGCCATACTTTTTCTACAGAAGGTGGTGTGTGTTTAGTCTCTCTACTTTGCTTTTTATACAAGCAAAAATAGTTTGCAAATGTTGAGTGAAATACATAGTTTTTTTTTTTTGTCAAATAATGTCATGCAGGACAGTCAGTGTAGATATGGAGGCTCTGAACAGCTTTTCCATGACAGAGGTATGACGGACAGAGACTGTTATCAATCTAAACAGGAAGCTACTAGAAGCTCAAAATAACTCAAAAACTGAATTGTTATTTAGTCAAACACTGATACCTACTGATACCATGCACAAGGAAAGTTTCAGTCACTCTGAACAGCTTTTCCATGACAGACGTATGACGGACAGAGACTGTTATCAATCTAAACAGGAAGCTACTAGAAGCTCAAAATAACTCAAAAACTGAATTCTTATTTAATCGAGCACTGATACCCACTGATACCATGCACAAGGAAAGTTTCAGACACTTACCAGACATCTTTCAGGTGTTAGATTTCTTAAAGTCCATTATATTGGACTTGTATGCTAATCGCAAATGCTAAAGACTTGTTAGCATTTAATGAGTATCTCGCTGCAAAGAAGCCAAATTTGCATTTTTAAATGCAGCAGTACTTTGGTATGATGGAATTTGTTATTCTACAAAGACTTGCACCACAGCTGACAGTAAAAATTGGGACAGCACAGATATTTGAGCAGTTTATGCATATTTTATTTGGAGTTGACATTTGACATTTGGAGTAGAACCAGTAAGGCTGACGGTGGCATATAGGTCACATGTCTAAAATCTTGTTAGGGTATTGCTATTTGAAGCAATCTTATGAGTTGGCCAGTTTTTGATGCAACAGCAATAAATTCTCTGCAGCCCAAAAACATTTTCCCCATGGAATGCAGTGTATACACAGAAATAAAATGGAAAAACTGAGATGCTAATCCATAACAACTGTGAGTGGTAAGAAGTACCTGATCATACAGAGAAGCACCAACACCAGCACCATCAGAATGACAGTTGATGCGATTAACAATGGAGTGACCACATCTTCTTGTCCTAAAAGTCATTAGAAAAACAAAACTAAGTTAGGACATAAGGAATGTTTGGAGCACAAAAACATTTTATATTTATAGATACTGAACCTGATTTATTTTATCAGTTATATGTTATATTATGACACCACAAGAAAAACTACCATCACCAGAAACAACTAACCATTCTGCTTTTCAGGAGAGTTATGCACAATTTCAAAGGTCTGTGTGTCAGATCCCACAGAGTTGTTGCTGTGACAGACCAAAGTGACTGGATCTCTCCACTGAGGTTTAATAACAGTGAGGACACTTCTTAGAGTTTTGTCACTCAGAGGCTCACTGATGATGAAGTGGTTGGAGGATGTTTGAGGGAAACTCCACTGTATCAGGGGAATGGGGTTCCCCTCAGTCTCACACACACAGCTTATCTTGACTGAGTCTCCAGAGCAGTTTGAAGAGCTCACGATCTGTGGAGGGACTGTAGATGACAGAATAAATAATAATTAATTTGACCATATAACAGGGGTGTCAAACTCATTTTGGTCCGGGGGCCGTATCCAACCTACTTTGATTCCAAAGGGGCCGGATCAGAAAACTCATGACATATATACCCCAAAAACAGTAATAAATTAAAATATTTGTGCAGAGAAATGCAAATCTATTACAGAAATCTTTTTTAATTGATTAATTCTTTCTTTTACAAAATATTATTATATTTTGAACAACCTGAAACTTTAAGAAAAATGCAATTTCAACACAACATTTTAACATGAACTTGTATGCAAATAGAAATAAGTAAATTTTTCTTGGAAAATCCTGCACTCGGCTCCACTTTTGTCATTTTTGTTATTTTGCTGATGAGAGTGTCATGGTCAACAGTCAAAACGATCGTCCTTTAAGAGCGTTTGGAAAGAAGCAAGTCTTCAGTTGTGCTGCTCTGGTGGGAGGCGGCCACGCACAGACACGCTGGAGACACTGCTATGCTAAGCAACGCAGAAAATTACCAATATTTTAATATAAAATATAATTAAAATATTTTAGTAAAAAATCAGACAAGGGCCAGATTAAAGGTCTTGAAGGGCCGGATCCGGCCCTTGGGCCTTATGTTTGACACCCCTGCCATATATAAAATAAGTTTGAAACATACACTGTACATCCAGCTGTTTTACAACAGAATGATCAGTTCCCAGATGATTTTGAACTTGACAGAAAATAGCAGTAGTAGTATCTCTGGAGGCTTTTATGTTTAAAACAGATGAGTTTCCGATCAGAGTGTGAGTTCCTCCATCAGTTTTATACCAGAGGAAGACACTTGGGTTGGCGTCACTGCTGCAGTTTAACATAATATAACTGTGTTCTGTCACTGGACCAGAGGGGGTGACTGTCATTTTAGTGTTTCCAGGTGGATCTGCAACAATAAAATAAATTAAACACACAAATTATACAACATGTGAACTTTTAAAATAAAAACATATGAAGAAATGCATACAGTGGATGTGTAAATGAGTGACAGTAGAGTTCTCAGTCCCAAGTTCATTCTGAGCCACACAGAAAATAGCAGTAGTATCTCTGGAGGCTTTCATGTTTAAAACAGATGAGTTTCCGATCAGAGTGTGAGTTCCTCCATCAGTTTTATACCAGTGGTAGTGCTGTACAGCTGGGTTGGCATCACTGCTGCAGTTTAATATAATATTACTGTGTTCTGTCACTGGACCAGAGGGACTCACTGTCACTCTGGTGTTTCTTGATGGATCTGTGAAAGATATAAATAGAGAAGGTGTGATATTCTTCCCATTTGTATTTGCTCCATCAATTATGTTCAAACTAAATGTTGATGTTATAAATCCAGAGTCGCAAGAACTTAACAATGTCTATGTTAATCACAATACATTTCATAGAATTATCACTTTTCAAATTTTCTGCTGTTCAAAGATACACATAATCTTCATTTTAACATGAAAAAATGGCATATGTCTTATAAAATGGCTTAAAAATATATATTTAAGACAACTCACATGTAATATCAACTGTGATCTGTGCACTAGAAGACAACACATGTGTGCCATTTTTCTCTGCTGTGGACTGCAGAGCATGTTAAATTTGTATTTGGCTCAGAAGCAGTGAAGTTGAGAGTGGACACTTTGACATAGGTCTTGTCCGGTTGCTCCTGCAGAGTCTCCTGAATGTCCCCCAGGACAGGGCTCCATGTCAGAGTGGGAGGGAGAGACAGACACGGGACAGGAGCAGAGCACTGCACACTCACTGACTGCCCCTCACTCACACTCACAGAGGGCGGAGTCAGGGTAGGGGTGGATGGGATTTCTGAAACACAATCAAAATCAACAAAATACTTTTGCAAATAATAGTAGATATTGTAAAATATATTAGTAGATAGGATTTTATGTGATCAAAGCCATACCTAGGACTTGTATATTCACCCCTGCCTCGTTAAATGTATACTCCAGTAGATTGTTACATTCCACTCTGAGAAAATGTTTTTGATTGTGTTGAGGACCAATGCCATGAAAGGTTGTGGTGCAGTTTTGCTGGGTTAAATCTCCTGTTTCTTGTGTTGGATCCAAAAGTGTACTGCTACTATTATCTATCCATACAGCTTTGCATCCACTGTGGAGATAGGTTTTATATTCCTCCTTTACTTGAAATGAACAGGGTATTGTCACGCATGATCCTTGCAGAGCTTTTATGCTTTGTGGCAGAAACATATAAAATGTATCACACTGGGTACCTGCACACACAGAAGACAAAGATAGTTAAGTGCATTTTTTACATTGCTGGAAAAAAGACAAACAAAACATATAGCCATTAGACAAAAGTATAAAACAAATATTTAGGACAAACTCACATGTGATCTGAGCTGTTGCAACAGCACTTGAAACAGTAGTCCCATCTTCCCTGCTGTAGACTGCTGAACATGATAAGTTGGCTTTTGGGTCAGAAGCAGTGAAGGTGAGAGTGGACACTTTGACATATGTCTTGTCCGGTTGCTCCTGCAGAGTCTCCTGAATGTCCCCCAGGACAGGGCTCCATGTCAGAGTGGGAGGGAGAGACAGACACGGGACAGGAACAGAGCACTGCACACTCACTGACTGCCCCTCACTCACACTCACAGAGGACGGAGTCAGTGTAGGTGCAGGTGGAACTTCTGGAAGAAAAAATAGCAATCAATAATCTCGATTAAACAGTTTTTACTTTTGTTGTCTAATAAAATGTGGGAGAGACCATTCACAACAATCAAATTTTTTTATCTGCATAGTTGTATTTTACATTGACACAGTTCAGTCTGAAGTAAACTTGAAGCCCCTGCTCCTTAGTGATGTTATGCACTGTTGTGGTGCAGTTATTCTTGGTTAAGTCTCCTGTTGTTGGTCTTGTGAATTGTACACTTAGTAAACTGATGGCATTTTGCCACAGAGCTTTGCATTCACTGTTCACACTTGAATTATACGTATCTGATACTGTAAAGGAGCAGGGCATTCTCAAACAGGATCCACGCACAGTCTCCACTTGTTGTGGCACAGAGTTACTAAAGCCAAGACAATGGGAACCTATATAAAAAGGCATAGTTTCAAATGAATTTTACAAATTGCATTTATTAATAATCAAGCTGTTCTTAGCAACCACTCACTGTGCAGCAGGAAGCCCACAAGGAGAACATTTGTCAGAGCAGACATCTGATTTAACAGAAGTAAAATATAATCAACATCTATTCAATGTACAATGCATGTACAGTTAAATGCACATTATTCTATGGTAATGTCAGGTAAGTTCTATCTTGTATCTGATGTTGAAAATGGAGGAATTCAATTTTACCATGTAATGTTGTCTCCACTCTACATTTATTTTGTTACATCTATATAGTAATTGTGTTCAGATTAAATAATATTTTATAATAAAATGTCTGGATACTTACAGTGGTCCAGAACTCTCTCCAAAATGTTTTTTAAGCAAAGCTGGACATTGATATTGGGGAAATTCTGATGGCGTCCCTAGCTTGCCAAATCCAGAGTGATGGCTCGCCGTGTTATTTATACAGAGGGACATCAGTCCAGTCTGGTCACCACACCCTTTGTTGCATCTCGAGTCAGAGCCAAACACGATCCTGCATCCTTAGTTTAGTGCTTCGCTAATTGATTCTACAGAAATCTGTGATGGTGTCAGTCCCCTGTGATATTTTCCCTTTTTTATTTTGCTCCTAAGCAGCCATACACACTTAGACACGCTCATACACCTGTCAATCAAGATTCACTGGTGACCAAACTCACGTCCTCATAAAGTGTTGAAAAAATGTGTATTTTGGATCCCAGGCAATAGGGTGTCGTGTCATAACTTTCAACTTTATTATTAACAATTATTTAGTGCAACCACATTAAGGACAACATAGAGCTCCTTTGTCTAGCAGATTTTTGTCTTTTGCTCCAGTGGATTAAAACCAGACTTAAAGTAAACTTTTAAACATAATGTAACTCAGTGCCACGGCAATGTACTTCATATATTGATCCTGGAATACAGACAGGTCCTTGCAGAACTTTCTCTGACAGAAGATCTGGTCTAGTTGGGTCGCGTATCATCTGGTCATCCATCATTTAGACAAAAAATAAAACTTCAATCATCAAATTTCTTACCAACAGAAGTTTTTAACACTGCCTGTCCACAATCATTAGAATTTGGTAGCAAGTGGCTCTAGTCTATAAATTCCAAGGCTTGGCTCCTGATTTTCATACCAAGGAAGGAGGAAGAAGGTATTTTAAATATATAATTTATTTATGTAAATCTGTCTATCTTGTCCATATCTCTCACAAACCCTTTTAGCACATTGTTAATATTCACATGCATTCATATTCAGGTGTGTGCACATCTTTAGAACAGCTTTCTTCATATGGAAAAGTGAAACTTGGGTGGACCAGCCGAGTGTGGATAACTTACTGGTTTACTTCAGAGTTTCATGTGAAATAAAAATAGTTAATTATTATTAGCTCACAAAATGATTTTTCATTCCTTCACAAGATACTCTATGGGGGAAAGCACAACATTTACTCCGCTTTATAATGCAAACATTATCCTTACAAAGACAGTAGTTACCTTTGCATTGGCTTGTGGTGTAAAAATTATTGTATTAATATTATTATATACAATTTTTTTTATTTTAATCTAATGCATGATCCTTCCAGTAACACTAAATAATGCAATGTGGTTTGAAGGTTAAGGTAAGTGAAATGGAGTCAGTGGCCCAGTTATTTAGATTCCTATAAAGTTAAAATGAACTAGAGATGACAACTGAATAATGAATCGATTGAACTGATAATGAATGATAAGGGTAGGTGTATTTTGGAGTGACATTTGATGAAAAAGCTTAACAGTCATGAAATTATGATATAATGGCCTGGTAAAAAAATAAGCATGTGCCTTTTTCAGAGGGATTTAATCACTGTTAAATTAAAGGCCTGTATCACATTTTCAAGAAGGCTGCTTTTAGCTGCATTAGTTCTGACTTGTCAGAGATGTACTTTGGTGTTCGGCCATGGAGAGATTTGTAAAAAAGCAGAGCTACTTTAAAGTCTATTCTCTGAGCCACAGAAAGCCAGTGCAGAGACCTGAGCACATTACAGGACGTATGTGCTAGTACTTCCTGTAAAGGACCCAAGCAGCAGCACTACAGCTACAATTAGAATATATACACATTTATACCTTTGTACTGTATTTCCTTACCCAACCTCTTGTTCATAGCCTAAATTCATTTTATATTTACTGTATTTTAAAATTTCATATGTAAATCTGTATTTGTGTAATTTGACAACAAAAGTCTTGTTTTTTTAGAATGCATGGGGAACATATATTAACATTTTTATCCTTTATCTTGAAAATATCCATGTTTTTGTGAATGTAAATTGCCAGTTATGCTTCATGGTCAAGAGGAAGAAGCATTATACAACAGTCAGAAGAACAAACAGCTTAAGAGCTCCTTACTTACTTACTTAATAGAAACTTAAGGGCTGATTATTATGCACTCAAAGAAGAGGGCAACTGACTGAAATACTGTTACTTCTTGATAACATGACAATAACAACTGATAACAACAACTGATAATATCAACAACATGATAATATCAACAACTGTTATGTGTGGTTCGTACTAATCTTTGTAGATCTGCTGCCTCCAACAACTCTGTCCAAAGTGTGTTAAATAAACTGATTATATTCCTGTGTGTGCATACAAATGTAGCCAGAATTACAATGCCTTTTTCAACAAACTTTTCTGCCCTAACTGTTGTCACTCTATTGTCTATTTGATTATTATTTGAACAATACAGAAATTTGATGAGTTAAAAATGCAGTAAGGTGTTTCCATTTCACTTGTACATTGTGCACTTGACATTTACAATGAATGTCGGCCTACACTTATTTGTTTTACTAAATACACAAGGCTTATCAGATCATTGCTTCTCAGTTCTCTCAGTCAGTTTGTTTGACCATTTCTTTAGGGAAGTTATGGTTATACATAGTTATGGTTATTAGACATCCACTGAGCTGTGTCTGTCGCTTTACTTGTCTAAACACTTGGTCATTGGATCATCCACAGCTTTGTTAGGTCTCCATGCTGTTCCCGAGTGGGGTCCGCTGGCCTGCCTCCACTGGCATTTACCAAAGTAGCTGTATTGCCCCCACAGATTCTGTGATTGTACAGACCGACAGTTCCGAGATTGACTTCAGCTGAACTGTCATTT
>NW_026571447.1:10459787-10473115 GCF_026225935.1 Boleophthalmus pectinirostris | reverse complement strand
CCAATGATTATTTAGTCACCTATGTGAATAGTCAAACAATTAATTTAATTGTAAATTTAGATTTTCAAAACATTTTTAACCAAATGTACATTGAACTATGATGACTGAAGTTAACTCCTGTACAATCCAAATAATGATTATAAAATAAAATAAGACTAATCGTTTTTTATGATGATCACTATTAATATATTAAATCGTGACGGCCCAAATGATTCTATCCTCTACAGGCCAAATAGTCCAGCATAATAACTGATGTCGTCCGCAACGACGAGGAGCTCAACAAACTGCTGGGAGGCGTCACCATCGCTCAGGGAGGCGTGCTGCCCAACATCCAGGCTGTGCTGCTGCCCAAGAAGACCGAGAAGGCCAAGTAAAGACGCCCCGAGACTCGACTCACAACAACGGCTCTTTTAAGAGCCACAAACTCTCAGAAAAGAGCACACTTCATAATCTTGTCATAATTGATATCCAGTCAGACCTTGGCAGAAAACCTATGGAAACGGATTCAAAATGATGTACACTTTCCTACATTAAAGCAACACAAGGGTTTTCTTGTCATGGGAGACGTTAAAATTCTGTGACACGGAGATTTGTGTATCTGCTCACGGTGTCTTTCAAAACCCAAGGCGAAACCCCCGACACGAAGACAGCGACATCGACATGTCCAGCAGGACGTATGTGCGCGGTACTGGTACTGGCTCCGTTTTTTAATGGGAGAGAATATCAGACTTCGCTGTACAGTGAAACTAACCCACTGCACAGGCTTCTATTTACCGTGTGTACATAAATAGACGGTAAATAGAAGCCTGCTGATCACGGCAAACACCAGGATTCAAAAGTACATTTCAGATATATAAAACACTAACAGAGTCAACTTGATGCTATTCATTCACATTTAGAGGAGACTCAATGCAGATTTACTGTTCTTATCTGCAGAAGACACTCCAGTGACAATGTGTCAGGTGCCAGCAAGGCTAGAACTGAAGTGAAAGAACCTGTGAACAGGAAGAACAATGTTGGATTTTACAACAGTTAGTGTTAGATAAGGACAGTGACCCTAACACTTTCAATTATTATCTATGTGTTCTGCTCTCAGCTCAGTTGAAGCATATCCCGGTGTATCTGTGACACTGTTCTCAGATTGATATTTTGTAGCCATAGAGCTGTACTTTATTAATGAAGTGTAGCCTGAATGATCCTGAGCAGCTCAGCCATGTGAGCTGCCAAACAGGAATGCCACAGATTCTGCTGATTGGGTTCATATTCTATAAAGAATAACCTCAGTAAGAAAGTCTGGACTACAGAAAAATAAACATTCATCTACTTGTTTTAACTCGGTACATGCACTGTAACTGTATGTGAAGCCTCAGATGTTTTGAATGAAACACAATGAACCCAGACACTTAGAGAAAACCTCCAGATCATAAAGAGCTGTCTGAGAGCTGATGGGGTTGCTGATTTCACAGAGGTACCTTCCACTGTCTGTTCTGTTCAGGACTTTGAAGGACAAGACTTGTTTTTGGTCATAAAGTACAATGTTTTCAGAAGGATTTAGCTCCTGTCCATTTATCAACCAGTTTCTGGTGAAGTTGGAACCAGAGGCATCAGAGATTAAAGTCACTGAGGAGCCCTCGATTCTCTCATTGGAGGAGGACTTGACATACATATTTGTGATTCTCTCTGTGGAAGGAAAAACAAAACAAAATCAGAATATCATTAGTTCAAAATTAAACTAGAAGAACTGAAGCATGTTCTGTGTGATTTGATGATTTTGAATGTTTTATAGCGTTTTAAATCTTGAAATGTTGACTTACTCAAAACAGAGATCCTCACTCTCCTGAGTTAATATTATTATATATTTTTTTCTTATTAAAACACACAAAGTGACTTTAAAATATACATTTTGTGAATGTTTCTAATACTACTTCACTGCACTAATGTCATAGTTTTAAACAGTTTTTGCTCTGTTCAAGGTTTATTTAACCCAACTGCAGAGACATTGTTGTATTTTACAGTATGTAGTGTTGTGGAACAGACTGCAAACATTAAAAAAGAACTGAAAAGTTGCTTTGAATCAAGGAGTCTGATTTATTGAAGCAATTGTGCATAAAATCACAGAACTGCCGGTCCCTGACAGAGACTCGTCTGTCCCTAAACTGTCACATAACAATGTAGACAGAGTCTTTACACCCCTCAGGGTACTTTGTTTAACAATAGATATCTGATGTACCATTTATGAACAGCCTAAACCCAGTAAAAGATCACTGATGTGAAGATTTCCAGAACAGTACACACATTCACAACTGTTAGAGTTAAACACAGAGTCTAAAACTCTTAAACAATCACTTATGTGATGCAGAAATGTAAGTAGTAAAAATGACATTAAAGTTACAAGTTTCGATTGTATGGATTGAAATCATTCTCATACACAGTTTCTTCATCATTGTTAGAGTTGTGTGTATTTGAAGTATTCTCGTAGACATGATGTTCATTCTGACCTGGATGTGGAGGTGTAATCTCACTTAAACTTTATTTTGAGAATATTTGATAAACTACAATAATACTTACTGTTATTCCTGAACTTTCTGCCGTTTCTGGAAAAAAATAAATGCAAATCAAACTTAACAGAGTCAGTGTACAGGAGACCTACATCCATATTCTAAATAAGACACTGAAGATATGGTGCTTCTGACTTACTGGTGTTTATACATCTGAAACCCTCCGACTGCAGCTCCAACAACGACCACTAATAAAGCAACAGTTATCCCAGCGATGGCTCCAGCTGAGAGGCCCTCTGGAGGAACTGCTGAATCTAAAGAAACACAGTGAGATCCAGTTAACTAGTGACCACAGCACCACTTAGTGTCCTCTCAGTGTCACTGCAGACTGTGCACATTGTGACTGGTGAATGTTGAATTATTGTGAGCAGCACAGCCATGTGAAGAGTCAAACAGGAAAACTCCACAGATCCAGTGATGATTTGGGTTCATATGATTTAAAGAAAACATATTCTGTAGAATTTACTTTTACTTTATTTTGTCCATGTTCTATCGGTGTTTCCTCAGTGTTCATTTGCTCATAGTTGTATTTTGATTGATCCTGTATGTGTGTGTGTGTGTGTGTGTGTGTGTGTGTGTGTGTGTGTGTGTGTGTGTGTGTGTGTGTGTGTGTGTGTGTAATCATGTGTTGTCCTGCATCTGAGGCTTATGTGCTCAGAACATTTCAGTTTGTTCAGTGGTCACAGGAAAGAATCAAATCTGTTACTTGCTGTGGTCAAAAGTCGTTTTAGATCAATATTGTGATTTACAAAGTACAACATGTAAATGTTTCTGTGTTATAGTGAAATATATGATAAAACATATATTTTCTCTAAAATGTAGCGTGTTTGACCACCAAGAAAGTCTGAACTACAGGAAAATAAACATAAATCCACTTTTTACCCGTTACATTCACTGTGACTGTATGTGAAGCCTCAGATGTTTCCGTTGTGATTTGATTTGAAGCTCGACAGATGTACTCTCCACTGTCTGAAGATCCAGTCATGGTTTTAGTATATTCACATGAGAGAGTGAGAACTGTCCCATCCTTTATCCAGGTGTATTTAGCAGTTGGTACAGAGTCACTCAGGCAGGTTCATATGAGTGTTTTATTCATCTGAATCTCTTTTGGACCTGAGATTTGAACATTTTCGGGTCCATCTGTAAAATAATGTTCTGTTAAAGGAAATGTTTTCCAGTAAATCAGGCATGTCCAAACTATGGCCCGGGGACCAAATGCGGCCCTCAGACTATTTTTTTCTTGGCCCTCAGGCTTTCAGGTGAATTGGCCCAAATTACCTTGCGTCAATTAAAAAAATAATTTTTTTACTGCAAGTTTTTTTGAAAATCTACCTTGTTATGATAATATTTAATATTTAGGATCTTTTATTTTGTATTTTAAGGATCTTAGCATGATTAAAGACTGATGGCTCATTCTAATGTGTTAAACATGCACACATTTCAATTATTTCCTGTACTGAGCACCAGTCTACTGCCCTCGATCGGCCCTCTGCTTCGTCTGTGTTTAGATATGTGGTCCTTGATGAAAAAAGTTTGGACACCCCTGCAGTAAATGAATGAAACATAATGAACCCAGACTCTTAGAGAAAACCTCCAGATCATAAAGAGCTGTCTGAGAGCTGATGGGGTTGCTGATTTCACAGAGGTACCTTCCACTGTCTTTTCTGTTCAGGACTTTGAAGGACAAGACTCGTTTTTGGTCATAAAAAACAATGTTTTCAGAAGGATTTAGCTCCTGTCCATTTATCAACCAGTTTCTGGTGAAGATGGAACCAGAGGCATCACAGATTAAGTTCACTGAGGAGCCCTCGATCGGCTCATTGGAGGATGGCACAACAGAAACTTTTGTGATTCTCCCTGTGAAAATTAAGAAAAAATCTGCAAACAAATGTTATCAATAAAAGACAAAATTTACAAGCTGTGAATGTTTTGTCCACTGTGGTGTCATGTAAAAGTAGATGAAGGACAGGTGTATGACACTGGAATAGTTCTTACTCAGCACAGAGATCCTCACAGGCTGAGACGTTGTATATTTGAGAGTTTTGCTGTTGAAAGCCTGACAGCTGTAGTCTCCACTATGAATCGTCTGCATGTTCTTCACTTGTATCTGTGCTCCAGTAAAAGACAACAACTCTCCATTGAAAAGCCATTTAAAGTGAGCTGCAGGTCTGGAGTCAGCTGAGCAGGACAGAGACACGTCTGAACCTTCCTCATAATAATCAAGTAAAGGAGAGCTCCTCAAAATGACATCATCAGGTCCATCTGAAAATATCAAATATAAATACACAGTTTAGAGTTGGACATGGGATTGTTTGTGCGTCTGAACTGTAGACATGCTTTACTCACAGCTGATGGAGACTTCTGCTGGGGCACTGGTGCTGCTACTGAAAGGATCAGACACTTTACATGTGAATGGTCCGTGGTCATAGCGCCACACAGTGGCTATAGTGAGAGTTGCTCCTCCATCAGTGAGGTGCACTCTGTCACTGAGTGTAACTTCAGAAGTGCCATTGAACCAGAGGAAAGTTGTCAGGTTGATCCCATCAGCAGAACAGGAGAGAGTCACAGAACTGTTGAACTCCACTAAGTCTGAGCTGCTCACTGTGATGCTCACATTAGACACTGGCTCTGAGGGAGGGGGACAGCACATGTTAGTCTACATATGAAAATAAAGCGTGGCTGGTGTTACAGACTGTTCACTAACAGTAAAAAAACACTTTGTTTAACTGATAACAGATGGAATGCCAAAAGGGTGCCTTTGTCCCTCAAGGAAAATAGACTCAAAAATTCTAACAAGCTTCTGCCAATATTAGTTTTGAATTCATGTGCTCATTAAATAAATAGTGAATAATAATGTGTGGCAGGTTGGGGTATATGCCACTTTTCCTCGCAGGCACACCTACAGTTGTGGATAAAATTGTTGGTACCCCTCTGACAATGAAAGAAAAATCAGCAATAATCACGGAAATAACTTGAAACCTTGAGAAAAAGCAATAATAAATATAAAATTTACTGAAAATTATCCAACAAAAAATCAAACATTTCTTTTCACCTGTGATTCAACAGAATTTTTAGAAAAAAACAAAATGATTTCTGTAACTGTCGATGAGACTTCTGCTCTGTTCAACTAGTATTTTGACCCATTTCTTGTGAGCAAATTGTTGTAGTTGCCTGAGGTTTGAAAGATGCCTTCTCCAGACACCATGTTTCAGCTCATTTCACAGATGTTCAGGAGATCTGGGCTCACAGAAGAACACTCCAGAACAGTCCAGTGTTCTGTTCTTAGTCATTCTTGTGTGTTTTTAGCTGTGTGTGTTTGGGGTCATTATCCTGTTGGAAGTCCCATGACCTACGACTGAGACTGAGCTTTCTGACACTAGGCAACACATTTTGTTCCAGAATACCTTGATAGTTTAGAGATTTCATTGTACCTTGCACAGATTCAAAACACCCTGTGCCAGATGCAGCAAAACAGCCCCAGAACAAAACCAAGCCTCCTCCGTGTTTCACAGTAGGGACAGTGTTCTTTTCTTAGTCTGCTTCATTTTTGAGCTTCACTTTTGTCTCATCTGTGCAAAAAAACATTCTTCCAGAAACTTTGTGGCTTGTCAATATGTCAATATGTGGTGGATGGTGCGATCTGACACTGATGTACCTCGCCCTTCGAGTTCACATTTAATTTGTTTGGAGGCTGTTCTGGGCTCTTTGGTTCCATTCGTATGATCCATCTCTTCAATTTGTCATCAATTTTCCTCTTGCGGCCACGTCCAGGGAGGTTGGCTTCAGTCCTGTGGACCTTAAACTTGTGAAGAACGTGTGTAACTGTAATCACAGGAACATCAAACTGCTTGGAGATGATGTTATTGACTTTATCTTTAACCTGCTTGTCTATTATTTTCTTTCTAGTCTCCTGACACAGTTCTCTTCTTCTCTTTCTCTGGTCCATGTTCAGTATTGTGTCCATCATGTCTCCAAACAGCACAATGACACATGTCGCCCTTTAAACAGACAGACTGACCGAGAACAAGTTTGAAGACACCTGTGATGTAGATTAGAGACACACCGAAGTTTAACATGTCTCTATTGTCCAATTATTTACAGTCTTTTCTAGAGGTACCTTCATTTTGTCCACGCCAGTTTCATTAGTTTTTTTTTTGTTTTTTTTTTTGTAAATAATTCTGTTGAACAACAGTTCAAAAACACTGTCTGATTTTCATTGGTTATTTGTCAGGAAATTATTTCTTATTATTATTATTATTATTATTATTATTATTATTATTATTATTATTATTATTTTATTGCTTTTCTCAGTTTCACATGAGGTCAAAGCACCAGACCGTGGTCCTCACAGAGGCTACTCTAGGCATCAAGTGCAGTAGGAAAGTGTCAATTGTGGTGTTGCAGACAGCGTGGGTGAGTTTAGTTTTCGATTGTCTAGGGGACGGGGGGTGGCTCTCATTGTTGTGTCGGCCTACGGGCTGTTGGTCACTGATGAAACCGGCCACAGCTGTGAACATATGAACTTTGGTTCAAATGACACACTCTATTTTATGTTGGTGAACTTTGTGTTGGAGAACCATGGGTGATGGCCTTTGGCTGTTAGCATATTTTCACATGTCAGAATAAAAATATAGATATTTAAATAAATGAATCATACATTTACTCAGTGTATGTGTCATATCAGTCCCACAGACCCATGTTTGTCTTTTCTATTTTTCCTGTCATCATAGACAGGTGGAATTATTAATAATGCCTCATCTGGTCACAAATGCAACATTTATAATTACCGTGAACGTTCAGTGTAGAGGTCCCAACTTGCGCCATACCTCCTGCTGGTATAATGTTAACACTGTACTCTCCAGTGTCATTATCAGCCAGGTTCCTGAGCTGCAGAGATCCAGTAGAGATGAACAGAGTGATCCTGTCTTCATACTCTGGAGCAGTGAAGTTACCACTAGAACTTGAAGTGATGATATTTGTAGTGCCAAAATGCCATGTTACTGATACAAGTGGAGTTTGTGCTGGAGTCAGTGAAGTGGTGAATGTGACTGTGCCTCCCTCAGCTGCATCCACAGAGTCAGGCAACACACCAGCTCCACAAGCCAAACCTGGAGGAGAATCACATATAAAAGAATCATTTAAAAAAGGATTCTTCACATAACTTTTACATGAAATAGTATTAGAAAAGTCCTTACCAAACGTAACATGAAAAATAATCACTTGGACACTCATGTCTTGTGTTGTTTTGAGCAGATAAGATACATAGAAGGAAGTGCTGCAGTGGTTTGTTGCCTGTATCATCTGCTTTGATTAATTATTATCCACAGGACCAAATTTCATATCAAGATGTTCTTTTGCATGTTTTGTCCTTTCTGTTGTTAAGAGTAACTGTCCACTGTACATTATAAACACAAGACCCTCATGTACATCTCATCTTTTAGTCTCTGGCTTCACTTTAATGGCAAAATTGACTCTTGTGAGATTTAAGACATGTTATAATGTTGTTACAGTATCATAAACATAATTGGACTTGTTTTATTTCGTTCATTGATTATTAATCTGTCTACATTTAAAAACAAAAACAAAACAAAAAAAAACTCTAATTGCTCAGTTCCATCTTTTGATTTAGTGTTAGTTTTCAAATTAACAGTTTCTTTCACCTTTTTTTTATTTAGTAGAAGAACTAAATATGCAGGGTGTGTGTGTTAAACATGTGTGAATGAAACTCCACAACTGATGTGGAAACAACATAAGAACATAGATCAGCTAAATTACTTTTCAAATTTCTTAAAATTCCAAGAAAATATTATCATTTTAATCATATGCATTAACTACACTACTAACAAAAAAAAGAACATGTTTATGTTAGAATGAATATATCATTTTTATTCATTTTAATTCTTAATGAATTAAAACAAATTTTATCACATATTATGGGGTTTTCATAGACATTTTGTTTGCCTTCCTTGTTGTAAAAGTTTCTTATTCTTGAAGAGTTTGGTTGTGTTTGTCTGCTGGACCTGTGGAGCAATGGGAAATTAAAACACTGTAAATGAATGCTCTTCTTTCTAACTCTGAATTATGTGTTTCTTTTTCCTACCGGTGCTAAAATGGAAATACAATAGTCCATCCATCCATTTTCTTCTGCTTATCTGGAGATGAGTCACGGGGGCAACAGTCTAAGCAGGGACTCCCAGACTTCCTTCACAAATACTTGAACTTCTCCACCAGGGACCCTTCACCCACCCGGAGAGGGCAAGCCACCTTTTTCCGGTTGAGAACCATGGCCTCGGATTTGAAAGAGCTGATCTTCATCCCAGCTGCTTCACACTCGGCTGCAAATCTCCCCAGTGCACATTGCAGGTCCTGGTCTGATGAAGCAACAGGACAACATCATCTGCAAACAGCAAAGATGAGATCCTGTGGTCCCCAAACTGGACCCCCTCCGGCCCCTGACTGTGCCTAGACATTCTGTGCATAAATACAATGTATAGAACCGGTGACAAAGGGCAGCTCTGGTGGAGTCCAACATGCAACCGGGAACAGGTCTGACTTACTGCCGCCAATGAACACAGCTCCTGCTCCGGTCATACAGGGACCAGACAACCCTTAGCCCTTAGGAAATACAATAGTGTCAGTCATTTTTCCTTGAAGATGTAAATGAATGTGTTCATGACTTACTGATGCTTACAAGTAAAGATTCATCTGACCACAGCTGCCACAGAAAACTACACATGTGATAGTTACTCCAGCAATGGCCCCAGCCTTTGGTCCTTTAATGAACGAATGGAAACATCAAACTTATGAAAATACAAAAATACTTGTAGCAAATATATCAAATGGCAAAAAGATCTGATTTAAAAATATGCATATGGTAGTGAGGGGATGATGATACTTCAAGGAGTGTATTGACACGTTACACAAACTGTGTTGACACTCTATTGACACTGTGATGGTCACTCAATAGTGACCTCTGCAGTAGTTCTAAAATCACTGCAGGTAAACAAAATGGAAATAAGATGGAAAAGCTTTCATGCTGCAAACCCAACATCAGCCTGTGAAATAATATTACATTTTTATTTAATTGCTAGTCTTTTACTCAAAATATAATCTCATTGTTGTATAAATCAATTTGCTTCATTTGTTTGCTGAGTTAAGTTGTTGATGAGAAGAGTTTAAAATTTGCTTAATTATTTGCTTGTGTAAATGCTAAAATGAGTTGGTTTGTAAAATATAGCAAATTTGTCAGTAAAAAATTTAGAGTTAAAATGTTTAACTTCTATATGGGATTTTGTTAATTTAAGTGTTCAATCATATGAAATAACACACTCAAAATGGATTCATTCATACATTTTTATTGAGGAAGAAAAGTTTTTGGAATGTCTTTGCTCCAAGGAGATTTCTCCTTTTAGACACCAGTTCCACTGCCTTAGAAAAAAAACTCTTTCACAGGGAACAGATGAAGATGGTGTGCTTAAAAATGTAAGTGTGAGTTGATAAAGGTGTGGATATGTTTTCTGGTTATTTTTCCAATATTCTAACGGGTCTTGTGTTCTGGGTGTGTTGCTTCAGTCAGGTAGTGTTGGACTTCAACTATGGAATTGGCTGTAGTATTTGAGGTCATCTTGTTCTCCTCAACCTCCATATCTAGAGGTTTCCAGAGATAATTCTTTGCCATGTGATAATAAACTAACGACTAACAAAGTGCCACAGAAATATACATATAAACACAAAAACATGTGTTTCCATACGTGAACTGGGTTCTGATCCATGTGAAGAGCGAGGCTCTTCTGCTGGGTCAGGCTCATGGCTCCTCATTTCAGCAGCACACTCCAACTTCAGTCTCTTGACAGCTTCAGTTGCTTTTAGTGGACTAAAGAAGCCAAATGTTTTAAACCTGGGGTCCAACAGTGTTGCCAGTGTCATCACACTGAGTGATTCCATGTTGCAGATAGACTCAGTCAGCCGCTTTCTCAGATTTTCAGTCAGCTCATGAGCAACTGTTTTTGTCACTGTTGAGGCTTGACGTTGAAGCTCAGTGTGAATCATTATCATCAATGAAATAACCTTTGACCTCGAGACTCTTTTTTCCTCAGAGAGTTCTCTTGTGGCTTGGTTAAAAGGAGCGAGCACCCTGAGCATCTCTTCAGTGATTTCAAATTCTTCAGGAATCAGTGGAGTGATATCAGTTTTTGAGACAGACAGACTGTCTCCTTCTGCTCAGTCATTCTTTCCAACATGTGGTAGGTGCTGTTCCATCGTGTCAGCACTTCATTTATTAATTTATGGAATGATGTTCCCAGCTGTTGCTGCATTTGAGTGAGCTTTTCTTTGGCCATCATGCTTGATAGAAATTATGTCACAATTTGCAGTGTTTTGTTGTGTATTTCTGTTAGTGTTGTGATTTGATCACATGATTTTTTTACAATTAAATTCATGGAATGGGCAATACAAATGGTTTGCCGTATTTGCAGCATTTGAAATCATGTTTGCTGCTGCATCAGTGACAAGACACCTGATGTTGTCCGCTATGCCCCACTCCTCCATGAGGCTCCTTTTAACTGTGGCCATGTTTTCTGCAGTGTGTTTCTGAGGAAAATGCTCCACTCCCAAGACTGATGAACGGAGTTCATGGCTTTCTTTGTCCACATAGTGGCAAATAACAACAAGATATGCCTCCATATTAATGGACGTCCACTTATCAGCTGTTAAACAGGAACGGCGCTCTGCAGGTCCTTTTTTTGTTTTCTTCTTTTCCTCATATTTCTGGCTCATCAAGTCTTTGATGGTCTAAAAATAAACATACAAATAGTGTAATACCTTATGAATACATACAGTATTAATTCAAACATACCTTCCTGCTTGGTACAACATATGAGGGTTGCAATAAGCTTCATAAGCTCTCTGAATCCCTCATTTTCAGCCATGGTGAGTGGCTGACAGTCTTTGATGATCATGTTGACAACACCCTCATCCACTGGTTACTTGTTAGGAACTGCAAGCCAAAAGGAAATAGTTTGTTTAAAGCTTGTTGAAGGACTGTAATTTTTACAAACAATATTACAGAGTCACACAAAGCCTTTTGTGTGTAATAAACTATTTTTGAAATTTCTTTTTATTTATTTTTTTTGTGAGAATTTCAGTATACCTGAGGCACTCACGGGAGGATCTGCCAATTCTTCATTGCCATGAGCTCCATAATGCCTCAGCATTGATGAAGTGCTCTTATTGACGTAAGATAACTCTGTGGAGCAGAGCAACACTTCACCTACAATAAAATAAAAAAAAGTAAATATATCTGAAAACAATTCTTACCTCTTACCAGAAAAGAACAGAAACATATTTAATTAAAAAAAAATAATAATAAAAATAAAAATAAAAAACTAACAGTAAACAATGCCCAAAGAAGAAAAAGATTTACACCTTATTTTTTAAATAATTAAAAGATCAAAATGATTCCAGACTGGGGAAAACGTCTTGAAACAATCCATGAAGTCAGACGTGGAAACAAAGCAAAAATCCAACAAACACAACAACAGCAAACACAGTTTGGTCTCCATCTAACAAACCTTATAAACACAATTTGACATGGCACATCCAAACGACACACGTCCTGTATCGGTCACATGATTTTTTTTCTTAAAGTGATACATGCACCAATACAGGGTTTCACTCTTGAGCACACGACACAGTGCTGACGCACCAGTGTTGTTCATCCCATCACTAGCACATGGGCCCATGTTGTACATTTTACTGGATGGGGAAATATTATCTTCATCACATTAATGAATTTATCTTATTAAAAGTTACCAGCCAAGTGTTAAAACAGACTCGACTTTTGATTCAGTGTAAACATTTACCTGATGCAAACACTGTATGTGTTGCTTCAGATGTTTTCATGGTGAAGTCATTAGTGGGTGAACAGACGTACTCTCCACTCTCTCAGACTTCTCACATGATAATTATGTATTTGTGACGTAGGTTGACCGTGAGCGGATTGGGGTTCAGTGAGTACGGTAAAAAAAAATCCAGACATAGATGTGAAGCAGTGGTCCACAGTTTTTGTTTTCAATCATTACAAAAAGTGCAGAGTGCAAAATGGAGGCAGGCAGGAGTTTCCTCTCCAGCAGCAGAACACAGACTTATGTTTTGAGGCGCCTTTTATCCTGGTCTGCCTGATTGGCTAAAACTACTACAGCTAAAACAGGGATGGTAAAATTATCATAGCTTTAAATCTTGATCTAAACCTCCATAAAATATATCCAAATCCAAATAACTATTAAAACCACCAACTATATACATAAAAACCGTAAAACCTCTGGAAGGGCCAGAGCAGGCTCTATCTCCTGAGGAGACTCAGGTCTTTTGGAGTGTGTGTGTACTGTGCCTCGGGATTAAAAAGTGGTAAAAGGAAGGACAATAAATGTTTAAAACCAACTGTGTGCAATTTTTTTTGTATGTTGAAAGTGCTGTGTGCAATCAAAGTGCAGTGTTTAAAGTGTCTTAGTGAAGGGTGAAGGTGCTTAATGTACTCATGGGTAACAAACCACCAGCCTGTTTGTTACAGTATTCAAACAAACTAGCTACAGTTGTTCCAGTCTTAATCCAGATGTAGTTGGCTGCAGGTAAAGATTCTCCCAAGCAGCTCAACGTGAGAGTTGTTTCTACTTGAACCTCTTTTGGACTTGAGATTTGAAGATTTTCTGGTTAATCTGGAACACAAAAACAGGAAGTGCAATAATCAGAACAGAAGTATCTAATGTAAATGAA
>NW_026571447.1:10423411-10458502 GCF_026225935.1 Boleophthalmus pectinirostris | reverse complement strand
TAATGTTTTGTGTATTTGTTGGAGTTTCACTTACCATATACATTCAGTGTAGTGCGTCCAGTGAGTGCTGCACCTCCCACTGGAACCACAGTCACACTGTACTCTCCAGTGTCACTAAGAGCCACGTTCCTGAGCTCCAGAGATCCAGTAGAGATGAACAGAGTGATCCTGCCTTCATACTCTGGAGCAGTGAAGTTACCAGCAGAACTTGAAGTGATGATATTGGTAGAGCCAAACGACCATCCTGTTGTTTGTGTTGGAGCCAGTGAAGTGGTGAACATGACTGTGCCTCCCACAGCTGCATTCACAGAGTCAGACAACACACCAACTCCACAGGCCAAACCTGGAGATTACACACACATATGAAATAACTCACTAATAATTCAATCAAACTGAATATTTAAATATAGTTTTAAACAGTTCTTACCACAAATAGCACAAAGAATAAAAACTTGGAGATTCATATCTTTTGTAGTTTCAGCTTCACCAGTTTCATCAGGACACAGTGATAATATGAAGTATTTAGTAGGAAGTGTTGTGTTTGTCATTCATCTGTATCATATACTTTAATTATTACACATTAGTAGATTCAATATCAACATTCTGCTCTTTGTACCTTCGAGCTGTACTTTATTCACAGAGCTTCACTAAGTCTGACATGTGTAATCAGCCACTACACTGTTTAATAAAAGATTTATTTATTTATATTTTTTTTACATTTTTAAAATAAGTTTATAAATATTTACTTAGTTTTAGTTAGTTTTACATTCACTGTTAATGGACTGGAAGTGACAGTGACAGAGATGGGTCAGTGCTAAACAACATCCCAAACACCAGTATAAAGAAATACTCAATGAATGAATATGAACAGCAAAACTACTTCACTGCACTGATGTCATAGTTTTAAACAGTTTTTGCTCTGTTGTTCAAGGTTTATTTAACCCAACTGCAGAGACATTGTTGTATTTTACAGTATGTAGTGTTGTGGAACAGACTGCAAACATTAAAAAAGAACTGAAAAGTTGCTTTGAATCAAGGAGTCTGATTTATTGAAGCAATTGTGCATAAAATCACAGAACTGACAGAGACTCGTCTGTCCCTAAACCGTCACATAACAATGTAGACAGAGTCTTTACACCCCTCAGGGTACTTTGTTTAACAATAGATATCTGATGTACCATTTATGAACAGCCTAAACCCAGTAAAAGATCAATGATGTGAAGATTTCCAGAACAGTACACACATTCACAACTGTTAGAGTTAAACACAGAGTCTAAAACTCTTAAACAATCATTTATGTGATGCAGAAATTTAAGTAAAAATGAAATTAAAGTTACAAGTTTCGATTGTATGGATTGAAATCATTCTCATACACAGTTTCTTCATCATTGTTAGAGTTGTGTGTATTTGAAGTATTCTCGTAAACATGCTGCTCATTCTGACCTGGATGTGGAGGTTTAATCTCACTTAAACTTTATTTTGATAATATTTGATAAAACACAATAATACTTACTGTTATTCCTGAACTTTCTGCCGTTTCTGGAAAAAAATAAATGCAAATCAAACATAACAGAGTCAGTGTACAGGAGACCTACATCCATATTCTAAATAAGACACTGAAGATATGGTGCTTCTGACTTACTGGTGTTTATACATCTGAAACCCTCCGACTGCAGCTCCAACAACGACCACTAATAAAGCAACAGTTATCCCAGCGATGGCTCCAGCTGAGAGGTCCTCTGGAGGAACTGCTGAATCTAAAGAAACACAGTGAGATCCAGTTAACTAGTGACCACAGCACCACTTAGTGTCCTCTCAGTGTCACTGCAGACTGTGCACATTGTGACTGGTGAATGTTGAATTATTGTGAGCAGCACAGCCATGTGAAGAGTCAAACAGGAAAACTCCACAGATCCAGTGATGATTTGGGTTCATATGATTTAAAGAAAACATATTCTGTAGAATTTACTTTTACTTTATTTTGTCCATGTTCTATCGGTGTTTCCTCAGTGTTCATTTGCTCATAGTTGTGTTTTGATTGATCCTGTATTTGTGTGTGTGTGTGTGTGTGTGTGTGTGTGTGTGTGTAATCCTGTGTTGTCCTGCATCTGAGGCTTATGTGCTCAGAACATTTCAGTTTGTTCAGTGGTCTGCAGAAAAGTCACGTTGCCACTTTTAAACAGGAAAGAATCAAATCTGTTACTTGCTGTGGTCAAAAGTCATTTTAGATCAATATTGTGATTTACAAAGTACAACATGTAAATGTTTCTGTGTTATAGTGAAATATATGATAAAACATATATTTTCTCTAAAATTTTAGCCTGATTGACCACCAAGAAAGTCTGAACTACAGGAAAATAAACATAAATCCACTTTTTACCCGTTACATTCACTGTAACTGTATGTGAAGCCTCAGATGTTTCATTTGTGATTTGATTTGAAGCTCGACAGATGTACTCTCCACTGTCTGAAGATCCAGTCATGGTTTTAGTATATTCACATGAGAGAGTGAGAACTGTCCCATCCTTTATCCAGGTGTATTTAGCAGTTGGTACAGAGTCACTCAGGCAGGTTAATATGAGTGTTTTATTCATCTGAATCTCTTTTGGACCTGAGATTTGAACATTTTCGGGTCCATCTGTAAAATAATGTTCTGTTAAAGGAAATGTTTTCCAGTAAATCAGGCATGTCCAAACTATGGCCCGGGGACCAAATGCGGCCCTCAGACTATTTTTCTTGGCCCTCAGGCTTCCAGGTGAATTGGCCCAAATTACCTTGCGTCAATTAAAAAAATATTTTTTTACTGCAAGTTTTTTTGAAAATCTACCTTGATATGATAATATTTAATATTTAGGATCTTTTATTTTATATTTTAAGGATCTTAGCATGATTAAAGACTGATGGCTCATTCTAACGTGTTAAACATGCACACATTTCAATTATTTCCTGTACTGAGCACCAGTCTACTGCCCTCGATCGGCCCTCTGCTTCGTCTGTGTTTAGATATGTGGCCCTTGATGAAAAAAGTTTGGACACCCCTGCAGTAAATGAATGAAACATAATGAACCCAGACACTTACAGAAAACCTCCAGAGCATAAAGAGCTGTCTGAGAGCTGATGGGGTTGATGATTTCACAGAGGTACCTTCCACTGTCTGTTCTGAGCCAGTGAAGTGGTGAATGTGACTGTGTCTCCCTCAGCTGCATCCACAAAGTCAGGCAACACACCAGCTCCACAAGCCAAACCTGCAGAGAGAGAGAACTGGTAATGAATAAATCCATAACAGATGTAGTGTAATTTAGAAAAGCTTAATTTAGTAGCATAAGTAGTTTAACAGTTCTTACCAAATGTCGTACAAAGAATAATCACTTTGAAATACATAACTTGTGTAGATTGTGCCTTCACCTGTACACAGCAGTATAATGTGGCATCAGGAAGGACCGTTGTGTTTTAACATTTGCTAACACTTCCTTGATTAATCATTTCCACTGCTACATTGTGCCGCGGTTTAAATGTGGGAGGCAGCTTCTCTCTCAATCGTTTTTGTGTGTACACTGAGTGTGTTGTGTGTATAGTGTGTGTACACTGAGTGTGTTGTGTGTATAGTGTGTGTACAGTGAGTGTGTTGTGTGCACACTGAGTGTGTGTTTGTGTGTACACTGAGTGTGTTGTGTGTATAGTGTGTGTACAGTGAGTGTGTTGTGTGTTTAGTGTGTGTACAGTGAGTGTGTTGTGTGTGTATAGTGTGTGTACAGTGTGAGTGTGTTGTGTGTACAGTGAGTGTGTTGTGTGTACAGTGAGTGTGTTGTGTGTACAGTGTGTGTACAGTGAGTGTGTTGTGTGTTTAGTGTGTGTACAGTGAGTGTGTTGTGTGTACAGTGAGTGTGTTGTGTGTTTAGTGTGTGTACAGTGAGTGTGTTGTGTGTACAGTGTGTGTACAGTGAGTGTGTTTGTGTGTAGTGAGTGTGTACAGTGAGTGTGTTGTGTGTATGTGTGAGTGTGTACAGTGAGTGTGTTGTGTGTTAGTGTGTGTACAGTGAGTGTGTTGTGTGTATAGTGAGTGAGTTGTGTGTACAGTGAGTGTGTTGTGTGTACAGTGAGTGTGTTGTGTGTTTGTGTGTGTACAGTGAGTGTTTGTGTGTATAGTGAGTGAGTTGTGTGTATAGTGAGTGTGTTGTGTGTTAGTGAGTGTGTTGTGTGTACAGTGAGTGTGTGTGAGTGTGTGTACAGTGAGTGTGTTGTGTGTATAGTGTGTGTACAGTGAGTGTGTTGTGTGTACAGTGAGTGTGTTGTGTGTACAGTGAGTGTGTTGTGTGTATAGTGAGTGAGTTGTGTGTACAGTGAGTGTGTTGTGTGTTTAGTGTGTGTACAGTGAGTGTGTTGTGTGTATAGTGAGTGTGTTGTGTGTACAGTGAGTGTGTTGTGTGTATAGTGAGTGTGTTGTGTGTATAGTGAGTGAGTTGTGTGTATAGTGTGTGTACAGTGAGTGAGTTGTGTGTACAGTGAGTGTGTTGTGTGTACAGTGAGTGTGTTGTGTGTTTAGTGTGTGTACAGTGAGTGTGTTGTGTGTTGTGTGTACAGTGAGTGAGTTGTGTGTACAGTGAGTGTGTTGTGTGTACAGTGAGTGTGTTGTGTGTACAGTGAGTGTGTTGTGTGTTTAGTGTGTGTACAGTGAGTGTGTTGTGTGTACAGTGAGTGTGTTGTGTGTGTACAGTGAGTGTGTTGTGTGTTTAGTGTGTGTACAGTGAGTGTGTTGTGTGTATAGTGTGTGTGTGTGTGTAGTGAGTGTGTTGTGTGTATAGTGAGTGTGTAGTGAGTGTGTTGTGTGTACAGTGAGTGTGTTGTGTGTACAGTGAGTGTGTGTGTGTATAGTGAGTGTGTTGTGTGTTAGTGTGTGTAGTGAGTGTGTTGTGTGTATAGTGAGTGTGTTGTGTGTATAGTGAGTGTGTTATGTGTATAGTGTGTGTACAGTGAGTGTGTTGTGTGTATAGTGTGTGTACAGTGAGTGTGTTGTGTGTATAGTGTGTGTACAGTGAGTGTGTGTTGTGTGTACAGTGAGTGTGTGTGTGTTGTGTGTACAGTGAGTGTGTTGTGTGTACAGTGAGTGTGTTGTGTGTATAGTGAGTGTGTGTTGTGTGTATAGTGAGTGTGTTGTGTGTACAGTGAGTGTGTTGTGTGTATAGTGAGTGTGTTGTGTGTTTAGTGTGTGTACAGTGAGTGTGTTGTGTGTGTGTACAGTGAGTGTGTTGTGTGTGTGTGTGTAGTGTGTGTACAGTGAGTGTGTTGTGTGTGTGTTTGTGTGTGTATAGTGAGTGTGTTGTGTGTACAGTGAGTGTGTTGTGTGTATAGTGAGTGTGTTGTGTGTTTAGTGTGTGTGTACAGTGAGTGTGTTGTGTGTATAGTGAGTGTGTTGTGTGTTTAGTGTGTGTGTACAGTGAGTGTGTTGTGTGTTTAGTGTGTGTACAGTGAGTGTGTTGTGTGTATAGTGAGTGTGTTGTGTGTACAGTGTGTGTACAGTGAGTGTGTTGTGTGTACAGTGAGTGTGTTGTGTGTATAGTGTGTGTACAGTGAGTGTGTTGTGTGTATAGTGTGTGTACAGTGAGTGTGTTGTGTGTACAGTGAGTGTGTGTGTGTGTGTACTGTGTGTAGTGAGTGAGTGTGTGTGTGTGAGTGTGTGTGTTAGTGTGTGTACAGTGAGTGTGTGTGTGTTCATTTCAGCACATGTATTTGAAGCATTAGGAGGTTTAAACTTTATTCTGAGATGTAATTATAGCATCGATAGGCTTCCAATGAAACTTTCTAACTTTCACAAACAGTTACTGTTATGTTGGTCTATAGTGTATAAGCACGACTTCTCACCACATGAGTAATACATCTGGAATAACAAGGATTAATGCTTTAAGCACAAAAAAAAAAAAAATAAATAAAATAAGGGGGTTGACCAGGGTATCGTCTTTGTACGCCAACTGTTTAACAACGAAGGCATCGCTTATTCTCATAGTGAATGGGTCCCAAAAGGAGGACAACCCTATACAGGAATATCTTGGGGCTGCCCGGGGCTCGAACCTGCGACCTCGGCATTGAGGCGAGGGCTGAAGCCAAAAATGTATTTGAAAGCCAAAAGTAGTGGACACTCAGGGTGATCAGGCCCGGGACGATGTGCAGGTCTGACCTCTGGTGAGAGCCCGAAACCGTACGGATCCGGCTCCATGCCACAGTGTGGCCACACTGCGACTCTCAAGTGTCAACTCTCACCAGTGTACACAACCCACCATATCTCTGTGTCCACGGAAAAGGAAAGAATCACGACGTCTATTTAAACCCCTGCTACTGTCCTTCTGATTGAGTCATGATGCTAACCAAAATATTCCTGAGAGACCATTTAGATGCTAGAGAGGCCTTCAACCTATTTTACTAAAAAAAAGGTGTTGGCGTTTCTGTTTTGGACTCTAAGCATAACTATTGTGCAATTTAGACAAGTTTTGGCCCTGTTAACACCGTGGTTGCTATAGGTAACAGTTATGGAATATTGGACTGAAGAATGTTTTACAACATGTAATACAACATGTCACATAGGACGCCACAGACCAAACCAAAACACTTTTAAAATGACGATAACATTGTAGTCCTCGTTGTTTGGGGACTAATAGGCCTATGCACGTTTAATGTTTTTTTTTTTCTTTTGAGTCATTAATGTAATTATTTACAGCGTAGTCGAGTATTCTGTACATATATTTAGGCCTAACAGTAGACTATAGCCTAAATGGAACTGTGCACATTTACTCACACGAGCATCACATGTCACCAAGGTCTCATCATTTAACCAACTTTGAAAGAGTCTAACACATGTGTCCAAACACAATCAAATCAAACATTTGCCTGTGCCACGGTAGAGCGCGCAAGGCTTTACCCACATAGATCCAAAACGAGCCATAGCCTTGCTCAGGCAGCATGTTTTATTTTTCCTTATTTATTTATTTATTTGTAATGAGACAGCACATATTAATGAACATTAAAAATGTAAATATGTAAAGATTATAGCAGTGTGGCTCATTTCCATCTTCAGTCCCTCGACAGGTTGATGTCAAATCATCTACAGGACAAAGAAAAGTACAGTAACAATCACACCAAAGTACACAACACCAACACACTCACTGTACACACAACACACTCACTGTACACACAACACACTCACTGACACACACAACACACTCACTGTACACACAACACACTCACTGTACACACAACACACTCACTGTACACACAACACACTCACTGTACACACAACACACTCACTGTACACACAACACACTCACTGTACACACAACACACTCACTGTACACACAACACACTCACTGTACACACAACACACTCACTGTACACACAACACACTCACTGTACACACAACACACTCACTATACACACAACACACTCACTGTACACACAACACACTCACTGTACACACAACACACTCACTATACACAGAATTAATTTCAAACAGTTCATTTGAGGTTCAAAGTCAAGAGTTTAAGAGTTAAACCAAGAGTTACACCAACAATCCCTCAATATAAAAGAAAATGTAATTTGGTTAAACCTGGTGACATATTTGGCCATTGAACATCACTGTTTTAAAGCTTTAGAAAATGCTGCCAGTGTTGAAAGTTCTCGTATATGAGCAGGCACTGTATTCCATGTCTGACCTGCTCGATAAACAAAAGAGAACTGTCCAAACGCACTTTTCCTAAACGGCACAGAGCAGTCGCCTCTAGAGCTGCTCTTGTTGTGTGATTTGAATTTCTTTTCACAAACTCCTCACTCTCTCCTCGGGGTCACACTGACCCGAAGAAAGATTTTTTTTTCATCCTTCCCATGCTCTTGGAGCGGGTCAATCAGACCCAAAAATGTATTTTCAAATATGTAAAAAATGTATTTTCAAATACATTTTTGCCAGGCGAGAAAATAAATGGGACAGTGGAGCAGCGCAGCCTTGTGGTGACAATTATAATCCGTGCAGCCACAGAGAACAAGCACAGCTGCAAAACAGGCGCCTTCTGCTGCGTCATGAATATGGACATTTGAAGAAAACTGTGACAGTTTACACAGGGGGCCACTCAGCAAAACTTGAATTTTCCTCGAGATCAATAAAGTATCTCACTCTCTCTTTCTTTCTCTAAACTGTCAATCTTGTGTGTTTTATAAGTCGCCTATTTGCCCAGTCCCCACATAATCCCACTATTTTTGTGTACCTGGACAAGACCCCCCACTTCACTGTCTACTTCAGTCACAAAGTCACGACAGCAAACTGCCAAAGAACAATAGAGCTGATTCACTGTGGCAAAGTAGAGAGAGATGAGTAACGGAGGGACAAGTTAGGAGGGGAAATCTCAAGTAAATGTGAATGGAACTCGTGTGTGTGTGTGTGTGTGTCTTGTAAAAGTTTCAGGGAGACCCCACGAAGCAGAGGGAGGGAGCCGTTCCATCATCTGCTCATTTGATAAACTGGCCTCTGTCTCTCCTCCTCCTTCAAACCATCAGCTGTCCAGGCATTCGTCCTCAGTGCAGGTCAACAGGTGAGGCCATTTGAACTCTTTCTGTGTTTGTCTTATTGTATTATGGATTTCTACCTGTGTCGTAGTGAGAGAAGGAGTGGTACATGATACAAGCCTCTGATGACTGTTTGTAAATGTTGGTAATTCTTATCATTTTTTTCAAATTCTAAATGTAAAAGCTTTGTTTGAGATCTGGGTTGAGATGATCACTCCATCTCTTTTTTATTTGTCTATAAACAGCATGACAACTAAAATATGCGAAAAACCTGGGACCCCAACGGTAAATTATAATTGATGTTTTTGTAAGAATTCAAGTGAGAAAGAAGCTCAAAACTAGTTATCCTGAATTATGAAGAAAGTATAATACATCGTTTGTTTTGTTAATGTTATTTATATATTTTTTATTATGTTCCTTCGCATCCTTCATCCTTGATAAGTTCATGGTCACACACGATTCAGACAACACCTTTCATGATATTTTGTCCAATAAGTGTTCTTTCCATCTTTTTATGATGTATTGTTAGTGTGTTTTTGAAAAGGTCTGAATTTAAAACGTAGCTTGAACCTGTTTCGTTTTCCCCTCTTCCGCTGAATGTAAACACAAAAAGACTATCTTGCTCAGAAAATGTTTAGATAATGCATATTTTGAGCCTTTAAAAGCCGCTTATCTGCTGAATAACATCTTAAAACAGAAACCCGCAAACAGAATCCCTAGAAATCCCTTAAAAGACCAGATGGTAAAGTGACGTATTCACCTTCAACTAAAGCGGACAACATTTCATTACAGTAGATTTGAGTTCCATTCATTCTCTAGTTCCAATTACCATTTGAATTGTGAGATTTGGACTAGCATGAATGTTAAATGATTGCATAGTTTGAAGTATTCGGAGCCTGACTTGGTTTGACGTCATATCAGCGCGTTTGACGTCTGCTAATATTGCTCATGTCCGGTCAGGAGCCTCACCCAAGAGGAGGAACTTACTCACTCTGAATAATTATCTCCTAATATTTCAACATTTTAAATGATGCTGAAATGAAGACTTCTGAATGTATACGTTTTAGTTTATAGTATTGTATCTGACTCATTTATGAGCGAGTTGTAGAGTAGTTTGCTTTACTTTACTTTATTGTATTATTTTTACTTTATTTGACTTTGACTATAGCGACCTTATTACAATCTGCAATATACAGTATTTATTTTGAACAGTCGTCTGCCTCTGCTGTTTTTAAATATCAGTTCGTACAGTGTTTATGTTAGTCTTATATTTTGTTATGAAAGTGCTGTGTATTCATTCCCTGAAAATGACAAAGTATTAATAAAATAAATAACTCCTTTACAGTGGTAATATATTGCATTATCTTTGTATTTTTTTCATTGTCAGTTTTGTTATTGTTCCCCTGGAATCCTGCTGTGAGAGCCCTGATTGGTGGATTACTACACCTGACCAATCCTGTCTCACCTCCTGCCTCCTCCCCCTTATTTAAGGAAATTGCCAGCACCTGTTCAGGACTGCTGCCATTTTGTGTTTGTCTAGTTCTGTAGTTTACTTCTGTTTTATGCCTTTCCTTTTTTTAAATTTGATCACTCCATTCTGTTTGTGGGCTTATGTGGTTTAATTTAGGAACTTTTTTTTTTTTAGTTTTGTGTGTGTCCTTTAGTTAACCACTCATCTTTCTGTAAGCCTACAGGACCCATTTTGTGGCACAAGACTGTGGAATTCTGTTGTTTTGTTTCTTAGTTTAGAGTATTTTCTGTATATTTTAGTCTGTTTTGTTAATTTACCTGTTACATCCCTGTTAAAGATTATTTAATTGATTCCATTTTCCATCTTGGTTATTTTTGTTACTTCCCTCACCCCAAACGAGCTGGGTCGTAACTTTCGGTGATTCAGTGATTCGTTTCAGTGTAAACGTAGCCTTAGAGCTAAGCACTACATATATCTTACAGTAATCACCTCTGTCTGAGAGTATGACATCATCACATTCTAGAATCCATTCTAGCTTTGGCCAGTTATCATTTCATTACTGTTTTATGGTGTAAAATGAAAGAAAGAAATGTCCCAATCTCACTCCTTTGTCCGCTTAAATGCTTAAACTGAACAGTAGTTGTATATCTGCTTTGTTTTAAAATATCCATTGTGCTAAGGTATTTGCTTTGATGATGTTACATATTACTTAGCACTGCTTTCCCTAATACAATTCAATCAAAGTCAAACTGCGTGGGCTTCCTACCATGACTCAAAACAAAGTCAACGCCACTCATGACCAGCAAATTCTCGCAAATTCTCACAAGGCTGCTATAAGTCCCTCCAGTCCTGACTTAAGCCTCTTGGCAAAAATTAAGGCAAATATTTTGGTGTCATTATTTAATAGAGTGATTGGTCTCCAGTTTTCTAAATTTAATTGATCCTTTTTGGGTTTAGGAATTAGTTTAAAAAGACCTTGTCTTAATGATGCTGGTAAATGTCCTTCCGCGATAGTTTCTTCAAAAACTTGGACAAGGAATGGAGCTAGAGCTTCTTTAAAGTGTTTATAGAATTGGCTGGTCAGCCCATCATTACCAGGAGACTTGTCATTCAGTGTTTCTATAGCGCTTATCACATCAGAGATATTCATTTTTTATCACATGACTTTTTAACATTTTCATCAATTGTATTCAGATTTTGTTTCACGTTTTGGCAATACAAATCCATTTTCTTTTCATCAAGTGTTTCCCAGGAGTAAAATTGATGGTAGAAATTGGCTACAGAGATCGCAATGAACTTATCATCATCACAGACATTATCATTGATTTTAAGTTTACTTATCGTGGACATTTCAAAGTTTCTTTTTTCCTGATTAAAAAAGTGTTGAGAACATTTTTCTCCTTGCTCTAGCCATTTCCTTCTGGATCGGATGAAAGCGCCTTTCGCTTTTCCCTCATACATTTGATCCAGATCGGTCTGACATAGTTCTACAGTCCCTGACAAAAGTCTTGTCGCTTATCCATTTTGTAGAAACAAAAGCTTATAAACTGACTTTAAATTAATCGATTGGTTTTAGAAATGTCTCATATGAAAGCTAAAACCCTCCCAAATTATGCTCAATATACTAAAATAAATTTGCTTCACTGAAGAAAGATTGATCATTTAATGAACACAGAAAGGTCAGATTTTGGCAAGACAAAAGTCTTGTGGCCTTGTCATATGATGCACCCAATCCTAGATTACAGCCTCACCTGTGATCAGTTACTGATCAATCAGTTAGTGGGTGTGTATAAAAAGAAGCCCAGCACACCAGACCTTCACATCAACTGCAACTTGACCTCTGACAACATGCCTAAGATCCACCCTGAGACCAAAGCGTTAATTATCAAGAGGCTGAAGACCAGATCCACTGCTGAGGTGGTGACACCTTCAATGTGTCTCAGCGTCAAGTACAAAGAATAAGAAAAAGATCTGAAATGACTGGAGATGTTTTTGACAAGCCCAGGTCCGGCAGACCCCGCAAGACAACTGCTCGGGAGGACCGTTTGTTGATTCGAAAATCCAAGGCCTTTTCCATTGCAGCAGACTCCACCAGGCCTGGTCACCTCAAGTCCCTGTGTCAACCACAACAGTTTGTAGAATTCTGTCTGGAAATGGCCTCCATGGTCAAATCAGTGCACAGAAACCAGCACTAAACAAAAGGCAATTAAAAAACCGTGTGGCATTTGCCAAGGCCCACAGCCTGCTAAAAGGATGGACACTGGAAAAGTGGCAAGAAGGTGGATTTCTCAGATGAATCCTCAGGTTGAATTACATCACAGCCACCGCAAATATTGCAGGAGACCTACTGGAGCCGCATGGATCCAAGATTCACCCAGAAAACAGTTAAGTTTGGTGGTGGAAAAATCCTGGTCTGGGGTTCCATCCAGTCTGGGGGTGTGTGAGACATTTGCAGGGTGGAAGGCAAATATCAATAACCTAAAATATCAAGAAGTATTAGCTCCTCTTACATTCCCAACCATAAAAGGGCTCAAATTTTGCAGCAGGATGGTGCTCCATCACATACTTCTATCTCTACATCAGAGTTTCTCAAGGTGAAGAAGATCAAGGTGCTCCAGGACTGGCCAGCCCAGTCACCAGACATGAACATCATTGAGCATGTCTGGGGTAGAATGAAAGAGGAAGCATGGAAGACAAAACCAAAGAATCTTGATGAACTCTGGGAGGCATGTAAGACGCTTTCTTTGCTATTCCTGATGACTTCATCAACAAATTGTATGAATCATTGTTGAACCGCATGGATGTGTCCTTCAGGCTCATGGAAGTCATACAAGATATTAAATCTGGATCTCACAGCACCACTACTTCATTCACTGACGTTATGCAACATATTTTTGTATTTGAAGTAAATTATTTGTTCAATTTTCTGTAGGCGACAAAACTTTTGTCTTGCCAAAATCTGACCTTTCTGTGTTCATTAAATGATCAATCTTTCTTCAGTGAAGCAAATTTATTTTAGTATATTGAAGCATAATTTGGGAGGGTTTTAGCTTTCATATGAGACATTTCTAAAACCAATCGATTAATTTAAAGTCAGGTTATAAGCTTTTGTTTCTACAAAATGGATAAGCGACAAGACTTTTGTCAGGGACTGTAGTTCTATTTGCTCGTTCTCAGTTAAGATTGCTTTTTGAACCAGTTCCATCATTTTAGTAACAATTTGCAATTCTCTTTCCTTTTTTGCTTTAGACATTTTTTTACTAAATAAAACAGCCAATTTTCTTATTTCAAATTTCAACATCTCATAAGCCTTCCCATAACAGTTTGTCATAGCAGCGATTCTCCAGTGTTTTCCAATAAGTTTCTCTATTTGTTTTTGAAAATCCTCATTAGTAAGTAGAATGTTATTGAATTTCCAGTCATCTGTATTATATCTTAGTCTTTTGGATGATATATTTATTTCAATAATAATAATCGCTTTATGATCTGAAAATATAGTAGGTGTAATTTGGGTTGTTTCCACATTATCAATTGTACTTGCTGAGACAAGGCAGAAGTCTAATCTTGACTGTAAGGACATGTCTTTATTGCTCCACAGATACATTTTGGTGTCTGGGTTTCTGTGTCTCCAAATGTCAATTAAGTTCATTCTGTATTCTGCATGTTATAGACTTCATTTGACTTTTGGTCCTTAGGGGGAAATCTGTCCACCCTGTCGTCCATGACAGTATTAAAATCTCCCCCCCAAATGATTTTAGCTGAAGGAAATTTTACTAACCAATTATTTATTTTAGTTTCAATAGTTGAGAATATCAAGTTATTGGCCGTTTTATTGTTAGCTGCATAAACATTTATCTAAATTAATTGTACCTGATTGATATTAATAATTAACATCACCCAGCGTCCCTCCTCATCTGCAAAATGTTGAAGTATCTGCCCCCTAAAGTTCCCTTTTAATATAGCGACCCCTGCCGATCTGTTACTGCCAAATGAAAACCACATATCTTTTCTCCATTGATTTTTCCAAAAGGATCTGTCTGCCTCCAAGGCATGAGTCTCTTGTAAAAAAATAAAAATCTGCTTGTTTCCCCTGACAAAAAAAACACAACAACTTTCCTTTTCTAGTCATTCCTAATCTCCCTGACATTCATAGACAGAAGCGAAACAGACATAGGACAAGAACAAACAAACAAACAAAAACAAACAAACAAACAAAAAAAGAAACAACTAAAATAGAAATCCTCTCTTAGGATGAAAAAGAAAGGCAGGCTCACGACGCCTGCAGCACCAATAAATGTCAATTCTTTTTCTAAAGGAAACAGTGGGCTAAGGTTGCCCAAATCAAAATGTCATGTTCTTAATCCACTTTTGGTCCTTTATTCACAGCTTAACATTTCGAGTCCTTTAACGTAAATAGTCAACATGTCCAAACTGACCTTCATTCCTGTATGTTCTTCCGTGAGCGCGATCTCTCCTGTTCCTTCGATGAAGGCTCGGCCCCCGTGAAGAAGGCTCGTTTTCCGGCCTCTCGCGCTCTCTGGATCTGGGGCCACAGTTTCTCCTGTCTTTCTCGATCCCCTTTCGATATGTCCTCCTTGAAGCACAAGCCATGTTGTCTGAGATAGAGTGAAGTTTTAGCTTCCCTCCACACCGCGTCCCGGCAAACCCGAGAAACAAACTGCACAATGATGTGCCGAGGTGCAGAGCCCTCCGCAGCCGCGCGTCTTCTTCCCAATCGGTGGACCGTCTCCACACTGTCCACCAGCTTGTTTTTCGTGTCAGGAACGACCTCCTGGCAGATTTGGATCACCTTGGCGCGCACATCCTCCTGATCGGTTTGGGGTCCTCCTGTCAGCCTCAGGTTCCATCTTCTTGTATATGTCTCGATTTCGTCCATGCGTCTTTGTGTCTGTTTTACAGGTTTCTGCTCTAGTTGTGTCACTCGTGTGGTTACCTCCGCCAAGTCCGTGGTTAGTTTTTCAAACTTTTCCTCCAGGCTGGTAAGTTTGATGCAGTCACTTCTGGTGTTGATCAAGTTTTCAGTTGCGTCAAAGCGCGCAAAGATTTTGCTGATGATGGAAGGGTCCACCTCCACGTTGCAAACGTTCTTGGTTGCCGGCGATTTTGCTGGTGACGGCGAGGCGGGCAGTGGTGGAAAATCCTCCTCGACTGATCCCTGCTCTGAGCCGCACCCCGGCCGGCTGTAGTCGTGTCCCGCAGCAACAAGCCCCGGGTGGGGCTATCCCTGTCGAGTGATGAAACGTTCCGTTTGGGGGCTATTCTCGAGGTGGAGGGCACTCTGCGAGGGAGAAAATCTTGTATTCAAGTTTACAGTAATCCACTTTTATATCACTAACTACACACGTTTGACGAGATACAACAAGGCCAAAAAGAGACATGTCCACATCAAAACAAATACAGCTGCTTCTGAGGAAAAAGATGTACTAAATATCAAAGGGAGTGAATAACATGACATGATTTCTGCTGTATGTTCATCTGAGGTGAGAGAAGTTTCATTTGAGTCTTTTATGTGTATTATGCCTCAGACTCTCCTTTTGGTATTTAGTATTTAGTGGTGATTTGGCCTGTGCTGTGCCTTTTGTTATTACAAACAATAACTGAACTGAAACTGTGACCAAGACAATTTGAAATGTCACAAAATGAAAAGTTGCTTGTCTGAAATTAAAGTGCATAATGCTTCAGATAATAGTTTCACTGTTTAACAGCAGAAATGTAAGAGTTTGACTGAATCTATATTATATTATATTATATTATATTATATTATATTATATTATTATATTATATTAATTACATTATATTATATTATATCATATCAGATAATGGCTGTACTGAAATTTGAGGAGCCTTCATTATTGCCAGATCCAAGTCACACAGCACACACTGATGCCCTTCTACCAGAACAGTGGAAGTTCAAGAACAAAGAATAATCACAACTTTTTTTAGTATAAATGAAGGGAAAAGAACAAGGAGGGAGAAAATGTGAGCTTTCTGTCACTTTTATTGATGTTCACAAACTGTACACATTACATCCTTCTCAAACATCGCTTTACAATGATGTTCAAAAGTCACAGAAGTCACTTTTGTTGGTCAAAATGAGATATTTACACACTGTCTGTGCAGTACACTGTCAAAACAAAACAGGTGGAAGCTCACAGAGGTTAGAAGTTATAGGGACAAATTTGGAGTCCGTTTGGAATTAAGAATAGGAATTGATTTGCAGACCAAATAGCAAAATAAAGCACCAGCACACGCATTAGGTCTTTTTTTTTTTATCTGCTGAGTTGAATTCTTTCAGTTTTAAGAAATTCCTTTCAAAAACAGATGATGCTGTTCTTTGTCACCAGCTGCACGGTTCCAGACAATAGCACACACATTTTTGTTCCACAATTGGAAACCTGGACTAGACCTGGTTTAGTACTTTTTACTTAAGAATGGGTAGTCTTTATTTCTTATATATTTGATGTATTCTTAAAACAAAAATATTAAAAATGAAAAGCAATAAGTAGAACTAAAGCAAATTCAACTATGATATCATCCAATTCATTTTCCTTCCCAAAATCATACATTAAACCATCAGTTTGATTTAGTCCACATGTATACAGTATATTTGCCTGTTCTTTTGGAAGAAATAAAGTCATTCTTCCATTGATATAACATTTTTGTTGTGTAAAACATGAATCTCTGTCACCACAATGACAATATGATAGTCCAAGTCCATCACGGCGGCTGACACAAGGAGCTCAGGGAGAGTTACTTAGATCCTGGGTCTATTTTCAGAACATGTTAATTGTGAAAATGGAGTCACTGAACTGAAGACAAGAAGAGCACTTCATTCATTAAGAAGTGATTTTCCAAGTCTTTAAAAGTGCATTAAAGATACTGCAAGGATTTGTGTGGGCTAAACTAGAATGGGTCTATGCAACTAAACCAGGACTACTCAAGGTCTAAACTAGGATTAAACCAGGTCTAAAACAAGACTTGACAGAAACGTAACCCAAAAATTGGCCTTCTTTCTACTTGGACTATACTTGGACTATACTTGGACTGTACTTGGACTACTTGGACTTGGACTGTACTTGGACTATACTTGGACTGTACTTGGACTACACTTGGACTGTACTTGGACTATACTTGGACTATACTTGGACTATACTTGGACTGTACTTGGACTGTACTTGGACTATACTTGGACTGTACTTGGACTGTACTTGGACTGTACTTGGACTATACTTGGACTGTATAAAGCCTGCCTCTACTCTCTCACTCAGACTGTTGTTTTTCTTGTTTCAGTGTTCAAAGTGAAAGTGCTGAGTGCGACCGAGAGTTACTATGACAAATACGAGCTGCAGATCACACAAGTCATCAAACTGGGTACGAGTCTCCGCCCCTCTGTTCATAACTTTTTAAAGTAGTACATAGTCCATTCCATATTTTGGATGGAGTTTTCCATGTTGAAGACAAATACAGAAGTATTCTGTTTTACAACTCAGTGCTACTCCATGGTTGTTGTTTTTTTTTTTGGTACTTTACTTTTTCATTTTTCCTCCCACAAACTGCCACTTGACTGATGTAAAACAATAATCCATATTTAGCTCAGGTACAGTGAGAATGATAAAGCCATGGAAAGCTCTCGTCTGCACTTTACGCCTGAGTGAGGCGCGTTCACTTCAACTGTGTCCCTTTAGGAGCTGAGGCGGGGATTCTGGCCGGACAGAGCCGGACCTTCCTGTCTCATGGAGCCTGCAGAGACAGACTCAAGCTGGTCCCAAACCAGGAGTACCTCATCATGGGCCCCAAAGACGACCAGTGGAACATCGACAGCGCCACCAACACGTAACACTCACTACTACACCCCAGTGTTTATCTCTCAAATGAAACAACAGCTCAGTGCAACCTGTTAAACCTGTGGGAGTCTAGGTGGTACTACAAAAATTGTGGTTTATTTTTCAACTGATATACAGTAGAAACAAATATTGACTCTTGTGAGCCACGTTATAATGATGTTATCTCATCAAAAACATAGCTGGAGTTGTGTTTTCTTTCATTCACACATGTTTGAGTAATTCTTGTGGTGTCATGAAGCGATAGTTTTCAAGTTAACAGCTAACTTTTACCCTAAGTTCAGTAGAGGTTGGAAATTCCAAGGCTGAAATCATCCAAATGATTCGAGTGAAGGGGTATGGAGTTTAAAAACACAGTGGAGCACTTCCCGTTTTACCACATGACATCACAAAATAGATTTTTGTGTTTTCTGTTTGAGAGAAGAACTCTATTTAGAACATTTAGAGCCTAAATATGCAGGGTTTGTGAAAAGTCTACACATGCTACTTTTAATTTGAATTCTGTTTATTATTTTATTTGTTTAATGGTTTGTTCATTATTCAAAGACTATGTTAATGTATGCTGAATGTACTCCCCCTGGTGGTAGTTTGGTGGTCTCCTGTATTTGTGTTGACTACACTTTACTCCCTCTTGTGGCAGGTACGTGTATCTGCTGGGTAAGAACACGTGGGTGGAGCGATGGCCGTCTGAGGAGGAGTGCAGCGCCTCCCTCAGGCAGAAGTGTGAGAGTCTGAACGCTATGGCCAACGAGCTGTCCACGAACGGATGCCGACTGTAACTACGCAGTGTCCCTGAACGCACCACCACTGGAGCTGTCCAATCACTCTGTGTTATTATTATTATTATTACACAAAATCCACAACATTTTGGAGCTGTCTATCATGTTAAAAAAGTTGTGCCCTCATCAAAAACCTGTCTGAAAAGGTTTTACATCATCATCCATGCTTGTTTGACTAATATTGTGATCTCTCCTGAGCCTTATTTGTACAGTGGTTAACCGTACAAACCTGTACAAGTAGAGTGATCAGAATTTCACAATTGTAAACAGGGACACACCCGAGTCGGGATGTTTGGTATAAATAAAACTGTGAAAAGAGCAGGTAACATTGTGCATTCTCCTGTTAGTTATTACCAAACACGGTTTTGTGTATTTTGATTAAACAAAGGACAATTATGCTCCTCTTTACTGTTGGCAGGGATCAGATTAGTCAAAAATTGTGATAGTACAGTACTCTGGTTGAATGCAGTACTCGGTTAGATGCAGTACTCTGTTAGATGCAGTACTCTGTTAGACACAGTACTTGGTTAGATGTAGTACTCTGTTAGATGCAGTACTCGGTTAGATGCAGTACTCTGTTAGATGCAGTACTCTGTTAAATGCAGTACTCTGGTTGAATGCAGTACTCTGTTAAATGCAGTACTCGGTTAGATGCAGTACTCTGTTAGACACAGTACTTGGTTAGATGTAGTACTCTGTTAAATGCAGTACTCTGTTAGATGCAGTACTCTGTTAGATGCAGTACTCTGTTAGATGCAGTACTCCGGCTGGATGCAGTACTCTGTTAGATGCAGTACTCTGTTAAATGCAGTACTCGGTTAGATGCAGTACTCTGTTAGACACAGTACTTGGTTAGATGCAGTACTCTGTTAGATGCAGTACTCGGTTAGATGCAGTACTCTGTTAGATGCAGTACTCTGTTAAATGCAGTACTCTGTTAGACACAGTACTCGGTTAGATGCAGTACTCGGTTAGATGCAGTACTCTGTTAGATGCAGTAGTCTGTTAGATTCAGTACTCTGTTAGATGCAGTACTCGGTTAGATGCAGTACTCTGTTAAATGCAGTACTCGGTTAGATGCAGTACTCTGTTAGACACAGTACTTGGTTAGATGCAGTACTCTGTTAAATGCAGTACTCTGTTAGATGCAGTACTCTGTTAGATGCAGTAGTCTGTTAGATTCAGTACTCTGTTAGATGCAGTACTCGGTTAGATGCAGTACTCTGTTAGATGCAGTACTCCGGCTGGATGCAGTACTCTGTTAGATGCAGTACTCGGTTAGATGCAGTACTCGGTTAGATGCAGTACTCGGTTAGATGCAGTACTCGGTTAGATGCAGTACTCTGTTAGATGCAGTACTCGGTTAGATGCAGTACTCTGTTAGATGCAGTACTCGGTTAGATGCAGTACTCGGTTAGATGCAGTACTCTGTTAGATGCAGTACTCTGTTAGATGCAGTACTCTGTTAGATGCAGTACTCGGTTAGATGCAGTACTCTGTTAGATGCAGTACTCTGTTAGATGCAGTACTCGGTTAGATGCAGTACTCGTTAGATGCAGTACTCGGTTAGATGCAATACTCTGTTAGATGCAGTACAGTACTCTGTTAGATGCAGTACTCTGTTAGATGCAGTAACTCGGTTAGATGCAGTACTCGGTTAGATGCAGTACTCTGTTAGATGCAGTACTCGGTTAGATGCAGTACTCTGTTAGATGCAGTACTCTGTTAGATGCAGTACTCTGGTTGGAGCAAATACATTTTAATGCAGGTACTGACTAATCTCTTCTCTATTAAGGCTGAAACCATTAATCTGCTAATAGGGATTAATGGACCATAAAAAATATTCGTAATCGTATTTTGATTGTAATCATTATCTGAAAGACTGTATTGTTGTATTGGAAAAACACTCATATCTTTACTACGGGAATTGCACCATCGCCCGTCACACAGTTTAAAGGAAGAACTCGTCCAAACTCCAGGAAGTGTTTGTGAAACTTTTGTCTGAGAAAAGAAAAGACAAAAGACCGAGTTTTGAAAGAAGAGAGCTAAAGGTCAAGGTCTGAAGCAAGAGACCGGTCTGAACCAGGTCTGAACCAGGTCTAAACCAGGTCTGAACCAGGTCTGAACCAGGTCTGAACCAGGTCTGAACCAGGTCTAAACCAGGTCTGAACCAGGTCTAAACCAGGTCTGAACCAGGTCTAAACCAGGTCTAAACCAGGTCTGAACCAGGTCTGAACCAGGTCTAAACCAGGTCTAAACCAGGTCTAAACCAGGTCTGAACCAGGTCTGAACCAGGTCTGAACCAGGTCTGAACCAGGTCTAAACCAGGTCTAAACCAGGTCTGAACCAGGTCTGAACCAGGTCTGAAACCAGGTCTGAACCAGGTCTAAACCAGGTCTGAACCAGGTCTAAAACCAGGTCTGAACCAGGTCTGAAACCAGGTCTAAACCAGGTCTGAAACCAGGTCTAAACCAGGTCTAAACCAGGTCTGAACCAGGTCTGAAACCAGGTCTAAACCAGGTCTAAACCAGGTCTGAACCAGGTCTGAACCAGGTCTGAACCAGGTCTAAACCAGGTCTGAACCAGGTCTAAACCAGGTCTAAACCAGGTCTGAACCAGGTCTAAACCAGGTCTAAACCAGGTCTGAATCAGGTCTGAACCAGGTCTGAACCAGGTCTAAACAGGTCTGAACCAGGTCTGAACCAGGTCTGAACCAGGTCTAAACCAGGTCTGAAACCAGGTCTAAACCAGGTCTGAACCAGGTCTAAACCAGGTCTGAACCAGGTCTGAACCAGGTCTAAACCAGGTCTGAACCAGGTCTAAACCAGGTCTGAACCAGGTCTGAACCAGGTCTAAACCAGGTCTGAACCAGGTCTAAACCAGGTCTGAAACCAGGTCTGAACCAGGTCTAAACCAGGTCTGAACCAGGTCTAAACCAGGTCTGAAACCAGGTCTAAACCAGGTCTGAACCAGGTCTAAACCAGGTCTGAATCAGGTCTGAACCAGGATTGAACCAAGTCTAAATCAGGTCTAAACCAGGTCTAAACCAGGTCTGAACCAGGTCTGAATCAGGTCTGAAACCAGGTCTAAACCAGGTCTGAACCAGGTCTGAATCAGGTCTAAACCAGGTCTGAAACCAGGTCTGAAACCAGGTCTGAAACCAGGTCTGTACCAGGTCTGAACAAAGTCTAAATCAGGTCTGAACCAGGTCTGAACCAGGTCTGAAAAAACACATATTTCTAAATAAGACAGTACTAATACGTACTATAACCTACTACTCTCAGACTACTCTGACTACTGCACCTACTACTACTAGGACTACTACTACTACTACTACGTACTACTAGTATAGCCTAATACTACTAGTATTCATTCTATCACTCCTACTACTACTACTACTCCAACAGCTCCCTCTACTATATCTACTAACCACTATTACTTCTATCACTACTGCTATTATAACCTACTACTACTACTGCTGCTGTGTACTATTCCAATTTCAATTCCTAGTACAAATATTACTACTTTTACTTCTGCATACTGTGGCCTAGTGCTACTGTTACGTATTATAAGGCATACATAAACATACATACATACGTCTTGTTATTTATTTTTTTCTACAGTATGGGAGTGGTTTGCAAATGATCATACAGGGGAGCAGAAGGAATGAAACCAAAACTAAACAACAACAAAGAAAGAAATATAATCAATTCAAAATAATGTCATAAATTAAATAAAGCTATACTATATTTTTTATAGATATTGTAAGTTTTAACAGCTTTTTTGTTTTGGACCTGTTTTATCGTTTGAAAGTTTTGTTGGATTTCGATATTATATTGATGAACATTTGGTTTATTTTGAGCCCATTTGGTTTTGTCTATGTGATATTTTGCCAGCATAATGAGAGTCTGAATGAGGAGTTCAAGATCTTTGGGGAAGGAGGGGCTGGTGAAAAAGAACAGGACGTCACTTTCCTGGAGGCTGATCGAGTGTTTGGTTTTGATTTGGATGAGTTGTTGTATATGGTTCCAGATGTTCTTACTGTATGTACAGTGGTAAAACAGGTGAGGGATTGTTTCTATTTCAGTGCGACAGAAGTCACAGTTGTAATCAATCTTTAATTTGAATCTAGCGTTTTTTTGGCTGGGTAAATATTATGGAGAATATTGAAATTAACTTTTTTAATTGTGTTATAAATGCAGAGCCTTTCGCCAACCAGCCAAGCCCTGCTCCAGTCAATCTCCCCGTGCAATGAGTTCCAATATGAAGTGGCTTCAGATAATAGTTTCACTGTTTAACAGCAGAAATGTAAGAGTTTGACTGAATCTATATCATATTATATCATATCATATTTTATCATATTATATCATATCAGATAATGGCTGTACTGAAATTTGAGGAGCCTTCATTATTGCCAGATCCAAGTCACACAGCACACACTGATGCCCTTCTACCAGAACAGTGGAAGTTCAAGAACAAAGAATAATCACAACTTTTTTTAGTATAAATGAAGGGAAAAGAACAAGGAGGGAGAAAATGTGAGCTTTCTGTCACTTTTATTGATGTTCACAAACTGTACACATTACATCCTTCTCAAACATCGCTTTACAATGATGTTCAAAAGTCACAGAAGTCACTTTTGTTGGTCAAAATGAGATATTTACACACTGTCTGTGCAGTACACTGTCAAAACAAAACAGGTGGAAGCTCACAGAGGTTAGAAGTTATAGGGACAAATTTGGAGTCCGTTTGGAATTAAGAATAGGAATTGATTTGCAGACCAAATAGCAAAATAAAGCACCAGCACACGCATTAGGTCTTTTTTTTATCTGCTGAGTTGAATTCTTTCAGTTTTAAGAAATTCCTTTCAAAAACAGATGATGCTGTTCTTTGTCACCAGCTGCACGGTTCCAGACAATAGCACACACATTTTTGTTCCACAATTGGAAACCTGGACTAGACCTGGTTTAGTACTTTTTACTTAAGAATGGGTAGTCTTTATTTCTTATATATTTGATGTATTCTTAAAACAAAAATATTAAAAATGAAAAGCAATAAGTAGAACTAAAGCAAATTCAACTATGATATCATCCAATTCATTTTCCTTCCCAAAATCATACATTAAACCATCAGTTTGATTTAGTCCACATGTATACAGTATATTTGCCTGTTCTTTTGGAAGAAATAAAGTCATTCTTCCATTGATATAACATTTTTGTTGTGTAAAACATGAATCTCTGTCACCACAATGACAATATGATAGTCCAAGTCCATCACGGCGGCTGACACAAGGAGCTCAGGGAGAGTTACTTAGATCCTGGGTCTATTTTCAGAACATGTTAATTGTGAAAATGGAGTCACTGAACTGAAGACAAGAAGAGCACTTCATTCATTAAGAAATGATTTTCCAAGTCTTTAAAAGTGCATTAAAGATACTGCAAGGATTTGTGTGGGCTAAACTAGAATGGGTCTATGCAACTAAACCAGGACTACTCAAGGTCTAAACTAGGATTAAACCAGGTCTAAAACAAGACTTGACAGAAACGTAACCCAAAAAATTGTCCTTCTTTCACACCAGGTCGATATGAGACTTGCAATCTGTTGGAGAATTAAAGGTGCACTATGCAACTTTTCTGGTAGATGGTTTGTCAGCTGCTTGTCTCCATAAAGATGTTATTTACAATGTCTCACAGTTACGCATTCAACTTTTCTATCCCCATGAAAACAAGTAGGGGGTGTAACCAGGATACTTTAAACATAGTGGGTGGGCTAAACTAGGACAGGTCTAAACTAGATCTAAACCAGGACTAGAAGGACTAATGAAAGGTGTATTGTCCTAGTTTGATGCTGGTTTAGTCCTGGTTTATGAATTTCCAGGTTTAGAGATGGACTAAACCAGGTCTGAACCATAGGCTGGATTAAGAAATGGACAAAGGGAGTGTGACAAATGAAGCTCACAAGGCTAATGTTTCTAGGGGCAAATTTGGAGCCCAGATCCATAACAGAAATATAAAAGTATTAAGAGACAAAACTGTAAAGTAAAAACACCACAGGATTCTGTAGAGCACATTGATATAAACATTTTCAAACCAAAATGCCAAGGTTTACTGCAGCATTTCTAGGGAAAGGAGTGACAGTTTTAAATGTCTCCGTCCTATTTGGAAGGCTGTAGTTAGTGCGTTAGCTATGTCCATTTATTTCTACAGTCAACAGTCTAAACCAAAACTAAACCAAGACTAGATGGACTTTTTTGGATGTGGAGTAAAAAAGAGAGAGATGATATGAGGCTTACAGGATAGTGAAGAATTAAAGGTGCACTATGTCACTTTTCTGGCAAGCTGCTTGTCTCCATGGCGATGTAATTGCTGTGACCATAGAACATTCCACAACACTACACTGAACTTATCTATCTCCATGGAGATGAGAAAACAAGTCAATTTCCCCATCAGATCAGAGGAGATTGGAACCTGCTCACAGTAGAAATGCATGTTTTTCCACATATTTGAGCCAGAAAAGTATTTGCCATTTAAACTGATGCAAATACATGTTAACCCAGTGCTAGGGACAAAGGAAAGTAACACAAACCAGATATGATGTAACGTAAATAGATTTTATAAAGTGGTGTAGGTAAATAGATTAACAAAAAAAAATAACTAAACGTCACAATTAAGATTTCACAATTCCAGAAATTTACTAAACCCCTCATAAACTGAGAAAACAAAAACATTGCCCAAGGGCCGAGCCAACCTGGCAAAACTAAAAGGGTATAATACAAAACACTCTTTACAATAACAACAAGCGAAAGTCTACAGTTGTGAGGGCGAACTGAAACTGCCATCCAGCCGCCAGGAGGGACAGGCGCACCGCACTTTTATTGGCGGAGGTGATTGAGGTGGAAGGATGGGATTGGAGGGACGGGACGTCAATCCTCCAACCACAGCACAAGGGGTGTCGGAGCCAGCACACATCCTCGGAACCACGGCCCACCAGTCAGACATCAGGCACCACACGGAACATGCAAATACGGAAGACACAAGCGGTGATACAAACGGGGAGCGCCAGGCGATGCGGAGCCGGAGACAGACCGCGAGCCGTAACACTCCCCCCCTTAAGTTACAACTTCTTTCTACTAAGCTGATTTTTAATCACCATTAAGCACAATTAACAATAAACACCTTCATATCATCATCGAACTTACCTACAATCTGGACAAGGCATCAGCAAACACATTCTCGGTTCCCTTTTTATGACGAATTTCCAAATGGAAATCTTGCACTATCAGCGCCCACCTCATCAAACGTTGGTTCTGGTTATACATACGTGACAAAAAGGTTAGGGGGTTGTGATCGGTAAATACAGTGACTGGCTGAGAACAGGACCCAAGGTACACCTCAAAATGTTGGAGAGCAAGCAACAGCGACAATGTTTCTTTTTCTATTGTGGAGTATTGGAGCTGATATTTGTTAAACTTTCTAGAAAAATAGCCCACCGGGTGATCTATACCATCTGCATCCTCCTGCATCAGGACCGCGCCTGCTCCAACCGCGCTGGCGTCTACCTCTAGTTTGTACGGTTTAGCAGGGTCAGGAGCGGCGAGTACAGGTGCGTTACACAGAAGGGATTTAACGCTCTCAAAGGCGAACTGGCAGGCTGGGGTCCAGTTGAAATCTACTTTGCTACTCAACAGATTAGTCAGGGGTAGGACGATGGTGGAAAAATTTCGACAAAAACTTCTGTAGTATCCTGCCATGCCCAGAAAACGTCGTAGCTCTCGCCGGGTGGTCGGCGGAGGGTACGCAGTTATCGCAGCGATTTTGGCTTCTATGGGGCGCACCTGACCCTGACCGACTACACGGCCCAGGTAGGTGACAGAAGCCTTTCCAAATTCGCATTTTGCCAAGTTAAGGGTTAAAGATGCATTGGCTAAGCGAGTAAACACTTGTTTGAGGGTATTCATGTGCTCTTCCCACGTGGCAGAATGCACTATCAAATCATCTAAGTAAGCGTTGCAATTCGGTACGCCCCGCAAAACAATGTTAACCAATCGCTGAAATGTAGCAGGCGCATTACACATCCCAAAGGCCATGACAGTATATTGTAAAAAGTAATCGGGCGTGACAAAAGCAGATATTTCAGATGCGCGCTCTGTCAGTGGAACCTGCCAATAACCTTTTAACAGGTCCAACTTACTAACATACTTAGCAGAACCAAGGTTATCAATACAGTCTTCCATCCGGGGCATAGGGTAGGAGTCGGGGACAGTGACAGCGTTAACTTTACGGTAATCAGTAATGAAGCGGGGAGAGCCATCGGGTTTGCCCTCTACTAAACAGGGGGAGCTCCAGGCACTGGTACTGTGTTTAGCTAAGCCGTGTTGGAGCAAATACTCAGCCTCTTGTTTCATCAGAGCGCGTTTGACAGGATTCGCACGATAGGGATGCTGACGGACCGGACGTGCATCCTTAACATCTATATCATGCAGTAAAACAGTGGTACGGCTGGGGACGTCAGCAAAAAGGCAGGGGAATTGGTAGACTAATTCAAGTACTGCGGACCGTTGGTCTGAAGTCAAATGAAGTAAATGGGAGGGAAGAGACTTCAACATTTCGGAGTTTGGTAGACGAGCGCTTTGCGGCTTCCGGGTCTCTACACGTTCATCATCAATTAGTTGATCTGTTACAACCACTGCAACTACGCACGGAGACGGCTCTGTTTCAGCGCGGTTTGGTTTATCACCGCGGGGATGATACTTCTTCAGCATGTTTATGTGACAAACGCGCGTCTTTCGTGTCCGATCTGGCGTACCGATCACATAATCGGTGTCAGTAAGTTTCTGTTTGATCTCATAAGGGCCAGAAAACTTTGCAGAAAGAGCATGCCGTTGGACTGGGAGGAGGACGAGTACTTTGTCGCCAGGGCAAAAATCGCGTTTTACAGCCTTTTTGTCATAACGGTATTTCATTTTGGTTTGAGTGCTAGCAAGTGTTGTTTTGGCGATTTCATTGGCTTTCAATACACGTTCACGAAATGTACTAACATAATTCAGTACGCTACTAGGAGTGGCAGAGGACGGGGAAAGAAATTTTTCCTTCAATACTTTTAGCGGACCGCGAGGAGAATGCGCAAAGACTAACTGGGCTGGACTGAATCCTAGAGATTCTTGGACTGCATCTCTTGCAGCGAACAAGACAAACGGAATACCCTCATCCCAGCATTTACCCGTTTCAACACAATATTTCTTTAACATGGACTTTAGGGTTTGATGCCACCGCTCTAACGCACCCTGCGATTCGGGATGGTACGCACTTGAGACTACATGTTGAACTCCCAGGGTTTGGATTACTTCATTAAAAATTTTTGACTGGAAATTGGACCCTTGGTCCGTTTGGATTACACGAGGGAGCCCAAAGAGCGTGAAGAAATGATTCAACGCGGCTATCACTGAACGGGAAGTAATTTTCCGCAAAGGAATGGCTTCAGGAAAACGTGTAGCCGCGCACATAATGGTAAGCAAATATTCGTTTCCCTTTTGAGTGCGAGGTAGGGGACCAACACAGTCAACTATGACACGGTCAAAGGGCTGGTCTATGGCAGGAATAGGATGTAGTGGGGCTTGTGGGAGTGGTTGGTTAGGTTTACCTACTATCTGGCACACATGACAGGTGCGGCAATGTGCGGCTACATCTTTTTTCATGCCTGGCCAAAAAAAATGATTGAGAATGAATTGATAAGTTTTGGTTACCCCTAGGTGACCCGACCACTGACTCTCGTGGGCCAGTGTTAATACTGATGGTCGGTACTGTGTGGGGATTACAACTTGATAGACTGCGTTAAAAGTCGAATCATCAGCCCAACTTGGAGTCCATTTACGCATAAGTAAATCCTGGTCAAGGAAGTATCCTATTTTAACATTGTCTAGCTGTTTACCACTCACCACAGCGGAAAAAAGAGCATGTAACGTTGGGTCCGCCCTCTGCGCTGCACACAGGGAGTCACGGGAGCACGACAAACGCAAATCTTCTGTAGAGAAAGAAGCAAATGTTTTAGCAGTTTCAGGGTTTTCTGACAATGGCGACTGAGGGTCGAGTTTTGGATTTGCATCATGCGATGGAATAGCGGGCTCTGGCATCGTAGCAAAAAGTATGCTATCAGACAAATCTATATCGGGGTTTTTTCGCTTCTGTGCGCGCGTAACGGCACAGACTGGGTACAGGTCAGGCGCACTGGGATCTAAATCACTGGATGGGGGGGAATCGACTACCTCGAGGGAAGGAGTTACTTTACCCCCTGCAATGTCATTCCCCAGTAGCATTTCTACCCCATCGATGGGCAATGCGGGACAGACTGCTACTGGAAAAATGCCAGTAACCAGTTTAGATTGTACATGCACAAAATGAACAGGCCTAGGAGTATATCCCATTTCTATTCCCCTTAGTACAGATCCGTACCCACAAGATGTCTCGGAGGAAAAGGGGAGAGCACTGGCTAAAATAACAGATTGTGAGCCACCAGTGTCTCTCAAGATGCGGATAGGGCGCTGATCATGTGCTTCGCCAGTTAATGAAACTAACCCCTGAAAAATGAACGGCTCAAAACATGAGTCGGGATTTTGGCTGGCGTGTGACACTAAGCTACCAGTTTCCGATTTAATGAATCCCACGCCTTTTGTTTGGGGAGCGAATGGTTCCGCTTTTTTGTTGAGAACAGGGCAGTTTGCGATGAGATGTCCAGGCTCGCGGCAGTAAAAACATTCTCGTTCATTCGTTTTACTGTTAACAGAGCTTACAGGTGAATTGGATCTACCTGATGCTGGGGTAGGCCCACGCACCTTATCATAATTAGCCATGAAAGTTGATTTATGGGTTAACACAAATTCGTCCGCTAAAACAGCAGCATCTGATAGTGTTTTCACCTTCTGCTCGTTTAGATAAACTACAACCCGTTCCGGAAGGTTTCTCTTAAAGTCCTCCAACAGTATCAATTCCCGTAAAGAAACGAAATTCTGGGCCTTTGCCGAAGAACACCATTTATCAAACAGGTTTCCTTTCTCCCGAGCAAATTCGGTATAGGTACGGCCAGGGGCTTTTCTGTGACCTCTGAATTTTTGCCTATACGCCTCGGGAACTAGCTCGTAGGCGCGTAGGACAGCACTTTTGACTGCGTCATATGAGAGACTTTCAGTGAGAGGAAGTGCAGCGATAATCTCCTGTGCCTTGCCGTACATTTTACTTTGCACGAGGAGGGGCCAGACATCACGAGGCCAATTTAAAGCCGTCGCAATTCTTTCAAACGCTGCAAAATATGAATCGACTTCACTCTCCCGGAATGTAGGAACAAGAGGAATACATTTACTTACGTCAAGGGCTGCACAGGTCTGAGCGGTGGAGGAGAGGGCAGGCGTAGCGAGCCCAGGGCTGGTAGGACTGGAAGGGAGGCGGCCTTCTGCCTCCAGCTCAAGGCGTCTGAGCTTCACAGCGGTGTCAGCCTCAATCTCAAGCGTTCTGATCTTTAGCTCGAGCTCAGCTCTACGATTCCTTTCTTTTTCCTCGGCTTCCATTTGGATGCGCGCCAGGCGCACCTTACGTCGAGTGGCATCCTTAGAGCCGGGAGAGGAGGGAGGCGAGAGGGGATTAAACCGGGGAAGCGTAAACGGTTGTTCGGGTCGTTCATCGGCCCCAGTAATCGAACCCTCAGGTCCAGGAGTACCCGGAGGTCTCCCCTCCGGTTTCGGGGAAATCGTGAGCACAGGCTTTGATACAGGCATTTCAGAAGGTCCTCCAGCCCCAGGGAAGGACAGCAATCCCCTCTCCACCAACCCGTCCCTCACAAGCACCTTGAGTTCATCTTTCCTCACCGTTTTGGGGTACTGAATAGCATAATATTCAGCAATGATCATTAGCTCTTTCTTCTTGCAATGGTCGATTCGGTCAACAGAAATATTATCAATAAACTCCTGTAAATCGAATAAAGCCATTTTGAAATATCCAACTACGATTACTTACCCTACACTTACTTACGTCTTTATCTGGCCACTTTTTTTTTTTGGACCGGGAATGGTTAAAATTCGATAGATCCCGGACGAGCCCCCAATATGTTACAACCCAGTGCTAGGGACAAAGGAAAGTAACACAAACCAGATATGATGTAACGTAAATAGATTTTATAAAGTGGTGTAGGTAAATAGATTAACAAAAAAAATAACTAAACGTCACAATTAAGATTTCACAATTCCAGAAATTTACTAAACCCCTCATAAACTGAGAAAACAAAAACATTGCCCAAGGGCCGAGCCAACCTGGCAAAACTAAAAGGGTATAATACAAAACACTCTTTACAATAACAACAAGCGAAAGTCTACAGTTGTGAGGGCGAACTGAAACTGCCATCCAGCCGCCAGGAGGGACAGGCGCACCGCACTTTTATTGGCGGAGGTGATTGAGGTGGAAGGATGGGATTGGAGGGACGGGACGTCAATCCTCCAACCACAGCACAAGGGGTGTCGGAGCCAGCACACATCCTCGGAACCACGGCCCACCAGTCAGACATCAGGCACCACACGGAACATGCAAATACGGAAGACACAAGCGGTGATACAAACGGGGAGCGCCAGGCGATGCGGAGCCGGAGACAGACCGCGAGCCGTAACAGCCCCATCAGCAGCTATGGAGAGGTGAGCAGCACTAAATTCCTGGGGTGCACATCAGTGAGGAGCTTTCCTGGACCACCAACTCTGCCTCAGTGGTGAAGAAAGCCCAGCAGCACCTCTACTTCCTGCGGAAACTCAAATGGGCAAGTGCCTCAACACCCATCATGACAACATTCTACAGAGAGCCTCCTTTTCAACTGCATCACTGTGTGGAGCGGAAGCTGCACTGACCACAACAGGAGAGTCCTGCAGTGCATAGTGAACAGAGCCAGGAAGGAAGATCACTGGTGCACCACTCCCCTCCCTGCAAGACATACACACCATCCACCTCACCCTCATATACACCACCTGCCTCACCTGCAAAGCTGTCACAATTGTGAGTGATGCAAGTCACCCCACACACAATCTGTTCAGCCTCCTGCTCTATGGGAGGAGGTACAGGAGCCTCCATTCCCGCACCACCAGACTCACAAACACCTTCATCCACCAGGCTGTTAGGATGCTGACCTCTCTTCCCTCTCTCACCACCAGGCGGCCAAGAAGTAGGAATCTGCATCTCCCTAAAGAATAACTTTAGACTTTTCCTTTTATTTTATTATTATTATTTAATTTAGAAGATTGAGTGTGAGAACATAATAAAAAATTTCATATGTTCATGTGGAAATTTGACAATAAACTTTTTGAATTGAACTGACTGGTGTAAAATGATAATTTATACTGACAATAGTTATAGTCCCACCAAATAAAGTTAAAATTTGAGAAAAATAAAAATCTGCCATAGGCACTTTAAATATTAATAACCCAATTAGTTTTGATTTTCAAAACTTAGAGATTTTAAAAATACGCTTTACTTCTTTTAACGGCAAACAGTTTCACTCCAGGCGTAACTTGAACAATACAACATGGCAGGCTGGCGTTGACATTTACGCTGCTCCTTCTCTCTTCTCATCTTCCATCACAGAGACATGCTTCCAACCACTCTATTGAACGAAGCTGACGACTGGCTATACACCAACCAACGCACAATGGAGGAGACACGCAACAAAAATACTGCACAATGTAGCAAAGAAACAGGCCGGGGTAATAGCTTTGGGGGAGAGTGAACATGTACAGACACATACACACACACACACACTGTATTGGGCTATTCATAAGGATGCAAGGGCAATTAGATAGCTGTCAGTGTCGATGAGAGGGCCTATCCACAGATACAATGTGCGGCGCATGTGAGGAGATGGGAACTGTCTCAGAAGCAGTCAGTAGACATGATGGAGGAGGAGAGAGTAGAGAGGAGGAAGAAGAGAAACCCTATAGACACATATAAACCAAAGAGTGCCTTGAATGCCCAGACAGGTAAATTTGTCTCCTACGCACTCTTTACAATGCCCACTCACTAACGTGCTTTTGACCTTTGAGGTTCCTATAGCAACTGTGAGTGTAGGTCGAGACGTATTTTTGAAGTCTGAAGACAATAAGCACCTGCACTGGAGAAATGCAATGTTTTGTGTAAATATAAGAAAGCTCCTTTACCTTTATTGTTACATACCTTTATATCATACTGATTCTGCAATATGGCACAAGAGAAGATACTCAGTTACTATGAGGAATTTATGGTTGGAGATACTGTAAAGCTGTAAATATTTGAAACTATGAAACTTTTGCATTTCATCAGAAGATATAAAAGCACTTGCAGTACAAATATGTATTAATTGACATTGTTCTTAATATTTGACTACTAATATTTGACCTACCTTGCATTATCTCACCACTTCCACACTCATAACGGTATACTTACCACTATAGACATAGAAAATATGGTGAGGTGAAACACTGTAATTGAAAAACAGTGAAAATGAGTCCTTAAATGGACAGATAGCAGATCTTACAGTTTATTTAAACAGAGTAATAGATCTACACTGGCGTTCCCAGAAGGTGCAGATGCTATAAGTCTCTCTGTGTGTTTGCTCTTACCCAATCTGTCACTTCACTAAGTAGACTGGGGCAGCTGTAAAGTTTCTCTGGGATTCCCTGAGAGCTCTGGCCTACAATAAATAGTTGATGCAGGACCTGCTTAAGTTTAACAACAAAGTTTTGACCTGAAACTAAATCTATCACAGAGAATGATAAAACGTAATCTCATTAGACAGTTGAACCTAACAACAGGAGAAACTCTATTTCTATACGTATTTGCTGACATGTGTCTGGATGACAAGTTTCTAGACAAAAGAAGACTTTTACTGTAGTATTACTGTGATGTTCCATGCCTGAATCATTCTGTTTTTGCCAATTTATTTTGCTATGGAACTTACCTGGACTATTGAAGGATTACACAGACATCAATAAAGAAGATTAAAAACAGAGGAGGCAGAATATTTGTTAACATGTCAATAATGTCTTGACCACCTTGTAAATAAGAATAACAAACTAAACCTGACATCTTCACATCTCTATTTTCACAAATATTTCTTAGAACAAAAACAGTTTTACCAATTTGTCAATTTGTATATTTAATATGCGAGTGAAAGCAAGAGTCACACACAAATTAGACTCATGTCTGTGCCACCGTAAAATGTAAGTTTTCCTTAACAAACTTCAAAGGTTGTTTTGGTCGAGTTAATGAAATGCAGAAGCGTAAAGCAGCTTAGTCCCGTGTCCGACCCCCACTATGAAACAGCAGAGGACTAGGAACTTCACTGTAATTGGTTCATTAAAATTTGCTGGAGTGGTTGAATCCTTTGTATAAATAACTCATTGGAGTGCTGTACATACTATGCATAAAGTAATGACTCAAACAGGCTTGGTTAAAATTTAAACTTGTTTACTTGGTTATGATTAAAGGTGCAACTTTTCTGGTGGAGGGTCTGTCACCTGCTTTTCTCTGTGAAGATGTTATTGCTTTGTCTGGAATGTTTCACAGTATGGCATTAAATCTTTTTTTTTTTATCATCATGGAGATCAAACCAGACCAAGTTACTGGTCAGATCGGTGGAGTAGCACAGTCAGAAAGCCTGTTTTTCTAGACATTTTTTGGGCTATAAAACCACCTGTTATTGAATAAATATATGGTAGACTGTTTAATGTCATACTGTGGAACATTATGAAAGTTACATAGTGCATCTTTAAGGGTGATGGTTTAGTTATGATCTAATTCCAAATTACTTCTGGTTCATTCTAACTGTTGGAGTAGAGTACCCCTTTACCTCATGTTTCTAAATCACTGAACTTGCCCGGTTTCTACTTGTTGGTTTTCAATTAGCAGTTAGAGCTACTTATTGTCTATATTTATGCATTTTTACGTGCAAGCTCCACATATCTGCTGCATTACGTCTGAGTATGAATGCTAGCAAAATGTCAAATGAATAGGCAACTGATTTGAGTAAAAGAGAGAAGATTATCGACACGCTCTCAATAGGCTCGGTGAGAGAGGAGGCATAGGCACCATTTGTATCAGCTTAAGAGGAGTGAAGACACCAAGATTCAGCTGCTCCCTCTCATACACGCTTTAGGGGTTATTGTTGACATCCTCCTGTGAATTAATTCAATTTGCGAGACAGCGTTAGCATTGATAAAACCGGGTTAGCATTGACGTTAGCATTCAGCGCAGAACAAACGGCATGATTACCCAAACGCAGGCGGCAATTGCTAACTTCATTTAGATATACAAGAGCTAACCTTATTCAGCTCCTGCTAACCTCGTTGCACGAAGAGCTAGCGTCTCTCAGGGGCCTTTTAACAGCAACTATGCAGTTTAGCTAATTATTCTCTAAGGCTTTAGATGACAAGGTGGCT
>NW_026571447.1:10420037-10422911 GCF_026225935.1 Boleophthalmus pectinirostris | reverse complement strand
CACAGGCTGAGACGTTGTATATTTGAGAGTTTTGCTGTTGAAAGCCTGACAGCTGTAGTCTCCACTATGAATCGTCTGCATGTTCTTCACTTGTATCTGTGCTCCAGTAAAAGACAACAACTCTCCATTGAAAAGCCATTTAAAGTGAGCTGCAGGTCTGGAGTCAGCTGAGCAGGACAGAGACACGTCTGAACCTTCCTCATAATAATCAAGTAAAGGAGAGCTCCTCAAAATGACATCATCAGGTCCATCTGAAAATATCAAATATAAATACACAGTTTAGAGTTGGACATGGGATTGTTTGTGCGTCTGAACTGTAGACATGCTTTACTCACAGCTGATGGAGACTTCTGCTGGGGCACTGGTGCTGCTACTGAAAGGATCAGACACTTTACATGTGAATGGTCCGTGGTCATAGCGCCACACAGTGGCTATAGTGAGAGTTGCTCCTCCATCAGTGAGGTGCACTCTGTCACTGAGTGTAACTTCAGAAGTGCCATTGAACCAGAGGAAAGTTGTCAGGTTGATCCCATCAGCAGAACAGGAGAGAGTCACAGAACTGTTGAACTCCACTAAGTCTGAGCTGCTCACTGTGATGCTCACATTAGACACTGGCTCTGAGGGAGGGGGACAGCACATGTTAGTCTACATATGAAAATAAAGCGTGGCTGGTGTTACAGATTGTTCACTAACAGTAAAAAACACTTTGTTTAACTGATAACAGATGAAATGCCAAAAGGGTGCCTTTGTCCCTCAAGGAAAATAGACTCAAAAATTCTAACAAGCTTCTGCCAATATTAGTTTTGAATTCATGTGCTCATTAAATAAATAGTGAATAATAATGTGTGGCAGGTTGGGGTATATGCCACTTTTCCTCGCAGGCACACCTACAGTTGTGGATAAAATTGTTGGTACCCCTCTGACAATGAAAGAAAAATCAGCAATAATCACGGAAATAACTTGAAACCTTGAGAAAAAGCAATAATAAATATAAAATTTACTGAAAATTATCCAACAAAAAATCAAACATTTCTTTTCACCTGTGATTCAACAGAATTTTTAGAAAAAAAACAAAATGATTTCTGTAACTGTCGATGAGACTTCTGCTCTGTTCAACTAGTATTTTGACCCATTTCTTGTGAGCAAATTGTTGTAGTTGCCTGAGGTTTGAAAGATGCCTTCTCCAGACACCATGTTTCAGCTCATTTCACAGATGTTCAGGAGATCTGGGCTCACAGAAGAACACTCCAGAACAGTCCAGTGTTCTGTTCTTAGTCATTCTTGTGTGTTTTTAGCTGTGTGTTTGGGGTCATTATCCTGTTGGAAGTCCCATGACCTACGACTGAGACTGAGCTTTCTGACACTAGGCAACACATTTTGTTCCAGAATACCTTGATAGTTTAGAGATTTCATTGTACCTTGCACAGATTCAAAACACCCTGTGCCAGATGCAGCAAAACAGCCCCAGAACAAAACCAAGCCTCCTCCGTGTTTCACAGTAGGGACAGTGTTCTTTTCTTAGTCTGCTTCATTTTTGAGCTTCACTTTTGTCTCATCTGTGCAAAAAAACATTCTTCCAGAAACTTTGTGGCTTGTCAATATGTCAATATGTGGTGGATGGTGCGATCTGACACTGATGTACCTCGCCCTTCGAGTTCACATTTAATTTGTTTGGAGGCTGTTCTGGGCTCTTTGGTTCCATTCGTATGATCCATCTCTTCAATTTGTCATCAATTTTCCTCTTGCGGCCACGTCCAGGGAGGTTGGCTTCAGTCCTGTGGACCTTAAACTTGTGAAGAACGTGTGTAACTGTAATCACAGGAACATCAAACTGCTTGGAGATGATGTTATTGACTTTATCTTTAACCTGCTTGTCTATTATTTTCTTTCTAGTCTCCTGACACAGTTCTCTTCTTCTCTTTCTCTGGTCCATGTTCAGTATTGTGTCCATCATGTCTCCAAACAGCACAATGACACATGTCGCCCTTTAAACAGACAGACTGACCGAGAACAAGTTTGAAGACACCTGTGATGTAGATTAGAGACACACCGAAGTTTAACATGTCTCTATTGTCCAATTATTTACAGTCTTTTCTAGAGGTACCTTCATTTTGTCCACGCCAGTTTCATTAGTTTTTTTTTTGTTTTTTTTTTTGTAAATAATTCTGTTGAACAACAGTTCAAAAACACTGTCTGATTTTCATTGGTTATTTGTCAGGAAATTATTTCTTTTATTATTATTATTATTATTATTATTATTATTATTATTATTATTATTATTATTATTATTATTATTTTATTGCTTTTCTCAGTTTCACATGAGGTCAAAGCACCAGACCGTGGTCCTCACAGAGGCTACTCTAGGCATCAAGTGCAGTAGGAAAGTGTCAATTGTGGTGTTGCAGACAGCGTGGGTGAGTTTAGTTTTCGATTGTCTAGGGGACGGGGGGTGGCTCTCATTGTTGTGTCGGCCTACGGGCTGTTGGTCACTGATGAAACCGGCCACAGCTGTGAACATATGAACTTTGGTTCAAATGACACACTCTATTTTATGTTGGTGAACTTTGTGTTGGAGAACCATGGGTGATGGCCTTTGGCTGTTAGCATATTTTCACATGTCAGAATAAAAATATAGATATTTAAATAAATGAATGAATCATACATTTACTCAGTGTATGTGTCATATCAGTCCCACAGACCCATGTTTGTCTTTTCTATTTTTCCTGTCATCATAGACAGGTGGAATTATTAATAATGCCTCATCTGGTCACAAATGCAACATTTATAATTACCGTGAACGTTCAGTGTAGAGGTCCCAACTTGCACCATACCTCCTGCTGGTATAATGTTAACACTGTACTCTCCAGTGTCATT
>NW_026571447.1:10403788-10419827 GCF_026225935.1 Boleophthalmus pectinirostris | reverse complement strand
ATTTCGTTCACACATTCACTAGCTAGGACCACGCCAACAACGACATAGTGTGAAGAAGTTTATTGATAATGTACAAAGCGGGGCAGAGATGGCTGGGTTGAGACTATGGGTGGGGGCTCAATCTTCAATTGGCCCAGCCAGAACGGGATCCCCCTTGTAGGGGTTTTATGACTGAAAGACAAAATAGGGGATGGGAGGGTGGGGTCGAGTTAGTCGAGACAAACTGGGATGATGGGAAAGGCTGCTACATAAAGGCTTCTGGGAAATTCGAGGCGTGGTGGAGGTGAGTTGTGGTTGGCTGGTGAGAGGAGAGGGCGGCTGAGGCGTGGTCCTGCTCCTGAATCTCAGTCAATCATATTAATTACATTTTGCATCATCCTGGATTATTAGTCTGTCTACATTTGCAAAACTCAAAATGCTCTGTTCCACCTTTTGATGTAATTTAGTGTTAGTTTTCAAATTAACAGTTCCTTTCACCTTTTTTTTATTTATTACAAGAACTAAATATGCAGGGTGAGTGTGTTAAACGTGTGAATAAACCTCCACAACTGATGAGGAAACAACATAAGAACATAGATCAGCTAAATTACTTTTCAAATTTCTTAAAATTCCAAGAAAATATTATCATTTTAATCATATGCATTAACTACACTACTAACAAAAAAAAGAACATGTTTATGTTAGAATGAATATATCATTTTTATTCATTTTAATTATTATGAATTAAAAATTTAGATCATATATTAAGGGGTTTTCATAGACATTTGATTTTTTTTTTTTTTGTTTGCCTTCCTTGTTGTAAAAGTTTCTTATTCTTGAAGAGTTTGGTTGTGTTTGTCTGCTGGACCTGTGGAACAATGAGAAATTAAAACACTGTAAATGAATGCTCTTCTTTTCTAACTCTGAATTGTGTTTCTTTTGCCTACCGGTGCTAAAATGGAAATACAATAGTCCATCCATCCATTTTCTTGTACTATCTGGAATGATGGAAATACAATAGACTTCTTCACCTCCATCCAGCTCCTCCATTTTCTTCTGGGTTTTGCTTATCTGGAGCATGGAACAGAGTCACGGGGGCAACAGTCTAAGCTCATCCACTCTGTGGAGAAACTCCCAGACCCAGACTTCCTTCACAAATACTTGAACTTCTCCACCAGGGACCCTTCACCCACCCGGAGAGGGCAAGCCACCTTTTTCCGGTTGAGAACCATGGCCTCGGATTTGAAAGAGCTGATCTTCATCCCAGCTGCTTCACACTCGGCTGCAAATCTCCCCAGTGCACATTGCAGGTCCTGGTCTGATGAAGCAACAGGACAACATCATCTGCAAACAGCAAAGATGAGATCCTGTGGTCCCCAAACTGGACCCCCTCCGGCCCCTGACTGCGCCTAGACATTCTGTGCATAAATACAATGAACAGAACCGGTGACAAAGGGCAGCTCTGGTGGAGTCCAACATGCACCGGGAACAGGTCTGACTTACTGCCGCCAATGAACACAGCTCCTGCTCCGGTCATACAGGGACCAGACAACCCTTAGCCCTTAGGAAATACAATAGTGTCAGTCATTTTTCCTTGAAGATGTAAATGAATGTGTTCATGACTTACTGATGCTTACAAGTAAAGATTCATCTGACCACAGCTGCCACAGAAAACTACACATGTGATAGTTACTCCAGCAATGGCCCCAGCCTTTGGTCCTTTAATGAACGAATGGAAACATCAAACTTATGAAAATACAAAAATACTTGTAGCAAATATATCAAATGGCAAAAAGATCTGATTTAAAAATATGCATATGGTAGTGAGGGGATGATGATACTTCAAGGAGTGTATTGACACGTTACACAAACTGTGTTGACACTCTATTGACACTGTGATGGTCACTCAATAGTGACCTCTGCAGTAGTTCTAAAATCACTGCAGGTAAACAAAATGGAAATAAGATGGAAAAGCTTTCATGCTGCAAACCCAACATCAGCCTGTGAAATAATATTACATTTTTATTTAATTGCTAGTCTTTTACTCAAAATATAATCTCATCGTTGTATAAATCAATTTGCTTCATTTGTTTGCTGAGTTAAGTTGTTGATGAGAAGAGTTTAAAATTTGCTTAATTATTTGCTTGTGTAAATGCTAAAATGAGTTGGTTTGTAAAATATAGCAAATTTGTCAGTAAAAAATTCAGAGTTAAAATGTTTAACTTCTATATGGGATTTTGTTAATTTAAGTGTTCAATCATATGAAATAACACACTCAAAATGGATTCATTCATACATTTTTATTGAGGAACAAAGGTTTTTGGAATGTCTTTGCTCCAAGGAGATTTCTCCTTTTAGACACCAGTTCCACTGCCTTAGAAAAAAACCAAAAAACAAAAAAAAACCCTCTTTCACAGGGAACAGATGAAGATGGTGTAGTTGATAAAGGTGTGGATATGTTTTCTGGTTATTTTTCCAATATTCTAACGGGCCTTGTGTTCTGGGTGTGTTGCTTCAGTCAGGTAGCGTTGGACTTCAACTATGGAATTGGCTGTAGTATTTGAGGTCATCTTGTTCTCCTCAACCTCCATATCTAGAGGTTTCCAGAGATTGTGCCCTAAAATATTTTAGAAAAATAATTCTTTGTCATGTGATAATAAACTAACGACTAACAAACTGCCACAGAAATATACATATAAACACAAAAACATGTGTTTCCATACGTGAACTGGGTTCTGATCCATGTGAAGAGCGAGGCTCTTCTGCTGGGTCAGGCTCATGGCTCCTCATTTCAGCAGCACACTCCAACTTCAGTCTCTTGACAGCTTCAGTTGCTTTTAGTGGACTAAAGAAGCCAAATGTTTTAAACCTGGGGTCCAACAGTGTTGCCAGTGTCATCACACTGAGTGATTCCATGTTGCAGATAGACTCAGTCAGCCGCTTTCTCAGATTTTCAGTCAGCTCATGAGCAACTGTTTTTGTCACTGTTGAGGCTTGACGTTGAAGCTCAGTGTGAATCATTATCATCAATGAAATAACCTTTGACCTCGAGACTCTTTTTTCCTCAGAGAGTTCTCTTGTGGCTTGGTTAAAAGGAGCGAGCACCCTGAGCATCTCTTCAGTGATTTCAAATTCTTCAGGAATCAGTGGAGTGATATCAGTTTTTGAGACAGACAGACTGTCTCCTTCTGCTCAGTCATTCTTTCCAACATGTGGTAGGTGCTGTTCCATCGTGTCAGCACTTCATTTATTCATTTATGGAATGATGTTCCCAGCTGTTGCTGCATTTGAGTGAGCTTTTCTTTGGCCATCATGCTTGATAGAAATTATGTCACAATTTGCAGTGTTTTGTTGTGTATTTCTGTTAGTGTTGTGATTTGATCACATGATTTTTTTACAATTAAATTCATGGAATGGGCAATACAAATGGTTTGCCGTATTTGCAGCATTTGAAATCATGTTTGCTGCTGCATCAGTGACAAGACACCTGATGTTGTCCGCTATGCCCCACTCCTCCATGAGGCTCCTTTTAACTGTGGCCATGTTTTCTGCAGTGTGTTTCTGAGGAAAATGCTCCACTCCCAAGACTGATGAACGGAGTTCATGGCTTTCTTTGTCCACATAGTGGCAAATAACAACAAGATATGCCTCCATATTAATGGACGTCCACTTATCAGCTGTTAAACAGGAACGGCGCTCTGTAGGTCCAATTTTTGTTTTCTTCTTTTCCTCCTCATATTTCTGGCTCACCAAGTCTTTGATGGTCTTAAAATAAATATACAAATAGTGTAATACCTTATGAATACATACAGTATTAATTCAAACATACCTTCCTGCTTGGTACAACATATGAGGGTTGCAATAAGCTTCATAAGCTCTCTGAATCCCTCATTTTCAGCCATGGTGAGTGGCTGACAGTCTTTGATGATCATGTTGACCACACCCTCATCCACTGGTTACGTGTTAGGAACTGCAAGCCAAAAGGAAATAGTTTGTTTAAAGCTTGTTGAAGGACTGTCATTTTTACAAACAATATTACAGAGTCACACAAAGCCTTTTGTGTGTAATAAACTATTTTTGAAAATTCTTTTTTTTTTTGTGTGTGTGAGAATTTCAGTATACCTGAGGCACTCACGGGAGGATCTGCCAATTCTTCATTGCCATGAGCTCCATAATGCCTCAGCATTGATGAAGTGCTCTTATTGACGTAAGATAACTCTGTGGAGCAGAGCAACACTTCACCTACAATAAAATAAAAAAAAGTAAATTTATCTGAAAACAATTCTTACCTCTTACCAGAAAAGAACAGAAACATATTTAATTAAAAAAAATAATAATAAAAAATAAAAATAAAAAACTAACAGTAAACAATGTCCAAAGAAGAAAAAGATTTACACCTTATTTTTAAATAATTAAAAGATCAAAATGATTCCAGACTGGGGAAAACGTCTTGAAACAATCCATGAAGTCAGACGTGGAAACAAAGCAAAAATCCAACAAACACAACAACAGCAAACACAGTTTGGTCTCCATCTAACAAACCTTATAAACACAATTTGACATGGCACATCCAAACGACACACGTCCTGTATCGGTCACATGATTTTTTTCTTAAAGTGATACATGCACCAATACAGGGTTTCACTCTTGAGCACACGACACAGTGCTGACGCACCAGTGTTGTTCATCCCATCACTAGCACATGGGCCCATGTTGTACATTTTACTGGATGGGGAAATATTATCTTCATCACATTAATGAATTTATCTTATTAAAAGTTACCAGCCAAGTGTTAAAACAGACTCGACTTTTGATTCAGTGTAAACATTTACCTGATGCAAACACTGTATGTGTTGCTTCAGATGTTTTCATGGTGAAGTCATTAGTGGGTGAACAGACGTACTCTCCACTCTCTCAGACTTCTCACATGATAATTATGTATTTGTGACGTAGGTTGACCGTGAGCGGATTGGGGTTCAGTGAGTAAGGTAAAAAAAAATCCAGACATAGACGTGAAGCAGTGGTCCACAGTTTTTGTTTTCAATCATTACAAAAAGTGCAGAGTGCAAAATGGAGGCAGGCAGGAGTTTCCTCTCCAGCAGCAGAACACAGACTTATGTTTTGAGGCGCCTTTTATCCTGGTCTGCCTGATTGGCTAAAACTACTACAGCTAAAACAGGGATGGTAAAATTATCATAGCTTTAAATCTTGATCTAAACCTCCATAAAATATATCCAAATCCAAATAACTATTAAAACCACCAACTATATACATAAAAACCGTAAAACCTCTGGAAGGGCCAGAGCAGGCTCTATCTCCTGAGGAGACTCAGGTCTTTTGGAGTGTGTGTGTACTGTGCCTCGGGATTAAAAAGTGGTAAAAGGAAGGACAATAAATGTTTAAAACCAACTGTGTGCAATTTTTTTTGTATGTTGAAAGTGCTGTGTGCAATCAAAGTGCAGTGTTTAAAGTGTCTTAGTGAAGGGTGAAGGTGCTTAATGTACTCATGGGTAACAAACCACCAGCCTGTTTGTTACAGTATTCAAACAAACTAGCTACAGTTGTTCCAGTCTTAATCCAGATGTAGTTGGCTGCAGGTAAAGATTCTCCCAAGCAGCTCAACGTGAGAGTTGTTTCTACTTGAACCTCTTTTGGACTTGAGATTTGAAGATTTTCTGGTTAATCTGGAACACAAAAACAGGAAGTGCAATAATCAGAACAGAAGTATCTAATGTAAATGAACAGATACAAACAGATCACAGCCACAAAGTAAGTTGCTTGTATATCCCCCACTGTGTTTTCTATTAGAAACTCTGAAAAACAAGACTTGTTTATCACTGGAGACATATATTTGTCGAGGTATTTACTGGTAGACTATTCTTCATCCACTTTGTGGTGACGGTGGAGCCAGAGGCGTCCTCTGCCGGCACTTGTGAAGCGAGGCTGCAAACCTGTGCCATCAGCCCCTCCGACTACTACCACCATTCACTCACAAACACACTACTGAGCTCTTACTACTGAGCTGCTGTCGTCCTAAGATACTTTCTTAGATGTTGTGACCTGTGCTCTTATAATCTGGTGTGAAACATCTTTTTTTTTATGATGTTGTATGAGCTTAATGTCTCTGGACATTGTCCCTGCAAATAAAGACTAAACTAAATAAATTACAGGACAGGACTGCTGGAGGGAGAAATGGGGCAAATCCACAACTCCAATGTGGTAGCAACGCCTTAAACCACTAGACCACTGGTGAGCAGTTCATTATTACAAACTTTAAAATCAGCACTTTCTATAGTTACAATTAGTGTGTATACAATGCACTATTGTCTGCAGAATTTGCTTGTCATGACTGTGATGTGTTCCACTTACCCCGTGTGTTTCATTTGGTGCGTCCATCCTTTACAGCACCATCTGCTTGTTATGGCAACATTATAACTCCAGTGTCAGTGTTCAATTTTACAACAGTTCAGTGTCACTGTCACAGTTTAGTGTCACTGTCCTTATCTGACACCCTTTTAATGATTATCTAAGTGTTCTGCTCTCAGCTCAGTTGAAGCATATCCTGGTGTATTTGTGACACTCTTCTCACATTGATATAAGAGTTTGTTTGTCACTGATGCCACAGCTCAAAAGTTGAACAGGCGTCCAGACAAACTTTTAATATTGTAGCCAGACAAACATTTGGGTGTAACACCAGTCGATGGAAAACCTCTTGTGGATGTGAGCTTTGGTCACATGTGTAGCTGCTGTTAAACACAGGCTCAGCTGATGTAAACTGGAATACACCACATGATTTGATGAACATTTGCTGTAGGCCTCCTGCTGACGGGTATGTTCTCCTGAAGGGTCCAGAGGTTAAAACTAATGTCCAAAAGCATGTTCTGGCTGAGCTACTGTTGGGATGAAGAGTGTTCAGTGCAGGAGTTTGCAGCACTGGCAGGTTTACTGGAGGTAATACGACAGAATGCTGTGCTAACCGGGGTTTCTTCCTCTTGTATGTAACACATAAAACAAAACAAAAACCTCTGAAAACATCACAGATTTCTGCAGAGTTACTGAGTGAAGCACTAAAAGCTGCTGAAACTAAACCTGCGGATTATACACAGTGTAGTGACTATTTGTCAAATAAAAGTAACAAACAAAAGTGTGGGCAAACTCAGAACTAAACATTAGAATCAACAAAATAAGCAAATAGCTCCTACACACAGCTATTAAATAATTTTTCAACTTACCAAAGATAGCACAAAGAATAAAAACTTGGAGACTCATATCTTCTGTAGTTTCAGCTTCACCAGTTTCATCAGGACACAGTGATAATATGAAGTATTTAGTAGGAAGTGTTGTGTTTGTCATTCATCTGTATAATATACTTTGATTCATTATTACACATTAGTAGATTCAATATCAACATTCTGCTCTTTGTACCTTCGAGCTGTACTTTATTCACAGAGCTTCAAGTCTGACATGTGTAATCAGCCACTACACTGTTTAATAAAAGATTTTATTTTTTTATTTTTTTTTACATTTTTTAAATAAGTGTATAAATATTTACTTAGTTTTAGTTAGTTTTACATTCACTGTTAATGGACTGGAAGTGACAGTGACAGAGATGGGTCAGTGCTAAACAACATCCCAGACACCAGTATAAAGAAATACTCAATGAATGAATATGAACAGCAAAACTACTTCACTGCACTGATGTCATAGTTTTAAACAGTTTTTGCTCTGTTGTTCAAGGTTTATTTAACCCAACTGCAGAGACATTGTTGTATTTTACAGTATGTAGTGTTGTGGAACAGACTACAAACATTAAAAAAGAACTGAAAAGTTGCTTTGAATCAAGGAGTCTGATTTATTGAAGCAATTGTGCATAAAATCACAGAACTGCCGGTCCCTGACAGAGACTCGTCTGTCCCTAAACTGTCACATAACAATGTAGACAGAGTCTTTACACCCCTCAGGGTACTTTGTTTAACAATAGATATCTGATGTACCATTTATGAACAGCCTAAACCCAGTAAAAGATCACTGATGTGAAGATTTCCAGAACAGTACACACATTCACAACTGTTAGAGTTAAACACAGAGTCTAAAACTCTTAAACAATCACTTATGTGATGCAGAAATGTAAGTAAAAATGACATTAAAGTTACAAGTTTCGATTGTATGGATTGAAATCATTCTCATACACAGTTTCTTCATCATTGTTAGAGTTGTGTGTATTTGAAGTATTCTCGTAGACATGATGTTCATTCTGACCTGGATGTGGAGGTGTAATCTCACTTAAACTTTATTTTGAGAATATTTGATAAACTACAATAATACTTACTGTTATTCCTGAACTTTCTGCTGTTTCTGGAAAAAAATAAATGCAAATCAAACTTAACAGAGTCAGTGTACAGGAGACCTACATCCATATTCTAAATAAGACACTGAAGATATGGTGCTTCTGACTTACTGGTGTTTATACATCTGAAACCCTCCGACTGCAGCTCCAACAACGACCACTAATAAAGCAACAGTTATCCCAGCGATGGCTCCAGCTGAGAGGCCCTCTGGAGGAACTGCTGAATCTAAAGAAACACAGTGAGATCCAGTTAACTAGTGACCACAGCACCACTTAGTGTCCTCTCAGTGTCACTGCAGACTGTGCACATTGTGACTGGTGAATGTTGAATTATTGTGAGCAGCACAGCCATGTGAAGAGTCAAACAGGAAAACTCCACAGATCCAGTGATGATTTGGGTTCATATGATTTAAAGAAAACATATTCTGTAGAATTTACTTTTACTTTATTTTGTCCATGTTCTATCGGTGTTTCCTCAGTGTTCATTTGCTTGCTCATAGTAGTTGTATTTTGATTGATCCTGTGTTGTGTGTGTGTGTGTGTGTGTGTGTGTGTGTGTGTGTGTGTGTGTGTGTGTGTGTGTGTGTGTGTGTGTGTGTGTGTGTGTGTGTGTGTGTGTGTGTGTAATCATGTGTTGTCCTGCATCTGAGGCTTATGTGCTCAGAACATTTCAGTTTGTTCAGTGGTCACAGGAAAGAATCAAATCTGTTACTTGCTGTGGTCAAAAGTCGTTTTAGATCAATATTGTGATTTACAAAGTACAACATGTAAATGTTTCTGTGTTATAGTGAAATATATGATAAAACATATATCTTCTCTAAAATTTTGCCTGATTGACCACCAAGAAAGTCTGAACTACAGGAAAATTTACAATTTACAAGCTGTGAATGTTTTGTCCACTGTGGTGTCATGTAAAAGTAGATGAAGGACAGGTGTATGACACTGGAATAGTTCTTACTCAGCACAGAGATCCTCACAGGCTGAGACGTTGTATATTTGAGAGTTTTGCTGTTGAAAGCCTGACAGCTGTAGTCTCCACTATGAATCGTCTGCATGTTCTTCACTTGTATCTGTGCTCCAGTAAAAGACAACAACTCTCCATTGAAAAGCCATTTAAAGTGAGCTGCAGGTCTGGAGTCAGCTGAGCAGGACAGAGACACGTCTGAACCTTCCTCATAATAATCAAGTAAAGGAGAGCTCCTCAAAATGACATCATCAGGTCCATCTGAAAATATCAAATATAAATACACAGTTTAGAGTTGGACATGGGATTGTTTGTGCGTCTGAACTGTAGACATGCTTTACTCACAGCTGATGGAGACTTCTGCTGGGGCACTGGTGCTGCTACTGAAAGGATCAGACACTTTACATGTGAATGGTCCGTGGTCATAGCGCCACACAGTGGCTATAGTGAGAGTTGCTCCTCCATCAGTGAGGTGCACTCTGTCACTGAGTGTAACTTCAGAAGTGCCATTGAACCAGAGGAAAGTTGTCAGGTTGATCCCATCAGCAGAACAGGAGAGAGTCACAGAACTGTTGAACTCCACTAAGTCTGAGCTGCTCACTGTGATGCTCACATTAGACACTGGCTCTGAGGGAGGGGGACAGCACATGTTAGTCTACATATGAAAATAGAGCATGGCTGGTGTTACAGATTGTTCACTAACAGTAAAAAACACTTTGTTTAACTGATAACAGATGAAATGCCAAAAGGGTGCCTTTGTCCCTCAAGGAAAATAGACTCAAAAATTCTAACAAGCTTCTGCCAATATTAGTTTTGAATTCATGTGCTCATTAAATAAATAGTGAATAATAATGTGTGGCAGGTTGGGGTATATGCCACTTTTCCTCGCAGGCACACCTACAGTTGTGGATAAAATTGTTGGTACCCCTCTGACAATGAAAGAAAAATCAGCAATAATCACGGAAATAACTTGAAACCTTGAGAAAAAGCAATAATAAATATAAAAAACAAAAAAAAACAAAAAACACTTTGTTTAACTGATAACAGATGAAATGCCAAAAGGGTGACTTTGTTCCCCAAGGAAAATAGACTCAAAAATTCTAACAAGCTTCTGTCAATTTTTAACTCATCTGCTCATGAAATAAATAGTGAATAATAATGCAACATTTATAATTACAATAAAGTGCCAGTGTAGAGGTTCCATTTTTCATGCCACTTAATATCCATAAAGACATAGTGTAATTTAGAAAAGCTTAATTTAGTAGCATAAGTAGTTTAACAGTTCTTACCAAATGTCGTACAAAGAATAATCACTTTGAAATACATAACTTGTGTAGATTGTGCCTTCACCTGTACACAGCAGTATAATGTGGCATCAGGAAGGACCGTTGTGTTTTAACATTTGCTAACTGTTCCTTGATTAATCATTTCCACTGCTACATTGTGCCACGGTTTAAATGTGGGAGGCAGCTTCTCTCTCAATCGTTTTTGTGTGCACACTGATGTGTGCACACTGAGTGTGTTGTGTGTACACTGAGTGTGTGTGGTTGTGTGTACACTGAGTGTGTTGTGTGCACACTGAGTGTGTTGTGTGTACACTGAGTGTGTTTGTGTGTGTGTGTGTGTGACACTGAGTGTGTTGTGTGTGTACACTGAGTGTGTTGTGTGTACACTGAGTGTGTGTACACTGAGTGTGTTGTGTGTAGTGTGTGTGTACTGAGTGTGTGTGTTGTGTGTACAGTGAGTGTGTGTGTGTGTGTGTACAGTGTGTTGTGTGTACTGAGTGTGTTGTGTGTATAGTGTGTGTACAGTGAGTGTGTGTGTTGTGTGTACAGTGAGTGTGTTGTGTGTGTGTGTGTACAGTGAGTGTGTTGTGTGTACAGTGAGTGTGTGTGTGTGTGAGTGTGTACAGTGTGTGTGTGTGTAGTGTGTGTACAGTGAGTGTGTGTGTGTGTGTGTGTACAGTGAGTGTTGTGTGTTTAGTGTGTGTACAGTGAGTGTGTTGTGTGTATAGTGAGTGTGTGTACAGTGAGTGTGTTGTGTGTGTGTGTGTACAGTGAGTGTGTTGTGTGTACAGTGAGTGTGTGTGTGTGTGTACAGTGACGTGAGTGTGTTGTGTGTATAGTGTGTGTACAGTGAGTGTGTTGTGTGTACAGTGAGTGTGTGTGTGTGTGTGTGTGTACAGTGAGTGTGTGTGTACAGTGAGTGTGTGTTGTGTGTACAGTGAGTGTGTTGTGTGTACAGTGAGTGTGTGTGTGTGTGTGTGTACAGTGAGTGTGTTGTGTGTACAGTGTGTTGTGTGTACAGTGAGTTGTGTGTACAGTGAGTGTGTTGTGTGTACAGTGTGTTGTGTGTACAGTGAGTTGTGTGTACAGTGTGTTGTGTGTACAGTGAGTGTGTTGTGTGTACAGTGTGTGTGTAGTGAGTGTGTACAGTGAGTGTGTGTGTGTGTGAGTGTGTACAGTGAGTGTGTGTGTGTACAGTGAGTGTGTTGTGTGTAGTGAGTGTGTACAGTGAGTGTGTTGTGTGTAGTGTGTGTACAGTGAGTGTGTTGTGTGTTTAGTGTGTGTACAGTGAGTGTGTTGTGTGTATAGTGAGTGTGTACAGTGAGTGTGTTGTGTGTATAGTGAGTGTGTACAGTGAGTGTGTTGTGTGTATAGTGAGTGTGTACAGTGAGTGTGTTGTGTGTTTAGTGTGTGTACAGTGAGTGTGTTGTGTGTATAGTGAGTGTGTACAGTGAGTGTGTTGTGTGTATAGTGAGTGTGTACAGTGAGTGTGTTGTGTGTACAGTGAGTGTGTTGTGTGTATAGTGAGTGTGTACAGTGAGTGTGTTGTGTGTAGTGAGTGTGTACAGTGAGTGTGTGTTGTGTGTACAGTGAGTGTGTTGTGTGTTGTGTGTACAGTGAGTGTGTTGTGTGTAGTGTGTGTACAGTGAGTGTGTGTGTGTGTGTAGTGAGTGTGTAGTGAGTGTGTACAGTGAGTGTGTTGTGTGTATGTGAGTGTGTACAGTGAGTGTGTGTGTGTGTACAGTGAGTGTGTTGTGTGTGTGAGTGTGTACAGTGAGTGTGTGTGTGTGTGTGTGTACAGTGAGTGTTTGTGTGTAGTGTGTGTACAGTGAGTGTGTTGTGTGTATAGTGAGTGTGTACAGTGAGTGTGTTGTGTGTATAGTGAGTGTGTACAGTGAGTGTGTTGTGTGTTTAGTGTGTGTACAGTGAGTGTGTTGTGTGTATAGTGAGTGTGTACAGTGAGTGTGTTGTGTGTATAGTGAGTGTGTACAGTGAGTGTGTTGTGTGTACAGTGAGTGTGTTGTGTGTATAGTGAGTGTGTACAGTGAGTGTGTTGTGTGTATAGTGAGTGTGTACAGTGAGTGTGTTGTGTGTATAGTGAGTGTGTACAGTGAGTGTGTTGTGTGTACAGTGAGTGTGTTGTGTGTATAGTGAGTGTGTACAGTGAGTGTGTTGTGTGTTTAGTGTGTGTACAGTGAGTGTGTTGTGTGAACTTCATTTCAGCACATGTATTTGAAGCATTAGGAGGTTTAAACTTTATTCTGAGATGTAATTATAGCATCGATAGGTTTCCAATGAAACTTTCTAACTTTCACAAACAGTTACTGTTATGTTGGTCTATAGTGTATAAGCACGACTTCTCACCACATGAGTAATACATCTGGAATAACAAGGATTAATGCTTTAAGCACAAAACACTTTTCCTAAAGAAAAAAAAAAAATAAAATAATAAGGGGGTTGACCAGGGTATCGTCTTTGTACGCCAACTGTTTAACAACGAAGGCGTCGCTTATTCTCATAGTGAATGGGTCCCAAAAGGAGGACAACCCTATACAGGAATATCTTGGGGCTGCCCGGGGCTCGAACCTGCGACCTCGGCATTGAGGCGAGGGCTGAAGCCAAAAATGTATTTGAAAGCCAAAAGTAGTGGACACTCAGGGTGATCAGGCCCGGGACGATGTGCAGGTCTGACCTCTGGTGAGAGCCCGAAACCGTACGGATCCGGCTCCATGCCACAGTGTGGCCACACTGCGACTCTCAAGTGTCAACTCTCACCAGTGTACACAACCCACCATATCTCTGTGTCCACGGAAAAGGAAAGAATCACGACGTCTATTTAAACCCCTGCTACTGTCCTTCTGATTGAGTCATGATGCTAACCAAAATATTCCCAAGGGACCATTTAAATGCTAGAGAGGCCTTCGACCTCTATTTTACTAAAAAAAAGGTGTTGGCGTTTCTGTTTTGGACTCTAAGCATAACTATTGTGCAATTTAGACAAGTTTTGGCCCTGTTAACACGGTGGTTGCTATAGGTAACAGTTATGGAATATTGGATTGAACAATGTTTTACAACATGTAATACAACATGTCACATAGGACGCCACAGACCAAACCAAAACACTTTTAAAATGACGATAACATTGTAGTCCTTGTTGTTTGGGGACTAATAGGCCTATGCACATTTAATGTTTTTTTTTTCTTTTGAGTCATTAATGTAATTATTTACAGCGTAGTCGAGTATTCTGTACATATATTTAGGCCTAACAGTAGACTATAGCCTAAATGGAACTGTGCACATTTACTCACACGAGCATCACATGTCACCAAGGTCTCATCATTTAACCAACTTTGAAAGAGTCTAACACATGTGTCCAAACACAATCAAATCAAACATTTGCCTGTGCCACGGTAGAGCGCGCAAGGCTTTACCCACATAGATCCAAAACGAGCCATAGCCTTGCTCAGGCAGCATGTTTTATTTTTTCCTTATTTATTTATTTATTTGTAAAGGGACAGCACATATTAATGAATAGGGCTGGGCGATCTCGATATATGTACAAGAAAAAATAACCCCCTAAAACTGAAACCTGCAAAAACAAATCTGCCAATTCCACAAGGTCTTTTTTTTTTTTTTTTAATGATAGTGTAAGAGGTCGGCAGTTCATATAGGAACATTTAAGATGACAAAAAACCCTAATTACATAAATAATAATTTAACTGTAAAATAAAAGAAATAAAACATATTTCCTTCTTTTCATTCATAAATAAAACAACTCAACACAAGCTCATCTTTGCATTAACTCTGTTATCCAAACCAGAACCAGAACCATGAGCTCCTTTAGCAGAAGAAGCTCAGAATGTTCCTTATTTTAACAGATCCATGTTATGATCCAGCAGTAAGGAGCTCTGAGGTTTAATCCCACAATCCACTGCAGATCAAACCCAACGTTTCCAAACACTATTGTACAAGTGACACTGCAGCAGATTATTCATTAAAATCTTCTGCATAAATAAACTTTACATTACTAAACTTTACAATATATGAAGCATAACGACTATAGAGTCACATCAGCCTGTTTGAGATAATAATGTGTTTAATGCAGTTTTGCGCACGTGTGTTTAGATTTTACAGAAATGAAACTTAAGCGCATGGCTCATTTGCATAAACAGCACTTCTCATGCAGCTCAGCTCGTTCAGCTTCTTTCGGGCTAAAGGACGTGACTCGGTGGAATATGAGGATGTGCTGCTGATGGTTTTGTCTGTCTGTAAATGGTGGAAAAGGTTCGTAGTGCTTGAAGCTTTTCACTGGCACCAACTTTCGGCGTTCAGGGCGATAGTGACGAGTGAAGGAGACACGAGCGAACAAAATCAGGGAGGCGGGCGCGCGCGGAGGCGACGACAAAGAAGGTAAACAAGCGAAGCGGCGCAATCAAAATTGAATATAAGCATTATATCGATATATACGATATGTCAGAATTCATATCGAGTTTAAAAACTATCTCGATATATTTAAAATATCGATATATCGCCCACCCCTAGTGGGAACCCAAACTTTAAAGCATAGTCAAGATTTTGTCTGCAGCGGTTTTACCAGACTTGGACGTGGTGGCATAAGCCTGGGCCAAGCGTGTCAAATGGTCAACAATAACAAGAATGTATGTGTAACCCCCTCAACTGAGACCAGTTCCAAAGGCTGAGTCATGACTATGTTAGTGAGCGGGGCTCTCGTCTCACGGCTCGGTCTTTTGCTTTTAAGGCACAAACATTTTCTCATGACATAGTCCTCTATTTCGTTTTGCATGAAGGAACAGTCCTTTCTGCACCATGGTGGCACACCTCATCGTGCAGTTCCTTTAACACCATTGGCCTGTGCTTTTCAGGGAGTACCAGTTGTGTTCTGTTTGTGGTTTTCCTGTACAAAACACCTCTGTCATTAAACTGTAACTTGTCCCAATCGCTCAAGAGACACACAACTTGTGGTCTAAGCTGTTTCAGTTCTGAACCTGAAGGTTTTGTCTCAGTCAGTTTCTATCTAACGATCTGTCCAATAATAGTATCAGTCTCTTGGTCTTGTTTGATCTGTCCAACAGTGAGTGGAGCTATGGGTGTGCTTATTGACACAGTGGCACACTTGGCTGAGATACCCATAGACCAAGATGCATTAGACTCACTCTGATGGTCCACTACCTGCATGGCTGCGCTTACAGCATCATATGACATCTCTTTTGAGCATTCCTCCATGTAAGTCTCCATGTCTAAGGGCATTCTGGATAAACTGTCTGCATCTATGTTCTCTCTACCCGGGCGGTACTTTACAGTAAAATGGAAATCGGCAAGTTCTGTAACACATCTGCACCCTGTTGCATTCCATTTAGCAGTTGACAGTATATAAGTAAGCGGGTTATTGACACTATACACTGTAAAGAAGGGCAAGGCATAGTACAAGTAATCACCAAACTT
>NW_026571447.1:10397911-10403369 GCF_026225935.1 Boleophthalmus pectinirostris | reverse complement strand
TTCCTCAGCGAGCAACTACAGTTAACACAATTCAGCCCAGTGACACATCAGCCCCTGCCGAGAAGAAGACGGTCCAAAAACAAAGCACTGCTGTTATGCCACCAGAGCTCCTGTCTGAGATTAAGGAGATGCGCTCTGAGATGGTGCTTTTAAAGGACTTGAGAGCTGAGGTGTCCCAGATCATAGAGACCATGCACAAGTCTACAGCTGCAGCACCCATCCGAGGGGGGCCTGAGAACCATTACCCAGCGCAGACCTTCACGCCACGCCCACCGTACCAGGAGCAGCCCTTGCTGTACCGGTGTGAGATAGTATTTTGATCCCGGGGTCAAAATACTATATGGTATAAAAATAACAAAATTGGAGTGCTGCACTGGATCAAAGAAAATGACGCATAACAGGTGCTCATCATACCGGAGGGCTGGATTCACGCAAAATAGAAAAAAGAAGATGGCAGAGGCACCCTGATTTGCGGTGAATTTATTCAAAGTCACGCCAACGCGTTTCGACTACTTGGTCTTCATCAGGGCTAATTGAATCAACAGCAGGTGTGACCATTTATAAAGGGTTGCAAACCCAGAACACGTGATACTTAAATAAAAAATTTGTTTTAAACTTTTCAAAACTTTTACATGTTGAATCCAAGTATATTGACAACATACCATTCATAACACAACAGGTAAATCACACTGTTCTGTAAAGATTGGAGTATAGTCAACGATACATAATCCCTCAAGTTGCATAGTGCACTTCAAAAATGTTTTCAATGAATCATGAAGAAAACACCAGTGATTACAAGACAAAAGTAATGGAAATACCCGGGTATTTGATGGCCAATTGTCAAGGGGGAAGAGGAGGGGGGTCAACCAATCCCCCCTTGACAACTGGCAAAAGTAACATTGACTTGCTAGAACAGCAGATAAAAGATACATGACGGGGCTCAATGGGTCCCAATAATATGGACACAGTTCAAATAGTTCAAAAGGGGGAGCTACAGTTATAAAAAGGGTGAAAAATCCACCTCTTCATTCAGCCCGGGGTAAACCGTGGCCTTCAACGTGTGGATCCAGAACGTCTCTCGTTGAAAAAGTCGTTTCAGTCGGTCTCCTCCCCGTGGATTCTCGGAGATGACCTCTATGACCATGCCCCTGAGAGAGTTGGGACTGCTATGACCAGCAGCTTTGTAGTGTTTAGCCATTGGGTAAAGTATGTTGTTGGTCCTAATGGCATATTTATGTTCGGCCAGTCTCTCTCTCTAAACTTGCGTTTTGTACGACCAATGTAAAAGCATCCACATTCGCACTGAAGCCTGTATATAACGTAGGTACTATTACAGTTGGCAAAGCTCTGGCATGTGTACATCTTTTTGCTGAATACATCAGTGAAGGTATTGGATCTTGAGATGTTACCACAGTGATTACAGTTCCCACATTTATGCATTCCAGTCTTTTTCGATAGCCAAGTTTCCCTTTTTGTCCGGGTAAGGTAACTTCGGACCAGGTGGTTTTTTAGAGTTGGTGCCCTCCTGAAGGAAAACATAGGCAGGTCATTAAACACAGGTTGAAGTAAGGGGTCACTCTGTAAAATCCCCCAATTCTTTTTGATAATGTATCTAATGTTATATGATAAGTGTCCAAATTGCATAGAACAAAATATCCTTTGGGGTAGTTGCTGTTTTTGTCGTTTCCAAAAAAGGTTCTTACGGTCTGTCAGTTTGGTCTTAGTAAGGGCCCAGTCAAGTATTTCCGTGCTGTATCCCCTTGTTTGGAATCGGCTGTACATTTCATCAGCTTGTGAATCAAAATCATTTGGATCATCACAAATTCTTTTTAATCGTTGAAACTGCCCAAAAGGTATATTGTCCAGAAGTGGTTTGGGGTGAAAACTATCCGCACGCAGGACAGTATTTCTATCACTTGTTTTGCGGTACAGAGACGTATGTAGTTCACCTTTGCTGTTCACAGAAATGTTCATGTCTAAAAAGTGTATGGATTCTTTGCTGTACTCCAAAGACAATTTGAGGTTTTTGTTGGTATTATTTAAATAGTAATGGAAATTATGAAGCTCAGTCTCAGTTCCATCAAAAATAAAAAATAAATCATCCATGTAACGGCCATACCATATGATGCAGTGACGATAAGGATTGTTTTGATGAAATATATATCGTTCTTCCCAGAGGCCCATATAAAGCCCGGCGTAGTTCGGAGCATATGCTGCGCCCGTAGCAGTCCCTTTGATTTGTTGATAATGTTGGTCCTGAAACACAAAAATGTTATTTTTAAGAGACCAACTTGTAAGAGCCACAAGAAAATTTGTAGGAGGGGCTGTGGGTTCAGGCCTTAGGTCCAGAAAATATTTTAGGGCTTCAAGGCCCTCAGTGTGATCAATATTTGTATAGAGGGCTTCCACGTCCATAGTGACAAGGAAGCATGTGTCTGTAATGGTAGGAATTTCATTCAATTTTCTCAACACATCAGTGGAGTCTTGTAGGTAGGACCGAAGTGATGACGTAAGAGGCTTAATGAAATAATCAATATACTTAGATGTTGGTTCGGTGATGGTGTCAATGCCACTTATTATCGGTCGGCCCGGAGGAGAAGTAAGATTTTTATGTATCTTAGGAAGTAGGTAAAAAGTAGCTGTTTTAGGGTGTGATGGCAAAAGATAATCACGTTCATTTTCGGAGAGCCATTTATTATCGAAAGCCTCGTCAATCAATCTTTTAAGCTTTTAAACTATTTGAACTATTTGAACTAATCGAACTATTTGAACTGTGTCCATATTATTGGGACCCATTGAGCCCCGTCATGTATCTTTTATCTGCTGTTCTAGCAAGTCAATGTTACTTTTGCCAGTTGTCAAGGGGGGATTGGTTGACCCCCCTCCTCTTCCCCCTTGACAATTGGCCATCAAATACCCGGGTATTTCCATTACTTTTGTCTTGTAATCACTGGTGTTTTCTTCATGATTCATTGAAAACATTTTTGAAGTGCACTATGCAACTTGAGGGATTATGTATCGTTGACTATACTCCAATCTTTACAGAACAGTGTGATTTACCTGTTGTGTTATGAATGGTATGTTGTCAATATACTTGGATTCAACATGTAAAAGTTTTGAAAAGTTTAAAACAATTTTTTTATTTAAGTATCACGTGTTCTGGGTTCGCAACCCTTTATAAATGATCACACCTGCTGTTGATTCAATTAGCCCTGATGAAGACCAAGTAGTCGAAACGCGTTGGCGTGACTTTGAATAAATTCACCGCAAATCAGAGTGCCTCTGCCATCTTCTTTTTTCTATACTATATGGTATGTTGACCCCGGGGTCACTTTACCGCGGTGTCAAAATCCTATACCACACCGGGAGCAACACCCACCGTGCTAAGTGGAACCATCTGCCAGGACCTTCTACTCCCAGCGCCCCCAAGCAGCTCTTCAGATGTATCACCCAGGCCCGGGAACAGCGAGGGGGGCACCAAATTCCAGCAGCGCTTTGCCCCTCAGCGGTACCTTATGTCACGCCCACCACCCAGGTGTTACTCTTGCTTTCACACAGGGGAAGAGTTCTGTCAGCACTGTTTTACATGTGGAAGTGGTGAGCATTTTAGGGCAGGCTGTAAAGCACAGAGGCCAGCAAGACAAGCCAGGGGTAGTACTTTAAACTAGCAGGGGTCACTCCAACGGGACATGGTGTGACCATAGAGACAGTCGGGTCCCAGTGTTACGGTTGTACTACAGAAAGTGAGATTCACACCCAGTCAGTGTTAGAGCTCCTGATTGACTGTTTAGTACAGCCTCCTGTTTTAGGTTTTCCTGACTTCTCACAACCATTTATCCTACATACAGATGCCTCTAGCCAGGGATTAGGCGCTGTCTTGTATCAAAGGCAAAATGGCAAAATCCGTGTGTGGTAGCTTATGGATCAAGAACACTCACCACAGCCGAGAAAATCTAGAACTTACACTCAGGCAAGTTAGAATTCTTAGCTCTTAAATGGGCCATCACAGACAAGTTTGGTGATTACTTGTACTATGCCTTGCCCTTCTTTACAGTGTATAGTGACAATAACCCGCTTACTTATATACTGTCAACTGCTAAACTGAATGCAACAGGGTGCAGATGTGTTACAGAAGTTGCCGATTTCCATTTTACTGTAAAGTACTGCCCTGGTACATAGATGCAGACAGTTTATCCAGAATGCCCTTAGACATGGAGACTTACATGGAGGAATGCTCAAAAGAGATGTCATATGACGCTGTAAGCGCAGCCATGCAGGTCGTGGACCATCAGAGTGAGTCTAATGCAGCTTGGTCTATGGGTATCTCAGCCAAGTGTGCCACTGTGTCAATAAGCACACCCATAGCTCCACTCACTGTTGGACAGATCAAACAAGACCAAGAGACTGATACTATTATTGGACAGATCGTTAGATAGAAACTGACTGAGACAAAACCTTCAGGTTCAGAACTGAAACAGCTTAGACCACAGGTTGTGTGTCTCTTGAGCGATTGGGACAAGTTACAGTTTAATGACAGAGGTGTTTTGTACAGGAAAACCACAAACAGAACACAACTGGTACTCCCTGAAAAGCACAGGCCAATGGTGTTAAAGGAACTGCATGATGAGGTGGGCCACCATGGTGCAGAAAGGACTGTTTCTGTTTGCCCTTCATGCAAAACGAAATAGAGGACTATGTCATGAGAAAATGTTTGTGCCTTAAAAGCAAAAGACCGAGCCGTAAGACGAGAGCCCCGCTCACTAACATAGTCATGACTCAGCCTTTGGAACTGGTCTCAGTTGAGGGGGTTCTGCATACATTCTTGTTATTGTTGACCATTTGACACGCTTGGCCCAGGCTTATGCCACCACGTCCACGTCTGGTAAAACCCCTTTAAATATACTATGTACCTTCTATTTGAATGATTTGTTCTGGCAAATATATGAGTCTACTATGAATGTTTAAGACGCAGTTGTAAAAATGCTACGGTTATATGAAGAGTGGGCGGTGACATGTTGCTTGCTATTTGAATTGTACAGGTTTTTTTTTTTTTTTGTTTTGTTTTTTTTGTAAATTGGGGTCTATTAAATACTAAGATATGTTTGTTATTCTATATGATTGGATACAAGTGTGTGGAGTTGCAGAAAGGGCCGTTATAGTAGGTTTAGTGTTCCAAGTTGAATAGTTCAAGGGCCCATATTATTCTATTTTCTTAAACACTTCCAACTTGTGATGTCATGCGGTTAGGAAGTGCTCCAGTGTGTTTTTAAACTCCACACATCTTCATTAGAATCATTTGGAGCTCATTTCAGCCCTAGAATTGCCCATTTCTACCAAACAAACAAATAGTAGTTCAGTATTCTTAACTATATTTCAATCATTTATTTGAAAGCTGCGATGTTCAGCTGGTGGGATTTGCCCCAATAAGTGGATATTAATGATGATATTTGAATATGTA